>NW_006294400.1:5213172-5232689 GCF_000327345.1 Myotis davidii | reverse complement strand
AAGCTATCAATAAAAGACCCAAGGCCGATGCCAGCACCAGCCTGCCTTGCTTCACAGCTGGGCCTCGTCTGGGCACTTCCAAACCCGATACAAAGAGGAGGAATCTGCAGATCTCTCTGTAGCTACTGCTGGGTGACTCCAGGCAATGGCTGACTTTGCAAGCCCCTGCAGACCCAGAAGCGAGTGTACCCAGTGGTCAGTGTCAGACCATACCAGATTACAGCTCTACACATCCATAAGTGACACATTAAAGGGAGAGATTCAGTAAGTACCAAAGCCCCACTGAAGCAAGTTCTGCCCCGTAGGGTGTCTCCTGCATAGCAGCTCTCCCACTGGAGTCACAGCTGCTCCTTACGGCCAATTGCTCTGGAGGTCAATTCCTCCCAGTGACACTGGTAGCAATCAAGTCTCAACTACAACAAGACTGTGCTCACAGCTCACAAAGGGGTGCACCTAGGCTCCCAGCTCAGGTGGCTGGGGAGGCTTTGCCACGGGGCCCTACAGGATACCTGCTACACAAGGCCACTCTACCAACTCAAGGAGACATAGCAGCTTACCTAATACAGAAACAAACACAAGGAAGCAGCCGAAATGAGAAGACAGAGAAACAGGTCCCAAATGAAAGAACTGGAGAAATCTCCAGAAAAAAAAGAACAAAATGAAATGGAGGCAAGCCACTACCAGATACAGAGTTCAAAACAATGACTATAAGGATGCTCAAGGAACTTAGAACTTCAACAGCATAAAAAAGGAATGGAAGTCATAAAAAAAAAAAAGCCAGTCAGAAATGAAGAATATACTAAATGAAATGAAGAGCACATTACAGGGAACCAACAGTAGAGTAGATGAAGCAGAGGATTAAGTCAGTGATTTGGAAGGTAAGGAAGCAGAAAATACGCAATCAGAACGTCAAAAAGAAAAAAAGAATTTAAAAATCTGAAGCTGGTGTAAGAAGCCTCTGGGGCAACTTCAAGCCCAATGCTAGACACAAACATCGAAGGAGGTCCCTGCCTTTAAGGACTCCCCAGATGCCTGACATGTCACACCAGGTTCCTTCCTTTGGCTAAAGGACTCTTTCCTGAGAAAAGGACACTTTAATTGAAGAGTGTTCTTTGCCCTCCGTAAGAGGACCCCACCTCACAGGCTCAGCCTTGGCTTCCTTCTCATTTGATCACCTACTGCAGTTTTTCTACAGCAAGAATGGGCCTGAGGTCATCTTGGTTAAGGGTAAACCAATATTTGCTCTTGATTTTGAAAAAGGGAGGGGACTCAATCTGCCTGTCCCAGCCGTGCCCGGCAGAGGTTATGAGAAGGTGACTTTTCCATTAAAAGCCCAGCTCATGTTTTATGTATTTCTAAAGAGCCACCATTTGAACTTAATTTCTCCTTCCTTTAAGACAAGAACCTAATGTTAGTATTTAAAATGTCACACACAGCTGGAGGCCTCAGCAGGTCACGGAGGTCCAGACAATTTATAGTGGGAAATAATAAAATTGGCGCCGAGTGACTTCAAGACTCAGAGCGTTGGCTACGAGGTGGAGAAGAGAAAATCTGAAACCAAACCCTGATAAATCTTAGGGAAGCAGATAGCAGAGCTTTAACTAACAGAAGGGGGTCAATAGGCTGAGTTTAAACATCAAGTCCACATTATGAGGGTTAGTGAGCGGAAGTGACCCTTAGGTTGGCAGTGAATCCTGGAGGGTCATCATGTGCATGGAGTAGGCCCTGCACCTAGGTCACCTCGTTGCAAACAGCATCCTTATTTACCAACAGGACCACTGAGACCCTGGGGCAAGGACTCACAGAGCTAGTGAGTGGCCAAGCTGGGATTTGACACTAGTCTGCCCAGATTAATACACATAATGGACTTAGAAGAGTGCCAGGCACACGGGAAGTACTGTGTCCATGCTGGCTGTTATTATTATTATTATTATCATTATCACTAGAGGCCCATTGCATGAAGAGATTTGTGCAATAGGCCTTCCTTCTCCTGGCTGCTGGTTTTCCTCCAGAACCGGAGACCCAGGCCTTCGCTCCGGCCACAGCAGAGAAGCCAAGCCTCTTCAGTCTTCAGTCATCTTCAGTCTTTGCTCCGTGCCTGCATATGCAAATTAACCATCTGGGTTAATTTGCATACTCATCCTGATTGGCTGGTGGGCATAGCTGAGTGACGCCAATTTGCATGTTTCTCTTTTATTAGTGTAGGTTGCACTGATCATTTTAACACCTAAAGACATAAATATTAGGGTCTCATGGGTCTCATAGTAAGATCCCTTCAAAGACTTTATGTGGTTGTCACCCCAAAGTTACCTCAGTCATTCTGGAAACTAGGGTTGATTGTTGCCAAAAGTGGGTCTTGGCAGAAACTGTTAACCATCACAGCCTAATCCCCCCAACCACTGCTGCCCCAAAATGCTGTGGTTGGAAATAGCTCTTTATTGCCCATGTTGTCTTGCAATGGCTTTCATTACTTTGCCAACATATGCGCACATCTTTCCGTATCAGTACACAGAGCCGCACGCGTGTACTGCCCAGCTGTATTGCAGATTATTGACTCATTCCCTTGTATTGTTGGACACTTTGGTTCTTTCCCATTTTCACTATTACAAACGACGCTGCAGTGAGCATCCTTGTGCACGGCTGGTCGTATTTCTGCAGGATAGATCCCTAAAAGTGGGATCACTAACCTAAAGGGTAGATACATTAAATTTTTGATAATTAATGCCAGTTGCCCCTCCCAAAAGTTCTATTTATACTTTTACCAATAATATTTGAGAGCTCCCATCCTCCCTTCCCACCCTTCCCAATAAAGGAAATATCCATCTTGTCATTATTTAATTTATATGTATTTGATTATTAATGGAGAGCATTTTATATATTTATTGGCATATAAGCCTATATTTATCTGTATTTCTCCTTTTAAGAATTACCTATTCATATCATTGACCCATTTTTATTGGGTTATTGTCCTTGTCTTATTCATTTGTAAGCATAGTTAATATCTTGTAGATATTACTCTTTGGTTTGTTATGTGGGTTACACATATTTTCTCCTAGCAGGTCACGTGTCTTTTATTTTTGTTTATTGCTCATTTTGCCCAATAGCGTTTTAAATTTGGGGGATAACCAATCTGTCAATCTTTTCCTTTGCGGCTTCTGAGATTTTTATCACGTTTTGAAACGCCTTCCTCACCCTGGAATTATGGAAGTATTTTCCTGTATGGTAATTTTGTTATTCTGTCCTTTACATTTGTGTCTGTAATTCACCTGGAATTTATTATTGTTTGTGACATGAGGAAAGATTGGTTTTCATTTCCCAAAGTACAGCCGGTTGACCCAGCCCAATTACTAAAAATTCACCCTTTCCTCACGGATCCTAAATGTCCACCTTTATCACATCCCACCCCCACATATACCTCAGTCTGCTTCTGGACTCCAGAACCTGGGGGTTCTCAAACTCTGCTGCTCACCTGAGGAGCTTTTACAAAGTCTCATACCCAGGCCACACCCCCGATTAATTAAATCAGAATCTCTAGGAGTGTCACCAAAGTAACAGTCCTTTCTAACTCCCCACATCTGAGAACTAGCACTAACGCAGCGGCTCTCTAACCTCGGTGTCCATCAAACCACGTGGGACATGGATCACCTGCAGAGCCCAGGTCCTACTCTCCGACCAGCCTGGGCCTCTGTCTTCTCTGGTTTCCCTCCAGGTGGTTCTGACAGGAAGTCTGGGAACCACTGTTCTCATCGGCCCGAGGCCTCCAGAGAACCACAGATCAGCAGGCGACCCATCACCCGACAGCAACCAAAGGCCCCTGAACCCCAGGATGGGATCTGTTTGCAAAGTTCCCAGGTTTGAGGTGGGGCCCAGCCTGAATGGCCTGCCTGGGACTTTCCTTCCCTCGAAGCTCAAGGAAGGTCTCTTGCTGCACCTCCTTCCTAGGGAGCCCCAGGCCCTCCTGCAGCCTCGGGGGCCCGGCCCTGGCTGGCGGCAGGTTGAGGTTCCTGGCTAAGCCGGAGCTAGGAATAGCAGCCCGTGCCATGATGGATGTGTGCACTGCCTACCCTTTCTCCCCACGACCAAACCTCTTCGCCACCATCCTTCACATTCCTTCCTTCTGGGATTGATCGATCTGGCCTTGAAGGCTGAGCATTTCTGTGAACTGTTCAGCGATCTCACACACACACCAGGGCGCAGAACGCAGGGCCACTCCGCTGTGTTTTGTTCTGTTTTGTTTTCTTTTATTTTGTTTTGTTCAAGCGTCTCCACCCCCAAAGCAATGCTTTTTCTTTCTTTTCTACACAAATCACCCACTTTGGGGCCCTGCACAGCCCACCCGTGCCCTCCCCAGCCTTTCACTGCCGGGCTGCTAGGCCCTAGAATCCTGGGCCTCCCTTCAACCTGGGCTGCACATTTGAACCACCCAGAGAGCTTTTGAACAATCCTGAGGCCTAAGCCACGCCCCCGGCAATTAAACCAGCAGCTCTGGGGGCGGGGCCTGGGATCCAAGTTCTAAAACGCCGCAGGTGACTCCACTGTGCAGCCAGGGGTGGGAGCCACTCAGTTCTAAGCCAGGCTTCTGTTCTGTGAGGTGACCTCTAATTTCAACTGCTCCCACCCTAACGTGCACACATACCACTATTATGTTTCTTTTAAATAAAAATATTACCTTTATTTGTTCAGTGTGGAGTAGATAATTTTCATGCAAAATTTTAAAGATACAAAAGAGTAGAGAGAAAAGTTTTCTGCCCACCTGGCCGCCCCCAGCTCCCCTCCCCAGAGGGAAAGGCCTTTACCCTCTGCTCGGAGGGAACCGGCTAAGTGGGTGGGTCACCCAGGCCTGGGATTGAATCCTGCTTCTGCCACTGACTTCCCCTAGGACCCTGGATTGGTCATCCCAGCTCTCCCACCCTCGGTGTGCTTGTCTGTAAAGTGGAGATAATGACGCCTGCCTCTTGGAGTTGTGAAGGAGGGTGAAGAGGTGTTTTGGTTTTCTATTGCAGCCCAGCCAATGATGCCAACACTTAGAAGCTGATAAAAACAAACAAAAAACCCAACCATTATATTTGCTCAAGATTCTAGGGATCCGGAGTTCAGGTGTGGGTGGTCCTGGTCCAGGAGTTGTGTGTCCCCTGGGGGTCATTCTTCTGGCTGGTGGCTGGGCTGAACTAGCTCCAAGACAGCTTCACTCACGTGACTGACACATTGGGATCCCTCTCCATGGCTTCTCCCTCATCACTAGCTTGGGCTTCCTCACAGCATGGTCTCTGGTGGCTGGACACAGAGGGCCACCATGGAGAGTATGAAGCAGGAAAGTGAATATGCTGCCAATCTCTCAGTGCCCGGTCTCCGAAGTTACACGGTCAACCAGATGCAAGGGGAGGAGAAAATATACACCGATTCTTGATGGGCACGTGGTATAGTCACATGGCCCAGGAGCGCATGGGGTGGGATATTGTTGCAGTGTCATTGGAAACAAACCCACCACGAGAGGAGTGGACACAAAGTGCCCAGCATAGCAGGTGCCCTACAAATAATAGTTCCCACCCTCTTTCTTACTACACAGCTCTTTCACCATTTACTACAGCTCATAGTTTAAATACTAGAGGCCCAATGCATGAAATTCGTGCAAGGGCCTTGGCCCCAGTCCCCTCTCGCCGCCAAGGCCCGGGGTCCTCTGCTGCCTCTGCTGAGGCCCCCGCCCACTGAAGCTTTGTCCGGAAGGAAGGTCATCCAGAAGGAAGGACGTCCGGAAGGATGTCTGGTCTAATTAGCATATTACGCTTTTATCATTATAGATGTCTCTTAAGTTCCATGTCCAGTGCCTGGCTGAGGGCCTGGCAGAGAATAGATGACCAGTGAATGTTTCTATGAAATCTCAGAGCTGGCCATGAGGGCCTGTGAGGGTCAGTGGGGCGGGTTCCTAAAATGCCAGGTCATTAGTTTCCCCCTCCCTGACCGCCACCCTTACTCTACCCTCTTACATGCCGATCACTCTGGTCTGCTACGTCCACAACCCGAAATATCCACCTTTTCCCTTGTCATCATAGTGTCTTCCTGTCCAGATCCTCCACATTTGCCACCAAGAGACAACTTAAATGTCACCTGTCCTGAAGCCTTCCTCAGTCTCCTGAGCAGAGACACAAGCACACGTCTGTGTGGTGGGCATTCTGCAGGCCCGGGGTATGAACAGGATGGGGAGAGGTGTGGAGGGGGGGTGAGTGGGGACCAGGGAGCAGCAGGAGCAGAGGCAGAAGAGGTGAGAGAGGCAGGGCAGGGCCTCCCACCTGGAAAGGCCACAAAGTGAGTGGGAAGAGATTTGGCGACTAGACCAAGCTCTGTAATGAGCTGGAGCTGCATTCCCCAGGCAAAAGGGAGCCGCTGCAGGCCCTGTTAGCAGAGAAGAGACAGCTGTGCAGGCCCCAGATGAGCAGAGGACAAAGACATGATGTACCACCCTGGAACCCATCACGCTGAGAGTTGGGTAGTCAGAGCAAGGTTGTCCACACCAAATCCCTCTCCCAGGTAGGCAGGGAGACTGAGGCCAGGGAGGAGCGGGGGGGAGGTGGCCCACAGTGGAGGCCACCGGCCTGGACCGCATGGCCGGATTCCAGAGAGTAAGTCTGCATGCGAGACGTGTCTGACATTGAGAAGTGTCCTAGCGGCAGAGGGGGTGATGACTGACAGGTTGATGAAAGCATTTCTATTATTGAAATTTATATACATCCTTCTGACCTCTCATTAGTATTCACAGCTGTTATTTTTCAACTGAAAACCTGTGAGTCTGGCCTCTCGACTGACAAAGCTAAAATCTGGGGGCACTTTCCAGGACGTAAAACTGGACATAGAGCCCCCATTTGGGAACTGCCTGCTGCCTCTAATTTCCACGTGACCTGAGCAAGGTGGCTACTGAATCTGAGCCGTGTTCTAGGAGGATGAGCCAGGTCACGGACAGGATGCTCCGGCCTAGACCCTCACACAACCGAGAAGGCTCCGGCTCCCTGACTCTCATGTCGTCATCCACTCGTCAGTAGGTATTTTTCAACAGCTGCTATTTGCCAGGCACTGCAATGGGTGCTAAGGATACACCACAAAATCGCGACACACAGGAACCCCGTTCCTCTGTGCCTTATTGTCACACGGAGCAGACAGACCATGAAGGAAACAAACAGAGCAAAACAGAAATAAATACAGCTTGTGACAGGTACCAGGAAGGACACAGCAGGATGTGCCGGGCCTGAGGTAGGCCTGTATGTCCCCCTTGATAGCGCTGATCCAAGATCACGAAGGGCGAAGTGACATAAGGAACCGGACATGGCACGTCGGCAGGCAGATGTATAACCAACCTGCACGCGCACCTGGCTTTGTCCCCACACACTCAGATGTTACCTCCACGATGTTCTAACTCCACTACGCTCTCGCTGTAAGACCTCAGACAAGTGGCTTCGCCCTTCTGCGCCTCCGCTTCCTCATCTGTACGATGATGATGGGGTTGTTGTGAGGATGCCAAAGTTAGTGCGTGTGAAGTCTCAGCGTGCATCTGGCCCTTAGTTTTGGCTGCTACTACTGCCCACATCCTTGGAAGGGGCCGCCGTTGGAGAGGACGCTGAGGGGTCTGTCCTGTGCAGTTGTCTGAGGCGGGGCCTGTCTGGGTTTGGGTTCCCCCACAAGCACACCCTGAGGAAGGACCCACACAAGCTGCGCATTTGGGAGATGAAGGTGATAGTGTGAGGCCGAGAGGAAGGGAGAGGAAGGCAGCTGGTGGCCAGCGTGGCATCAAGCCCCTTTGCACTGTTGGAAACTCGAGCTTCACCACCTGGGAACCCCAGAGCCAGTGTCGCCCACCGCCTCCAATTGATCCCAAGAAAGGGCAGGGAGTGGGCCTTCCCCTAGCAGCTCTTCCTACTGACCGAGGGCTGTGGTGGCCGTACAGGGAAAGCGTGTATTTTCAGCAAACCTGTTGCCGACCCTGGCAGGCCTGACTCCTCTCTCTCCCCTGTGCTTGGCAGCCAGGCTGCCACTGAAGGAACCCGGGCATTTTCTGCACAGCAAGGAGTGTTCTCTGCTGGCAGGACCCACAGAAAGTAGCAGAAAGTGCTCCCGATCAGAGCTGAGCAGTGTCTTAAGCACAAAAACCCTCTTAGATAACATCATCCCCATGGTGAGCTTTTTGGCCGATCCCCTCGATGGGAACGGCTCTGCTTTTAAAGGGACTGTTTCTGCCTTCGGTTTTGATAAGATGATATCTCAGTTAATCCATTTCTCTGCTGAATCCTCTCCCTTAGTCTTCACGATCTCCTACCAGGTGTTTTTGTTGGGACTTTGCCGGACCAGATCCATCGCAAGGGCCTCCATGCTGTGCTAAGAAGAGATACAATTCAGAACAACTCGGAGCTTCGCCTGCCTGAGGGCCACGTTGGCTGTCACTCAGAGTTTAAGCATCGGGGCCCTCAGCTCACAGGAAAAGCCCTTAGCCGGACACATCTTCCCTCTGGAAGATCTGTGGCTCCTCTGCAGGACCCTCCAAGCGATGGGAAAGGACGAAACCTAACTGTTAGTCTGCCGTAGGGGTTCCTGTGCTGGGAATCAGCATTGCAGGCTTTTAGCAGTAAGTGGAGTGGTCTGGGTCGAAGCCTGCAGACAGAGTTCACCGTGCAGGTCACCAGCGACCCCGCCACGGCTGGGCAGACTCTCCCTGCTGTGCAGACAGCACTCCACCAGGAAGCAGCACACCTGGGCCACTGGGCAGGTTATGCCGCCCGCTCTGGGTCTCAGTTTTCCTATAAGAAATGACTGATTTGGCTTGGACAGTCTCTAAGGCTCCTGCTCCCTAGGCCAGCTGCCGAACCCATGCACCCCTGGGGACCAATGACTGCTTGGTCCCAGGGTGTGGGGCACGGAGAAAAGATTTACTTCCTCACGGAGGTCACGGCTGTATGCTTAGGTCTGTCCAGTCCACCCTAGCGGCCACCAGTCCCATGTGGCTTATTTCATTTAAATTGAATTAAATCCAATGCACTTTCAAATATAGTAAGTACTTCACCACAGCAGCAATGCTTCCCGTGCTCCACGGCCCCGTGGGGCGGTGACCAGTGCATTGGACAGCGCACATAGACCTTTCCATCATCGCGGAAGGTTTAGCGCTATGACAGCACTAGTGCAAATGGCGTTTCCTCATAAATCACCTTCGTTCTTTTTACAAAGACTCAGTGAGATGAGGTGAAGGGACTCACAAGACTGAAGTTCAGCTCTGCTCTGTGCTTCCCGGCACTGCCTTTGCACACACGTCGAGTGTCATCTGCTCAACACCTCGTCCAAGAAATGGTCATTATCTTCCCTTTCCTAAGTAGGACAACTGTGGCCAGAAAAGCGAAGTAATTTACCCAAAGTTACCCCGCTGGTAACTGACCCCACCGCCGGGCCAGGTGTCCCCGCCCCGGTGAGGCCTCTCCCCACTCCTGTCAGCGGGAACCTGCAAAGTCAGGGCTTCCTGCGGCTGAGTCCTGGGCTCTGTGAGGAATACTTTCTGTGCGGGAAATGACAAATCAAGAGAAAACTCATGCTTTTGCTGCGATGAAAATGAAAATTTCCAATTTGCTAGTCAAAAGCGTTTCCCTGTTTAGAGATAAGAGTGAATGTGAGTCTTTGTTATCGGTGATTAATTCATTACGGGGCAGCCTGCTTGCGGTATCTGGCCCGCTGCGCGGTTTAGGAAGCCCGGGTACCTGGCTGCAGTCACTGGCTGACCCCCAAACCCATCTGGCTTTATCTCTTATCTCCTTGCCAACACTGCTTGGTGATTTGGGTGGGGGGAGGGGGGGATTTAAAGGGAGGCTGCATGGAGGAAGTGTGTGTGTGTGTGTGTGTGTGTGTGTGCGCGCGCACGTGCACCTGTCTGAGGCTGTCTCATTAGGTGGGAGACATGAGCGACCATTCCCTGAAGCAGCCTTCTAATCGAGGCCTGCCTGCAGGAGTCCCAAGCCCTGAGCCTACCGCGGCTCTTCCTCCTTGACCCTTCCTATTTAATAAGAATTTATTGTTGCTAAGAAAGTTGCTAACTGGGGAGGCAAAATGGGTGACAGTGTTCATGCCAACTTCAATTGGTTGGCAGTGACTGCCCACAGTGCTAGTGGAGCAGGACACGGAGGGCACCAAGGGCCCCCCTCCCCCCCCCCCCCCCCCCGGCCCGGTGCACTGTTTCGAGTTTTAAAAAAGACAGGGCTTCACAGATGGACTACATTTTGAAGAAGCCATTTAATTCAGGAGCAACAGAAGAGGGAGTCCTTGAGCAAGAACATTACCCTTCACACTCCCCCAGGAGCCCAGGGCGAGTCCACCGCGGGCATCTCGGCTGCCCCTGCTGGCTACACCTCAGCCTCAGAGGACCGGCCTGGGGAGGAGATAGAGGTGGGAGAAGGTTGGGAGCTGAAACCAAGCAAAAGGGGGAACCCAAGTGAGCTGGCCCCACGCAGGAGCCGCACAGGGAGGAGGTTATCAGCTGTGAGCCCTGAGGGGAGGCACCAGACCCTGTGGCTCTCTATCTCCACCTGCAAAACGGGGTGATCCTACCATAGCCAGCGCTTAATGGGCGCTTGGTGTGCACTCACTCTCCTAACCTCTTCAGGTGTCTGAAGCACTGATTCTCAAACTGATCGCATTCGGGGCTGCCGACATCACCCCGCCTCACCTAAGAGGAGCCAGGGGGCGCAGAAAACACGGAGGGCCTTGCCCAGGGTTGTTCGGCACTGGGATTAGAACTCAGGACGCCCCGTTCCCAGGCTGCCATCCTCACCACTCTGACACACAGAAAGGCTACAAAGCGAGCGCCCTCCCCCGATATATAAATCCATCATCCTGCCTACAAAGTGGTTTTGGCAAGCATTCACGCCTTCTGGGGTCGGTACTGTTCCGGTCTCCGCAGGTTTCTAAAGAGAAAGCAGATGGGAGGGGCCGAGGTCAACAACCAGCCAGATGGGAAGCCAGTGCCAATCCCCAGCCACCTCTGCGGAGGGCGTGGGGGCCAGGTGGTCACTGCGATGGTAGTGCGGGGGAGGCTTGGGGTAGAAGAAGGGGCTGGCCCCTCCTGGCTCTGAGTCTGGTACCCCCAGACTCACCCCCAACCCAAGTCCATCCCCACCTCCACCCCAACCCCGCCCCTGCAGCCCGGAGGCTGGCTGACTTGGCAGTTTGTGAACCTCCATATCGGGCCTGGGACTGCTTGCCCCGCGCAGCCTCGAGGGGTCCCCAGTGGCATCCGCCTGCGGCTGCGAGAGCAAGAGCCTTTAGGAGGGGGGAGGGTGTATAAGGGAGCCGGGGCAGGAGAGATAATTGTAGAGGGTCCCTGGGGCCCAGAAGCAGGCGGGGTGGGGGAGGGGGGAGGATCGGCTCAGATACGGTTACTAGGCCAATGATCGTGGGGGCGGCTCAGAAAGCAGCAATGATCCCCCCAACCCCCACCCGTGTCTATAAGAGGCATTTCTTACCCTGCTTACCCTCCCCCGCTCCCCAAACACACACAGAACAAGAAATCCCCCAAACTAGGAGGCAGGGGAGGGAGGAGAGAGAAAACAGAGCAGAAAGCCCGAGACAGGTCTCCTGGTCCTAACCCACCCGGCTCTGCTGGGGAGAACCGGGTCCCAGGAAGGAGGGAGCCGGTCCTCTGGCCTGGCTAGGGCCTCAGCCCTTCCTGGAAAAGGTGATGCAGGTCAGGCCCCAATTCCCTCCTCCCGGCTCCTGGCTTCCCCATCCCTCCCCCCTCCCTCTCTCCCTCTTCCCTCTCCTCCCCCTGCACTGCACTGACAGACGCTCCAAGAGGCATGTCCCAGTCTCTGCCTGTGAGGAGGACCTGGTTCAGGCCCCTGCCCCAGGGCTGGCCTGGGAAGCCTTGGGGGTGTCTCTGCTGGGGCTGGAGGGGCGAGAATGAAGGAGCCTGAGCCCGCCGGCCTGGGCTTTCTTCCCTCAGAGGGTCTGTGTTTCCCAGGCCCCAGACCCGGCCCCCAGGCTCAGCCCTGCAAAGGCAAGCTGCTCCCTGTAGGACTCTCAGTTGGCTCATCTGTGTAGGGGAATAAAAATAATAACGGCCGAAACCGGTTTGCTCAGTGGATAGAGCGTCGGCCTGCGGACTGAAAGGTCCCAGGTTGATTCCGGTCAAGGGCATGTACCTGGGTTGTGGGCACATCCCCAGTAGGAGGTGTGCAGGAGGCAGCTGATCGATGTTTCTCTCTCATCGATGTTTCTAACTCTCTATCTCTCTCTCTTCCTCTCTGTAAAAAATCAATAAAATATATTTAAAAAAAATAATAACAACGACAATAGCAATACAAACAACCCCTCCCCCCACCCTGCACTGCCCTCAGGACAGGCGTCCCCATAAGAGCCTGCAAGATCTCTAGCCCAGCCTGCTGCAGGCCCGTGGGCAGGGGATTCCGTGGGCTTCCCAACTGCTTCAGGTGGCTTCCAGAGGCCGCCAGGGTCTCGGCTGGCCCTTCTCTGTGCCTCTCCCACGCCACACCACCACGTGCTCCGCTGCAGCCACACTGGCCTTGGGCCCTCGCAAAACGGGAATCATTCGTTCCCACCACAGGGCCTTGGCACGTGCCCTTCCCTGGGCCTCGCATGCTTCTCCTCACATCTCCACAGGCCTCAGCTCAAATGTCACTGCCGGGGAGAGACCTTCCTGGCCACATGTCACCCTGCTTTATTGTCCTCACAGCAGTCATCCACCGACACCTTTGATGTGCTCATGTCCTCCCCCACGCTCTCTCCAGGTACCTCGCCCCATCGGCTCTCGGCTGGACCCCCAGCGTCTTCACAGGCTGTCGCCTAGTAGGTGCTCAGTACATATGCGTCAAATCACCAAAAGGCCCTCCAAGTGCCTCTGCATCTTGTACGTCTGTTTGGAGTGTCAGTATAGGCCCAGATGTGTTATTTCCCCTGGTTAATTACTGCAGAATAATTATAGTAAGAAGTGTAAGTACAGATTGCATTAATGAGGAAACTCATAAAAGATTTCATGCTCTGGCTCACAGAACCCTTGATCTAGCGATGGGCCACCCCACAGCCTGCTAGAACCCTGGAGTGGGTAATCTGGCCTCCTGGGTCGGGAGCTGGAGCCCTAACCCACCCCTGCTTTTCACCCCTTCTCTGGAAAATCACTTTCAGGCCTGTCCCTGTTTCGATCGAGGCAGTGATGGGGCTGGTGGAGCCTGGGCCCTTCTAGGGTTAAAGTCTTGCTTCTGTGTGTCCTTGAGAGTTGGGTAGGAGAGGGGGGGAAGGGTGGTGCTGGGCAGATGGCTCAACCTCTCTGAGCCTCAGTTTTCTCATCTGTAAGATGGGGATAGTGAGACCTCCCTCCTAGGATGATTGTGGCCCCTAAAAGAGACAACATGTGCCAAGTGCCCATATGGGTTTCAGCCAAGTTGGCCCCCATCTCCCCTTTCTCAGCCGAGAAAAGACACACCCCTTGCTGTCCCACCCACGGCCTCCTGTGACCTCCTCTTCAGAAGAAATGCTGCAAGGCGGTCCATTCATTGCTTTTCCCTCCTCTACTCTGGAAAACCAGGTTGATTTTGACAGAGTTGGTGAAAAATGTGTTTAATGTGGTTGTTGTGGACCCGGAGTTTTGAAAAGGGCGGGGATTGTGGGCGTGTCACACCTCATGAGAGATTTCCCAGATGTACGGCCAGATGAGCAGCTTGTGGCAGCCTGTGTGCATCTCTGCTCATCCACGGACACACACACACACATACACACACACACACACACGCTGTGCCAGTGCTGCTCCGCTAGGCAAACAGCCACTCAGAGAACTGGCCTTGGGAGGCTGGAACCCCGTGGGGAGGAGGAAGAGCCTAACGTAACGTAGAAAGTGCTGGAGAGGCAGGGTCGCCGCTGATATTCCAGAACCTGCTCTTTGGTCATTTGCAGCTGCCAGGGTGGATCTTGGACTTGAGTTTTGCATCCTGATGACCCGGAGACGCCCCCTTGTGGGCATCATCAGGAGCAACAGGTTTTCCAACTTGTTCTGCCTCTGTGAGGTGGAACCTTGCTTTTCTTGGACTTTTCTTCTCCTTTTTTTTTTTTTTTTAAGTCCAGTGCTCTTTAATTCAGTGCCACCTGAATATCCTACCCCTCCCCAAACACCACCTGCTGTCTTCCGAAGCGAGGGAATAGGAAGATCCAATCTCATGACTGGTCCTACCTTTAAAAAACTATGCGTTTATTTTGCTTTTAAAAGATCATTATATAACATTTTGAAAGAACTAAAAATCACAAAGAAGAGAGCAAAACTCAAGAGTAAGCTTTCTAATTAGATCACAGCCAGCAGGAGAAAGGAATGAGGTGAGAGTCCTCCTGGTTCCCCAGGTATTTATCTAGAAAGAATGGAAGTGTTTCAGCAAAACGTTTTGCAAGTTGAGCTCAATTCTGAGCTTGTAGAAGAGGGTGGGCATCTGGGTTTGGGAGCCACATCCGCTCACCCTGTACATGAGCACCCTTTCTGAGCCCCTCTCCCCACACCCACTGTTTGGCTTCCAGCTGAGACTCCTGAGCAGTTGGCTCAGTAAATAGAGTGCGTTCTGGAGTGCTGGGTTCATTTATTCATTCAACAATGTTTGTTGACCATTGATTTTGGGCGAGACCCTGTGCTGGCCCCTAGAAGTACAGAGAAGACTAAAACATGGTCCCTGCCACTCAGCCCTCAGGGTCTAGACCCGACACAATTAGGTCATCAGGCGCTCACAAGGCTCTCTGACCGGGCAGAGCAGCGTACAGTGGGGACCTCGAGGCTAACCCTGGCTTCCCCACTCCCCAGCTATGTGACTCTAACCAGCCACATGCCCTCTCTGAACCTTAGTTCTCACATCTGTAAAATGAGGATGGCCATAGTACTGACCTTCTTAAATTATGGTACAGACTGAGGGGAAACAAAGGGCACATGTGAAACACAGCACACAGGGCAGTGCCTTACTAATGCCGCATCTCTCCACGCAGACCGAGTTCTCTTTCTTCAGGCTCTGGAGAGGAAACTCACCTACAACCTCTGTTCAGTGTCTTCTGGACTTTTGGGAAGATCACGAAATTTTATATGTAGCCAAGGCTACAAAGGGTCCTAGAACTCATCCAGCCAAGCTTCCTTATTCTAGAGAAGAGGCAACAAGGGCCCAGAGAAGGTAGAGGATTGGTCTGAGGTCACACAGCAGATCTGGAAATGCACTGCGCTTGGTCCTTAAGTTCCCTGAGTTCCCAGGTTCTGCAGGGAGGAACCTATGCTGAACCCAAGGCTCCACTACTCGCGTGCTAGCTTGAGCAGCTCTCCATGTCTCAGTGTCCTCATCTGTAAAATGGGCACAACAACAACTTTCTTCCTAGAATTTATGGGATGGTTGCGTTAGCAGACTCCCAATCCAGTACTCAATCTACTAGTCTTAGAATGTACGTAGCTCAGAATTCTAGGGAAGCAATTCTTCATTCTGCACGTCTAGCGTCTGGAATTTATGGGTTAGGACTTGGCTCAAATGCAAGGCCTCTTGTGGAAGCCTTGGGGGAGAGGAAACAAGCTCCTATTCCAGGCTGCCAGGGCTGAATTATGATGCGAGAGATAAGATCAAAGCAGCGCCACCGCCCCTCCCAATCTCCCCAGCTGACCCTCGCTCATCTATGAACATGGCGGGGTCAACACTTAAGAAAAGAGGCTGCCTCTTGGCCACGGAGAGTCCGTGCCTCTCTTGGCATGCCCAAGGTGAGCTATACTGGCTGAAGGTCGAAAACAAAATGCCAACAATTGCATCAAAACATCAGATTAAATAAAAATAAAAACAAGCAAACATCAGAATAAGCTAGCATCTGGGTGAACTATTGCTAATGGGGCCACCTCTCTTTCCTTCCAAAATAGCTGCCTGCTCGGAAGCCTTTCAGGGGTCACTTGAATAGAAAAGAAATCCCTCGAGATGGGTTGCAAACTCCAGTTTCTCCATGTTTCTTCTCATATCACAATGGAAAATCGCCGGGGCCGCGTGGAGATCTGTATCGATTTTCTGTACGCTCGTGCAAGCTAAAGAACATACAATTTCCCTTTCTTCCCAGTAGAGTGTTTTACTTTTTATTTTTCAAGTTCAGGGGAAATGCTATGATCATTGAGGGGGGTTGTTCAAATGTCTTGAAATCAAAGTTACAATTATTAAAGAAAAGAATCGGAGAAGAAAGAAGCCAGTTGAAGGGACTGTTTTGTTTGCGGTGAAATCAGTTGTTTTATTTCATTGCAAGACTTTTGGTGTTTTCACGGAGCAAGTGGAAGAAGGAAGGGAGACGTGGAAAATTCTAGAAAGGAAAAGAGGCCAGACCCTGGTGGAGACCAGGAGACCTTACCTCGGGTTGACGGGGCAATCTACGTTCTTAAATGATCAGTTTGTAGACTTCCCAGGAGGAGTAATCGCTGACAACTGGATCTCCCTATCTGATTCTGCCACTACTGACAAGTGACCCTGGGCAAGAGGTTTTACCCCCATGGGCCTCTGTTCTTTGTAGCAACAGGCGTATTATTATTATTGCAACAATGTTTGAGAAGCACCTAGAACAGGGACTGAGATATAAATTCAATGTCATCCCTCCTCACTTTTCTGTTGTCCACGTTCTCTGATAAATAGCATCTTATTTGCTGCTCCCAAACCATCTGAGGTCTTCAGAGCTGGAATCCTTGCTAGTGAAGAGCAGGGAGGACTCCCTGGGTTTAAGTCCCAGTTCCACTGAGTGATGTCCCTCACTGATGACACCCTGCAGGTGTTTTATGTCTGAGTACCTGTTTCCGTCTCTGTGCTCCATCTAGCCCGCTGGCCTGGTCGCTGCCTGAGCAACCCCTCTGAGTACTGCAAGCTCTGGACATGAACATGGTCCCCAATTTTCAGGGAACAGACTGGGGGACATCAGAGCACCCAAGGCATCCACCAAGGAGGGCGACACTGTGGGTCTAACCAGGAAGCAAACAATGCCTCCAAGCACCGGTGTGGGCCGCACTTTCACAGAGTGGCCTTTTCCCAACAGCCTCGTGCATCTCCCCACAGCCCAGCTTGCCTCTGCTCCCAAGGGGCAGGCGCAGCCGCTCACATCAGTGGGGCCAGGCTTGGGGAAAGGGCATGGAATGACCAGTGTGGTCAGAGGTGTGACGTCTCTGCAAGACCCCAGCCCCAGTGGCCCATGGGAGCCCCCAGCTCTCTTCACCTCCAGCATCTGTGTTCACTGCAGCCTCCTCCTAAATCCTAGACACTCTAAAGCCAGGTCTGGAACGACATCAGAGCACCCAAGGCATCCACCAAGGAGTGGGCCAGGAGACCACGGCTCCAGTGCCAGCTCTGCCTGGGTGACCTTGAATATGACCTCAACTTCCATATCTGTACACACTCCTCTCCCTCCATCTCAGAAGCACTGAGAAACAGGACAAGCCCCAGCCCTGTGTCTGGGTGGTCCCCCGCATGCTCCTGGGTGCTAAATACAACTCACTTGCAAACAGAGATTCCCCACCCTGTGCCCAGCTGCCAGCTAAACATAGGCGGCTGGACCGGAACAGGACACAGCCGCTGCCTCAGAGAAGCCACAGCCTGCGGGAACACAGGTGTGGACAGGGACGAGGTCCAGTGAGGGAGCACACAGGGCTGTGGCAGTCCAGGGGAGTGGCCCAAACCCAGAATTAGCCATGCCCACTAGGCTCTTGGTGGTGACGTGGGATTCCGAGAAGATGCACATCCAGGGAGCAGCCCCGTGGTTCTGAGAGCTACGTGTGATCCAGGGGGCTGTGAACGTCGGGGAGTGGGGAGAGGGGCTGTGCAGGTGGCAGGTGGGGGACCGAGGGGCCAACAGCCTTTACAGAGAGATCTCCTATCTACAGCAAAATCCCAGGGAAGGCCTGATTGGCCCACTATGGTTCATCTGTTCACCCCTGGGCCAGAGGAGGGAGGCAGTTTTCCAACTTGGCTACATTCTAGAATCACGTGGGGCCATGGTCGGCAAACTGCGGCTCGCGAGCCACATGCAGCTCTTTGGCCCCTTGAGTGTGGCTCTTCCTAAGCCTTAGGAGTACCCTAATTAAGTTAATAACAATGTACCTACCTACATAGTTTAAGTTTAAAAAAATTGGCTCTCAAAAGAAATTTCAATCATTGTACTGTTGATATTTGGCTTTCTTGACTAATGAGTTTGCCGACCACTGGTTTAGAGCATTGGCCTGTGGACTGAAGGGTCCCTGGTTTTATTGAGGGGTTATCTTAAAGCAAATAGATGACCTGGTGAAAGGGAGACAGTGTGAAAGGGAGTGTGGGAAAGAGAGGTTTTGTAATGACTTCCATGTGAGGACAGCCTGGGAGCCCGTTCTCCAACCTCATCTCCTTCCATCCATTCTTTCACTCTATGTTTGGAACACATCCTAATTCCCCAAGTTGTACAGTTTTGAAAGCCTGTGGGGTCTTACTTGGACTGCTCTGTGTCCAAGTAGAGAAGTAGAGGTCTTTATCCCTCTGTTTGGTATGGCTTTAAAACCCTATACCTTATGCCCTAATAAAAGAGAGAGAGGAGGAGAATGCAGATTGGTTTGGCTCAGTGGATAGAGCGTTGGCCTGAAGATTGAAGGGCCTGCAGTTCGATTCCAGCCGAGAGAGAGAGGAGGCCAGGAGGCAAGAGCAGAGAGCTTTTTGGCCAGGAGGGGCTTTACAATCCCCCGGCTCAAGCCACAGCCCAGATCAATCAAACCCTCACATCTGGGGATGCTCCACCTGAACCACATCAAGTGAGGCAGGGGCTGTTCCCCCCAAGAAAGAGGCTGGGGCTGCTGTGATCAGGGAAGGAGGGCTGGGTAGACCAGATTCTACCCACCAGGAGGCCAGCTGATGGTCCAGAGACAATGGTGGGAAGAGCGCCAAGGAGATCAACAGGATTGGCAGTTCCCGGAAGGAGATGGTGCTGGCCTAGGTTCCCATCCTGCTGGTTGGGGGCCTGGCCATCTCTTCCTGCCCCCTGGGGGGCGGGGGAGTGGCTGGGTGTGCAGTGTGGACCCAACCTGGCTCCACCCCACTGCAGCGCTGAGGCTGGCCTGTCTCCCTCACGAAGGCTTCCTGGCTTCAGCAACCTCTGACCCTCCTCGGTCTAGCTGGGCCCAGGGACCAGACCCTTTGGCTGAAGGGGAACAGCCAGGGTGGGCGGCCATCAGCAGAGGGCTGAGCTGGCCCTGTTTGTTATTTAAATTACCCATCAGGCCTCTCATGTTAATCCATCCGAAGGGGCATCTCATGCGCCTTGTAATTAGCCAGGAGGAACCGGCAGAGAAGCTGTGTTGTTGGCGCATTCGCCTTCTTCCCATCTAACAGGACCTAACAAGGTCATCCTTGTGTGGAAATCAGCAGACACAAATGGCTGCTTCGCGGGAACTTGCAGAGCAAGCCATTGCCATGGAGATGGGTTTGTGTACACGACAAGGCGGGAGCTGCCACAAATACCCGCCACCCCCCCAACAGCCTCTCTGCATCGGAAACAGT
>NW_006294400.1:5210732-5213059 GCF_000327345.1 Myotis davidii | reverse complement strand
ATTCGGATTGATTTCAGAATTCACAGCCCACACTGGTGCCCGCTACAGGTTTCTCTCTGTAGATGGTGAGGTGGGGCTTTTCGGGGTCACTCTGGAAAAACCCCCCCACAAACACAGGCCTAATGGCATCAGCCCTAGGACCTAATAATGCATCAAAGGGCCACCTTTCCGTTCCTCCGAGACATCATTCCTTCCAAGGACTCCATGTGTCGCCCCGAATCACACAGAACATGCCCTCCTTGCCAAAGATGCAGACTCATTTGTTCCCTCATTATTTGTTCACATTTTTAAAAAATATGCGTTCTTTATTGATTTCAGTGAGGAAGGGAGAGGGGAGAGAGAGATAGAAACATTCGTGATGACTGATGGGCTGCCTCCTGCACGCCCCACACTGGGGATAGAGCCTGAAACCCCGGCATGTGCCCTGGCCGGGAATCGAACTGGTGACCTCCTGGTTCATAGGTCAACACTCAACCACTGAACCATACCAGCCGGGTGTATTCAGTGGTGTGTAAAGTTGCTCCTAACGGTGCGCAATATTCCATGGTGAGAATCAGCGTGTCTCTCTCAGACATTTCCCCAGTGACGGACACCTGGGTGGCCTCCACGCTCCTGACCTTACAAACTCGGCTGCTGTGGCAGCTTCAGAGGGCCCCTTGTGTCCTGTGCGATGTCTCTGAGATAGGAGGGGTCTCGCTGGGTCATGGATAACATTTGGCTTTACATCCTTAACTGTGGGCAGTTCCCAAGGCCAGGGCCCATCACCCAATGGTACGTCTGTGAGACCCAGCCAAAGGCACCTCCTGGCGGATGCTGCCCACAGGGCCCTGTCCGGGCCGCCAGGCTTGGGTCTGTGTGATTAGCAGGGGCTTCTCCTTCCTCCAGGCACCGTCAGCCCCAAGGTGGGGGCGCGACCTGACAGGGGGCAGTGACTGCCTTGCAGCCCACCCTGACCCTTAGCCAACGGCCATGGCCCCCCCCCCCATTCCTGAGAGGGGCTCCCTTCCCCCTGATCCTTGGTGCTGCCCGCCTTTCGCAGGGTCCCCGTCCTGAGCTTCCGGAGGAGGCTCTTTGCCTCCCTGGGACTTCAGGGCATCTGTGCAGGTCTCCATGAGCTGTGGGCCATCGGGCCTTCTCCCCCGCCCCATGACCTCCCTCGTCACGTCCTGTGCCATCTGTACTGCACGTACTGGGTTTTCCCCTACTGATCAGAAGGAGGCCTTCGTGTAGTATCGATAGCAATCCCCTTCTGTTTTAGACATAACACATCGTCTCCCGGCTTCCATCTGTTTACTACTCTCGGCTGAACAGAGTCCTTCATGTGAATGTCATAGAATCTCACAGTGTTTTGCCTGTTTTTTGTGCCTTTTGGGTCTTAGGAAGTCTTTTACCCCCAGTCAGAAACCTATTATTCCCAATTTCCTTCCACTCTGAGTTTGCCCTGTACATCTTCCATCTCTCTGGAGCCCAGCTTTTGCGTAGGGTAAGGGGATTCGCCTTTATTTTCTCCCTCTAGCAGGCCCGTTTCCCACCGCCTTCGGCCTCCGTCCTTTCCCCCCTCTGTCCGTGGCACTTCTATAAACTATCATCACATTGAAGCCACTGCCCACTGACTTTCCCGTGCCCTTCCCTGCACTGCTTTTCTCCTCCTGGCTCTACAGTTTGTCTTAAGAGCTGATACAACAGGTCCACGCTTTAAAAAATGAAAACGGAGAAAGGGCAACCCAGGCAGAGTACGGCACCCAAGCGATGCCCTGAAACCTTCTGCCCTGCTGCCCACTTCACCATCTCCCGCCTCCCCTTCGGATCTTGACTGACACATCACCGCCTTAGAGAGTGGCCCTGCCCCCCCCTCTCCGCCCCACCCCCATAAGAAACCCCCACCATTCCCTATCATACTTCCATACTCACTTCCATATATAACACACACCATTTGCAATTAAAATGAGCTTGCTTATTTATAGTCTGTTTCCCTCACCAGTCAGCAATCTCTTCAAGGACAGAAACTTGGTCTTCAGTGGCACCCAGCACCGCGCCAGGCCACAACTAGAGTTAGCTTTATTGAGAGCTTAGGCTATTTGCTAAGCACTTCACATGTACTGGTTTCTTTACCACCACCCCCCCCCCCGCCACACACACACACGCCAACTATATGCAATAGGTACTATTATTATCTATATTCTATAGATCAGGAAACTGGGGCACAGAGAGGTTAAGCGACTTGCCTAAGACCACACAGCTGCAGAGTAGATGAGTTTGGCTTTGAACGCAAACAACCTGGCTCTAGAGTTCATGTTCACCTTCACTGGCCAGACCACCTCTCCACA
>NW_006294400.1:5194665-5210710 GCF_000327345.1 Myotis davidii | reverse complement strand
GATCATGACAGCATCAATGAACACAGCACCAAGCTTGGGCACAGCTTCTTCTCCCAAGTTATTATGCTCCTAACGAGCGTTATTTTCCCCCTAAGATGATGATTTTCATAAATTATGGAAAATTCTTCGGCCATTGCGTTTTATGTTATGGCCTGGGGTGGAGCACAGGGGGTGATGAATGACTTTTTAAATTCCTCCACATCGAAGTCTCTAAGACAAGACCGCATGTAGGACCTATAATTAATTATTATTCACACTTAATATAGTTAGATAATATGAACACATACTTTCCATTAATTCATGGGGCTGGCTCCTCATCATTTTCCCATAGGTATCGCTCACTGATTTCTCAAGTTATTAAAAATTAAAATTCATATTAGGGAGTTGGAGGAGCCTGGTGTCCCTTTACCTATTTTTAGCCTAAAGTCACAAGCTGGGGGGCAGGGGGACAGTTCATTGCAACTGATCTCTTTGGACTCTTCTAAGCTAAAGTGGCGTATCTATTCTTTGACTTCTTAATTCCTTAAATGCTGATTCACAACTACTTGAATGGTCTTGTATGAGAGTCCCTGGCTCCAGTGGGCTTACCACCTCCAGGGGGTGTGGACAAGTAACCAGCCAGTAAGAACTATCAAAGGGCTGGGGACGGAGGGTTGCCTGGTCTTGCCTGAGGTTGGGGGCAGGAGTAGGTGATGTCTCAGTTGGTTCGTGAAAGAAGAGTTAGAGCGAGAGAGGGAGAAAGAATGGCATCGCAGGCCACAGAAAGGGCATGTGCAGAGCACGGGAGGCAAGACAAGGCAGGGCAGGCTCCGAGGGCACATAGTCTGCTGGGACAGGGGCGATGCAAACCGGGGATGGTGGGGTGGAGCTGGGGCATCCTACGCAGGGGACTGAAGAAAAGGAGAGACTGGTCCTCCCAGAAGCCTCCACACGAAATGCCGAACATCAGGGTTATCACAGGAACATAAAGCCCATCAAAACCAGCTCACTTACTTTGAAGGTGAGGAAACTTCTCAGATCACCTCCATTCATCCCTGCCCAGGCATGTGGGGCTAATACTGTCCAGATGGCAAGGGCGTTAGCTTTCCCGAAAATGGACACACTCTTAGAGCAGACGTGCAAGCAGGTGTGACGTTGCGGAAGGCAGCCCAGGGCCCTTCCGACTGCCCACACCACCAGGAAGCTCCGTAGCGAGTACATTTCAGATCAGAGAATCACAGGTGCTGTGCTGGCTACAACACAACCAGAGCCGCTGCTGATTTGCATATTCTGCATAACTTTGCATAAAGCACTGACAAGGCTCAGAGCCTGTAAAATAGGACTAATTACAGCATCATCTTGCCCCGGTACCCAGACTTCACATCTAGGAGAAGGGAGGGGAGGGGCATCTTTGTCCCCTGAAATGCTCGCTCAGGCACAGCTACGGGGCCTGGTTTGGGAATACCAGGCGAGAAGCTGGGTTTTCATTCCACCTCTGCTACTTACTCGCTGTCTAACTTTGGGCAAATTGTCTCACCCTCTGAAACGCAATAAGAAGGGGCCACCAACCCTCAGTGCACGAAGGTGTGGGAGGGTCATATGCATCAGTGTGTCCAGCACGCCTGCCACGATGCCCAGCACACAGTCAACACTCAGCAAATATTTAGGCACGTGGACCTAAGGCAGATGCCGTAAAATTTCCCACTGATATTTACTGCCAGTTTTGTGTCCCTTCTAAGCTAATTCTTGGCCTGTATCTCCCAGAACAGGACAACACGTTCCTAAAACACAAGGGAGGTCCCTGGCCCCCAGAAAATGACCTTCCAGGAAGTAGCCAAGGCACCGAATATAAAACCCAATTCAATGAGAAAACCAAAGCCCAGGAGAGGGAAATAAAAACGAGGGACCGGAACCCAGGTTTCCCCACCTCCTGCGGGGCTTCCCTCTGCCCCGTGTGCCCTGGGTTTAGGACACTTCTTCTCTTTGGCACTATTTCCACCAAATTCCACCAAATTCCTTCTATTATCTACTCAAAATAGTGCCAAATAGTCATCACAACTTGTCAGCACTAGGTTTTCAGTCCCCCGCTCGTGAGATGCCGCTCGCTGCTTTAAACGCTTCGCCATAGAGGACTGCCCCACCCCCAAAGCCCAGGAGAGGGAAATAAAAACGAGGGACCGGAATCTGGTCCTGCTCCCTGGACCTACTTCACTTCTCAGGAGTAGAGGAACCCGCCTCCTCTTATGCAGATGACGGGCATGTCCTCGGGATTCCGGCCCTGGACAGACAGATCTGGCTGGAGTTTCCGCAGATCGATGCTGCTCCCGATACTCTCCCTGCGGCAAGCTCGCGACATATTTTTTTCACACGTAATAATTAGCGACGGAAATATCTGACCTACTTACAACTCCACAAATACACACATTTGGCGGCTTCCGCATCAGCTCGCCGGCCGGCGGAGGAGCCTGTGTGGGAATAGCTTTTTTTAACCTGGTTCAGTGACGGTTCCACAGCGGGCAGTTTGGGACGCTCGCTTCTGCCCAGCTTACCTTGCGAGGCTGGCACTGCCCCCACCCCTCTTCCTCCCCATCGAGGTGGCATTTGGACCCTAATGCCAGTGGTTATTTTTGCATTCTGTTCCCAAGAGCAGAGGGGAATTGAGTTTCTGTCTTTGGAAAGATAGATGGTGCATTGATCTTTTCAGATTTCAAATGCGATTTAAGGCAACCTGGGGTTTTGTAAAATGTTAGATAAATAAGGGGAGTTTAATAAATGTCCAGTGGTATGATGCCAGTTCTGCCCTTGTGTTTTCTAAGCACAGGTCCTGAAGGTTCGGTCCAAGCCTTCCTCTCCTCCCGCTGCGCACGCTTACCTCCACCCACAGAAGGCCCGCCCTTCCCTTTGCCCTCAAGTGCTTTCCAGGATTCTAAATGTTCTTTAGAATCCAGGTCACAGGATATGCTGGCCTTGGTCCGAAGGCCCGGGCATCTGGGGCTGCCCAGCTGGAGGCTGTGGGCCCTTCTGACCACCCTGTCAACCCAGCACCGCCAACTGCTGGGAATGGGCCTCGAGGTGACATTGGCATGAGGTTGCCTCCTAATGGAAGCCCAGCTCAGGTTTCCGATTGTAGATTCCCAGCACTGAGTGCCTGCCTCTGGGCCTGGAGGCTCATGGTGACTAAGACCCGTGTGGGGAGTGGGGAGCGTTCAGGAAGCCAGTGACAGAAAGATCCAGAACTCTGAGAGACAGACATGAGTTGAAGGGGGTTTTCCACCAAATTCCTTCTATTATCTACTCAAAATAGTGCCAAATTGTCATCACAACTTGTCAGCACTAGGTTTTCAGACCCCCGCTCGTGAGATGCCGCTCGCTGCTTTAAACGCTTCGCCATGGAGGACTGCCCCACCCCCCTGCTACAGCTTAGAGGGCATGGGAGAGTGGGGGTCAGCTCTGGTCCTGCTCCCTGGACCTACCTCACTTCTCAGGAGTAGAGGAACCCGCCTCCGCTTATGTAGGTGACGGGCATAGGCCACATCCAATCATCACTTCCACCTTTTGGGGGCACTTAGAGGTGAGGACCCCCTCTATTTGGTAATAAAAAATATTAGTAAACAAGTAATAACTTAGACAAGATAAAATAAAGGTTGTGGGGAAACGCTGGTGCTTTTGTTCTCTTTCCTTGTTTAAACTTTGACAAGTCATTCCTTGGGATGGGCAGGGCCACGGCTCTCCTGGTAACAGTTTACCAAGCCCATCGTTTCCTCTGCCCGCCCCCTCTCTTTCTCCCTTTCTCTCTCATTTCCTTCCTTCTCCCTGTCCTCCACTCACTGAACAGCTGTCTGTGCCAGAGGCCATGTGGGTCCCCAGATACTGAGCTGAGCACAGCATGTCTCTGCCCCAATGGACTCGCAGAGCCATGGGGGACAGGGAGTGAGTGCTCCAAACAGAGGAAACAGCCCGGGAAGGCCCGGAGGGGAGAGGGGATGGGAAAGATCAGGGGGCAGTGGGGAGAGCTGGGCCATTGCCCTGCTCCAGGCCCCACTAATCACCCACAGAACTTGGGAAAACCAAATGCTCTGGGGTGGGCAAGGTTCCTGGTGGCTAAGAGTTTCCCAGGGGCTCTGTGGGTTGGGCCTGGGGGCTTCTATGTGCTGCTATCTTGGAAGTGGCCACAAGGTGGCAACAGAGGATCAGTGGGTGTCACCACGCAGGCCCTGAGTCCACAGATACCCAAGGAGCCCTGGCAATCTGGCTATGGCCATGCCTGCGCCACACTGGGGGGCAACACCATCCCTGTCCTGACAGGAGGAGGGGGCAGAGTCCAGGTGTCAGGTGTGCATGTGTGTGTGGACATGCATGTGCACATATGTGTACAAATGCCTGCAGGATATATAGTACATATATATGTGCGTGTGTGGACATGGATGTGTCGATTATCTGCTCATGTGTACATGTGTGTGAGTGTGTGTATATCTATGTGTGTGTGTGCCTGGTCACACAGGTATACATATGTCTTAGCAAAGAATCCTGCTAAGTTAGTCTAGCAAGAATCCCCTACCCTTGATATCCAGGTCCTTGACTGTTAGACCCATTTAGCAAGCACCTCCCTAACCTTGACGCCTTGGTAATTTTTTATCCACTGGTCCCTCACTCTTCTTGCCTATAAATCCCAGCCACCTTTGCTGTATTCAGAATGGAGTTCAGTCTCCCACCCTATTGCAGTAGTCTTAAACCAAGTCTTTACCATTTACAAGTGTCCGAATAGCTTTTCTTTAACAAAGCAAGAACAAAGAGTGGAGGGACTGAGGGGGCAATTGGAGGAACCGAAGTCAGAGAGGCTGTAGGGGGCAGGCCATGTGATTCCCAAACGCATCTTTGGCTTCAGCCTCTGTGAGTCCTTCATCTCTGTCCCCGGCTGACCCTGTCCGTCTCACCTGGACGCCTGCCACAGCCCCACCTCATCTCCCTTTCTCAGGCCTCTCCGCCCCACCGTCCACGCCCCACTCTGCAGCCAGAGGCTTTTCCAAAGCCTTTACCTGACCACATCCGATCCCTCAAGGGCTCCCACGCCACAGGCAGTCCAGCTTCTCGACCTGGCAGGCAACCTCGGAAGCTCAGCCCGCAGGCAGCTTCACTTTTCCTTCCTCTGAGCCTCCGCTCACCCCGTTCCCTCTGCTTCTGCTCTTCCACACAATTATGCTTCTGAATCCTATGCAGCTTCCTAGGCCAAGCCCACCCCCCACTCCTCCGAGAAGCCTTCCCTGGCTCTGGGCACCTGAGCCCCTCACCTCACAGCCCAGCAGGACTGGTTCTGCTTCCACGGCCAAGCTCCCACAGCCAGGCTCCCCGAGGCAGGGGCCATCTGCAGCCCCTCTCCCCCCAACTCTCTGCAAGTCATGTGCCAGGATGGACCCTTCTGATCCTTCTCAGCTGGGGTGGGAGGGAAGGGTGGCACTGGATTTGTGACCCCTGCCACTGAAGCCCTGGGCGTCAAAACTCCTGGAGTTTGTGTAGTGTTCAGCTATTCTGGATCCAGATCTCCTGGGTTCACGTCCTGGTTCCACCGTTTAGCAGCTACGTGACCTCGGGCAAGTTCCCTAGCCTCTCAGTGCTTTGTTTCTCCATCTGCAGAATGGAATAACCATAGTTTGTGTGAGGATAAAACACGTGTAAGGAACTCAGAGTTCGGCACCTGGCACCACCTTAGGGCGCATGTAGTTATTAGCTGTGATCTTTACCGCTGGGTCCAACCTAGTGGCACCTCTGTGACCTTGGGGAAGTCAGTTGCCATCTGTGCCACCCATGTGCTGGCCACATACACATACACATGTACAGACACACACAGAGAAACACAGACACGCCTGCTCATTTGTTTGCTATCTTCCTTGCCCGTCACAGACCTGAGTATAAGTTCTGTGAGGGCAGAAAGTTCACCAGCGGAGCAGCAGCTCCTAGCAAGGTGCCTGGCAGATAATAGGGAACTTGATCAATATTTTCCGAATAAACGAACAGATATGGGCTTTTTGCATTCATAAAACGAGCAATAATAACCCCTGTCTCACTGGGCTGCTGCTAGGGATGAAGGAGACAACTCAGGGAGGGCACCCCGTTTCCTCCATGGAGTGGGAGGGTGTGGGATCTTAGCAGTGGACACCAGGGGGCAGCACAGGACCAAGTCTCTGGCCCTCGCTTAACCCTTGCCAAGGGGAGCTGGAAGACAGGGGTCCTCTGGCAGCTCCTGGACTGGGCACCCTTCAATGCCACCCTCCGTGCCCAGGGAGGCTCTCACAGGTCAGATTCACATACAGCCCTCATTCC
This sequence comes from Myotis davidii, assembly GCF_000327345.1. NCBI lineage: Eukaryota > Metazoa > Chordata > Mammalia > Chiroptera > Vespertilionidae > Myotis > Myotis davidii. The sequence continues at coordinate 5,204,413 of NW_006294400.1, read as the reverse complement.
GTAGAAAGGTGGACAGATTGTCGCCTTCACAGAGCTCAGAGCCAGCGGGGAGACGGTCTCTGAACGAGTAATTAAATTACTCTAACTCAAGTAATTAAAGCAAACAAGGGTGTGCTCTGAGGGCAGCATGCAGGATGCATGTAACCACAGTGACCCTGAGTTGCAGGCTGAGATGTGGTGTTGAGCAAGTTGACCAGGTGAAGAGGGGGAGATAGATGGTGAGAGATGTCAGGCAAAGGAAACAGCCAGTGCAAAGGCCGCGAGGCAGGAAAAGGCAGGGCTGTTCCACCTTTGGTCAAGACGAGAGCGACTCTGAGATCAGAGTGTCCTGCCCTCGTCCCGGGTTCTCCTTCCAACAGGCTTCGTCTCCCTGGAGCGGCGGCAGCTGCCCCGGAAGCCGGGGAATTTGGCCCTGACACTGACTGACCCAACTTCCTCCGTCTATGAGCCGATAAGAGATTTAAATTCTGATGTCTAGAGTAAGACAGTGACCAGATGTCCTGAGCAGATGGGCCTGATAAGAGCCTATGTTGGGGCAAAGGAGGAGGCCTCTTCTGTGATCATGTTTCAGTGGCTCTCGGCCGGGGCGAGGGGACAGCCGGTGGCTGGCAGAGCTGAACACAGCGGCTCCCAACAGGGTGAGGGCATTGACTGGGAGTCAGAGACGCTCGGCAAGTTCCGGTTAAGACCGACCCTCCTCTAGATGAGCGTCCCAGGGAGCCTCGACCGGGGGCGGGGCAGCCCCTTTATCAGTTGGATGATGCTGTACTGCGAACAAAACAACTCCTACATCCAAGGGGCTTAAACCCACAAAGATGCATTTCTCACTCATACAGAGTCCCCGCGGGTGCAGGAAGCAGCTTGCCCACGGACCTCACGCAGGCTCAGCGCGGCCCCTGCATGTCAGCCTGGGAACAGAGCGCAGGAAAGGGAGCATCTGCAATTAAATGCCTCCACCTGGTGGTCACAGCAACGCGTGCGGCCATGCCCAAGTCAGGGCGGTTGGCTGCAGTCACCACACGCGCTGGAGAAGGAGGGGATCTAGTATGAGCGGCGCTAATGTCCGGCTGCCCACCTTGGGGAGGGCAGCGACGCCGGGGAGGCCACAGTGGGGGCCAGCCTTCCCAAAGGCTGGGCCTGGGGCGGGACAACCTGTATCTTCAACCCCCACAACCATGCAGGTGGTACCAGGATTCTCCCCCTGTCACAGAGGAGGACAGTGAGGCCAGAAAGGTTGAAGCCGCATACAGCGAGCATGGAAATGCCAGCGTAAGACATCACACCGGGCGTCTAGCCTTCGAAAAGAGGGACTATAAAGAGAGAAAGGGGGACTTTATGAGGAACAGTTTCCATCATAAGGGAGTGGTGGGCAGCTGAAGAGGATAGGTCAGACACTCTTCTGCCTACCATATAAGTTCTGTCTCCACAATCCCTTAGATTTCAGTAAAGATTTATGGCTTTCTGGTGGCTTTTTTTTTGTTTTATAATTATCTGCATTTTTTAAAAACATTTGACACACTGAATAGTTCAAAAAGTACCCCTGACGGAGATCCACCAACCACTAACATCTTGCCACACCCACTCCACACACACTTCTCTCTCCATCTACACACACACACACACACACACACATGTGCACACACACGTATACTTGACTTTTGCCAAACCACTTAAAAATAAGGTGGGACATTGTGATACTCCTTCCCCAGACCCTTCCGCGTGCCTCCGCCAGGGACAAGGACATCTTCTGCACAGACCCGCACGCACACAGCACCCAGGATAATCAGCGTTAATCAGGCAACATCACCCAGCGCTGTCCGCACTCACACGTCCCCGGTTGCCTCGCACACGTGCTTGGTGGCTGTTTCTTCTTCCCAGCCCAGGATGCAATCAAGCATCGTGTATGGCATCCGGCTGTGATGTCTCATTAGACCCTTCGAGGAATCCAGGCCAGATGTCCCTCAGAATGTCCCCCGGGACCCCCACGTTAGCCTCAGGCCAAGCGTTTCCGGCAAGGGCAGCCCCTGCCGTCAGCCCATCTCCCGTGGCCAACGCCCAGGCTGACGTCACGTGAAGGAGGTGACGCCAGGACTTGTCAGCATCACAGCCCGCTCCCCTCTGTCCTAACAAGGTGTCTCTGGTGTGAGACTTCAGCCTGTGACGATCTTGTTCCCCAGCAACGTTTACCCCGTGGTCTTAGCACGCGTTGATGATTCTGGCCTAAATCACTAATTACATTGGAGGTGACAATATGCTAATTTTCTAATTCTCTAGACAGACAGAGTGGGCCTGGCTCTTTTGGATACAGTATCACCTAAGCCTGGTCCCAGGCTGCCCAGTGCTCTCCAGGTCACCCTGACGGCTGGTGGAAGGAGGGTGGACAGGCCATCGCAGCCGACACCAGCCACAGCTCCACCACTAACTGGCGTGGGGTCCACTGGTGGCCCGAGGACCAGCAGCGTCGAGTCACCTGGGAGAGTACCGGGAACGCAGGCCTCTGAGCGGGAATCTGCATTCCAGCGAGGTCCCCAGGGGATCTGTGTGCCTGGGAATGTCTGGCAAGGGCTGGCCTGAGGACACCCTGAGCCTCTCGGAGCGTCAGCCTTTCCAAGTGAGACCAGGGTCAAACAGTCTTATTGTCCATCGGCTTTTTCAGAAAAGCAGATTCTAATGAGTGCCTGTTCAAGAAAGTCATGATGGTGGTGATGGTGATGATGGCGACTACCACCTCTAAGGACCCTGGGGTAAAAGTTGTTAGGGAACAAGATTGTCACAGTCTTGAAGTATCATGCCAAAGACAGAAAAACTGAGGCCCAGAGAGGAGAAGCAGCTTGCCCAAGGCCCCCAGCATGTCAGGACGGAACAGAGGGCTCCAATCCCAGCTCAGAGCGCTCTCTCTCAGACCCCACCAGCAAGGTCACTGAAGAAAGGCAGGCTCCCTTCTCCCCGGGAGATATGTCCATTTGCCAGTAGATGGTGACTAGGCCGTTGCGGCCTTGGGGCAGGAGTTCACCTCCCTGGACAGGTGGACGCTGGCCGTCTTCCCCTTCCTGGAATGGTGGGGTGTCTCTTCCGGAAAACCTCACGGCTCTGAGGCCCACATCAGGCCAGAAAAATGCCTATGAGCGCCTTGCCAGAGGCGGCTGGGGCCCCCACCCGGGTCCCCCCCAATCATCATCCTAACTTAGACAGCATGTCACACTGCACCAAGGGTGGGGGCCTTGCACATTTCCCTGCCATCAACTTCAGTTTCCTGATCTGTAAGATGCACTAGAGCAGCGGTTCTCAACCTGGGGGTCGCGACCCCTTTGGCGGTCGAACGACCCTTTCACAGGGGTCGCCTAAGACCGTCCTGCATATCAGATATTTACATGACGATTCATAACAGTAGCAACATGACAGTTATGAAGTTATGAAGTAGCCACGAAAATAATTTCATGGTTGGGTCACAACATGAGGAACTGTATTTAAAGGGCCAGAAGGTTGAGAACCACTGCACCAGAGGGTGGGGTCAATCTCCAATTACCTTCGGCTCAGGACCCAGCTCTGGTGTACACAACCAAAATGAAGACTTGCTTGGTGCTTAAACCGAACAGATTAAAACATAGGGTCCGAGGTAGCTTCACTCCGAGCCCAGCCCCCGCCGGCGCTAACAGCCCAGCATCCTCTCCGGCCCGAGGGCTCCTCTGGCACCAGGCCAGACGCAGTCCAGTCACATCTGCTTCCACTCAGCATCCTCGGCCGGCCGCTCTGCCAAGGACTTGGCCCAGGGCCTCACAGGCTCTCAGGGGCCTGGAGGGACTGCTGGGTCCCCGTGGCAGGAGAAGACAAAGGTCCCCGAGAGGGCAGCGCTTGTAGCTCCCACACGGCTGGCTCTCCCCCTGCACCAATAGCCAGGACCAGGCAGCCAGCTGGGGCGTCGCTGAGTGACCCAGGGGCAGCCCATAAGGGCAAGAAGGCGCTAAGAGAGGCCTCGAGTGGTTCACTCAGATGCAGGCCCTGTGGGGCCAAGGAGCAGGGAGGGAGGGCAGGACCCAGAAGTCTGGCCCAGGCCCTGGGCGGCCGGGCTCGGAGGTGGCTTTAGTGATAGACAGACCCGAGTTAGAATTCCTCCTCGGCACCCTCAGCCTCTCTGGTTCCTCACCTATAAAGCAGGTCAGTAGTGGTACCAAGCCACACGGTCCTTGTGAGGGTTACATGAGCCCAGATATGCACAGGGCCTTAGACAGTACGTGTTGAGCAGATTGCGGCCGCTATTATTAGCATTATTATGATCACGTCCCGTCGCTGACAATGTGGGAGAGAAGGAAGAAGGTCTCAGTGCGGTACCCTCCTTCTAACGCATGGCCCCAGATGGGGAGCTGGCTGGCTTCTGGATGTCAACCACGGACACCACGCAGAAGGGCAGAGCCAGGAGTCCCCCCGGGGACTTGGTGAGAACCAGACCTGGGAGGCAGAAGCCACCCCATTAAGCAGCCTCCACTCGCCTCCGCTCACAGGGCGCTCAGGACCCGCAGGCTCTGACCTGTTAGTTCTGAAACCGGAGGCCCCTCGCTCCACAGGGAGGATTTAAAATCTATTTTAAAAATGAAGGACAGTGGAGCGGAAGCCTGGGGGGGTGGGGGGGGAGGGATCAGAACAGCCCCACCTTCTAGGCAAGGACAGTGTGACTTCCAGCCAGAGCGAGGCTGCCCAGTCCGCAAGCTTTCAGTCCATATCCTGAACCTTAGTCCTAACGGCGAGGACAGCCTCAGGCCCAGGCTGAGCACGGGGGCAGCTTTCTGCAAGGCCCACTTCTGGAACGAGGCAGCTTGGGGCAGGGGCCTGACCGCCCAGAGGCGCAGCCTCAATCTCCTTTCTCCCAGAACGCAGACACGCAGGCTCATTGGTTGCTGCATAAATATTTACAGCACAGTTAAAATGTCCACAGCAGAGTGAATAAATAAATGATGTCATATGGTAGAATACTATACTGCCGAGAAAGTGAATGAATCGCAACTTCACACCCCAGCATGGGTGAGCGTCACAAACATGGCATTGAGCCAGAGAAGCCAAACACGCATAAAGACACGTGCAGTCTGATTTCGTGCACGCAAAGCTCAAACACGGGCAACATTAGACTCTGTGGTTTAAGAATGTCTGCGCAGACAGCACAAGTATAAAATAAAGCAAGAAAACGGTCAAAAAACAGGATCATAGCTAACTCTGGTGGGGAGAGAAAGACACACTGATTAAGTTGCTGATTATGTCCTCTATCTTGACCTGGGTGACCGTCAAGGGGATGTTTGCTTTAAAATTATCTGTTAAGCTGTACACATATTTTATATACTTTTCTACATGTATAAGATATTCTGGAATAGTAAAAATTTACAAACAAAGTAAGTAAGAAAGAAAGCGATGAGAGATGTGTCTAGGTGAAAGAGAAACTAACTGTGACTGAGGAAATCGGGGAAGACTTCATGGAAGAGGGGGTACGTGTAGCAGACGCATACTGAGAGTCCTCCACATACCAGACCCTGATATGACAAAAGTAATCAAACGTGCACACTCCCAGTTCCCGTGGAATTTACATTCCTGGGATGGAGACGGGCAAGACTCGGATAAACATGCTTTAACTTGCAGACTGCAGTAACGGCTTTAAGGGTAAAGTCCAGGGACACTGAGATCTGAAGAATGCGTGTGGGTCGCTCAGGGAGCGTTCGGAGGGGGCAGCACCAGTGAAGGTCCTTGAGAGAATGGGAACTTGGCCTCAAGGAGCTGCTGAAAAGCTCACATGGCTGTAAGCAGAGAACCCGCCAGGAAGTGGCAGAGATGAGTAGCATGGAGAGGTGGGAGAGGACTTTCGAACTGGGCTTTGAAGGTTGGGTAGGAGTTCGTCAGGCATCCATTGTAAAATGCTCAAGGGCTGGGGTTCTGTGTCCTGCTCACCTGTACCTAGTGCACAGTTGTGCTCAGTAAACACGTGCTGTTTTCTCTTGGAAAGTGAACAGCCAAAGAATAAGAGAAGAATTTAGAGGTTATAAAACTAGGGCCCCTGATCTTGGCCTCGGAGAAATGGGGTACAGCAGGTTGAGGGCGAGGGTAGGGAGTTTCCTTAACATCCTGGACTCTTTCTCATCTGTCAGCAACTTTCGTGGCCCAGTGAAGTCACCGACAGAGGGAGGAGAGAGCTGAAAAGGGAAACTCCAAGAGACCAGCCATCTGCTCCTGGAAGCGGCCGACACCCTGCCCTCAGCCGCCGCCTCTGCCACTGCCACCAAACCAGCCTGCACCGCCTCTTCCACCCGCCCGCCCCAAACCCCAGGTCGCATGAGAGTGGCAGCAGCAGGGCCTGGGGACCGTGGAGCCAGACACAATCAGAGGGAGCAGCCGCAGCTGTGGTGGCTTCAGGAATCTGGTTGTTAGTGGGCAGCTGAGGGAGCCGCACTGTCTCCCCTGTGTTTACTTGGCTCCATTGAGGGGCTGGAAATTTGATCTCCGTGGGGATCGAGCCCTGTCAGCCCCTGCCCGGCCTCTCCGAGCTGCTCAGAGGACGTCCTGTTATCTGGGGAAACAGACCAGAGAGCAAGCGGAGAAGGGCCTTGCTCAAACATAAACCGAACAAGAGCAACTCCCGTTCACGGGGAGCTGGTGATGTACCAAGCACTGGGCTACATGCTTAAGATCCCTGCAAGGAAAGCATCGCTTTTGTCGGATAGTTGGGGAAACTGGGCCTCAGAGTGGACAAGTAACTGATCTAGACTCACACAGAGCTGGAGCTGGGTGGGAGTCCAGATCTGCCCAGTGCCAAAGCCAGTGCCCTAACCATCGTGCCACCCTGCCTGCAGGGCCAGTGTTCGCTGTGGCCTGGACGCCAGAAACCAGCCAGAGGCTCGGCCAGGGTTTCCGCCGGCCTCCTCCTCGAGCATTCCATGATCCCGGCATACAAAAGGCACCTGCGGGTGCTGGATAAATAGCACGTCCTGGATTGGAACTTGCCGTTGTCTTGTTTTCTGACTGCTTCTCAGATCCTTCCTGCCAGCAATGTGCTAACGCTTCTGGGGAACGGGGACCGCGAGCCATTGCCAAGATGCCCGGCGCAGTACCAGGAATGGGCTGATGCCAAGAACAAGGCTGTTGATTTGAAACCCTACCTTTCCCATTCTTCTCCATGTTTGTTCTGTTCCTGTGGATTTCGCTAAGCCTGTTAAACCTGTTTACCACGTCGGCCTGAGGCCCCGTGAGAGTAAGGGGATCCCAAGTGATTGCTTCCTCCGAGCGCCTGACCTCAGCCCCTCCGGTGCGACTCCAGCCCGCTTTCTCACACTCCGCACGGAGGTGAAGGAAACAGCTGTGCGCGCTCCTCTGCGAGGTCCGTGCCTCCAGCAGGAAGAAAGCAGCCGCTCCCCGCCCCCAGCCCAGGAAGGTGGCTGGTACCTTCCCTACCGGAAATGTCTGCATGGGATTGCTTTCCTCTTCTTTGATGTAATCATGCCTCTTTGGGCCAGTCATGCACCCACCAGGCCTTTTAGGGGAATATTCCTGAACCTTCCCAGTTTGGGAAATTCCAAGGAACTCCAGTCAGACATCCAGGACCCCCTGCCTTGCCCAGGAGTCTAGCCCAGGCCCCTCCTTGTATGGACGGGGTGGGAGTGAAGGTATGGCTCAGCAGGTTCCTGGTGTACTGTCTCCAGTCCCCGGCCACTGCCCCACCTGTGGGTTTCTCACTCCCCTTGTCCCTGGAGGCGGAGGCCGGGGACCTTCTGGCTAGCCTCAGAGAACAGAAGAGTCAGGCTTTTTGCATAAAGAATGTCAGGGACACAGTGGTCACCAGGCCTCCAGCCCTTTCCTGTCAGCTTCCTCCTGGAATGTTGTGCCCATATCCTATGTCACCGCCTGAGACCTTGAATTCAGACTATTCCTTGTGAGGCAACCTCATCAGGGGGGCTGGGGCTCTTGGTGAAGAAAAGAAAGCACATACGTATGTACACACACACACACACACACACACACACACCACCTCCATATGTGTTAAGAGCAGCGCTGTGCCTCTTGGGCCTGCAGGCTTTCTTAGCAACCCCTGGCCCTCAAACCTCATGACACACCAGAAACTCCCCAGCAAATCCCCACAGCCCTTCCCACGGCCTGAAACCCGAGTCACAGAATTGAATCCTAGAGTAGGAACCATCTGTGCCCCTGACCAGGGCAGAGAGCCTTTTCCAGTTTGCCCAGCAACAGGGAGCTCATGCCCCGCAAGGCATCTCACCCCACTGCCGACACCCCTGCAGGCTGCCTGGAGAAGCAGCAGGAACAGGGCTATGGGGTCCGAGAGGCCCGAGTTCCCGCTCTGACTCCAGTACATGCTAGCTGTGTGGCCTCAGGGAAGTCGCTTCACCTCTCTGGGCCTCCATTTCTCCACCTGCACTACGGGGAGGAAAATAGTTGCCTTGGTAACCATGTGAGAGTTACACGAGACAACACATGTGAAACCCAAATGTCAAGGACAGTCCCCCTACCCCCGGAGACCCTGGAGCCTAGTGACCATGAAGACCACTGACATCTACTGAGACGTACACGCATGGCTGTGCTCAATGTCTGATTATGTGCACTGTGTGATTTCATCTTCACAGGGACCTCCTTCCTTTTCCCCATGAAGATGGTGTTTAAGCCTGGATTCTAAAGCCACCTCTTAGAGTTCCTCACCCTGGGCCACTGCCATGTATCCGTGAGGTACACAAGTTAGTAAATGTCTATGCGTTTTTTTTCTTGTTAATCTGCCCTTTATTACAGGGGTGTCAGCTAAGAACTCAGAAGGGTGGGGGGGATTATTTTCCTCCCCTTCATACATGTGGGCTCATGAGACCAAGAAAGGCAGCGGGCTGTGCCTGGGATCACAGCAGGTGTGGCTGGAACGCAGGACTCCCGCCTCCACAGGGAGCACCTGGCCCAGGAGAGCTGCACTCCCCACCCCCACCCCACCACTGCCCCGCTGCGGAGGCTGAGGCCCAGGACAGGGGGCTTCTTTTCACCCCATCCAGACCTCTGCAAACCCAGTTCCCTGGGCCCCCCAGGCCAGCAGGGTACCAGGCAGACACCGGCAGAAAAACCCTCAGCCTCTCATATTTTGAGGACTCACAGATTCTGTCTGGTTCCCAGCCAACCAGAAACATCAATGTCAAATGAGGTTAGCACCAAGCACGGCCGGAGGAAGGCTGAGCCAGCCAGACCTCGCCCTGGCCACTCACCATGCTTGGCCATGGGATTCCTGCGGTCAGCTGTCAGAGATGCAGGATGGGGGACCAAAGGGGGGATTTCCAGAATCCCAATGTGCCAGCAAGCCATGCTTCCCAGATGGGAGGACCTGCCAGGCCAAACACACAGCTCCAATCACACCAGAGACACAGCTCTGGGAAAGGAGGAGGTGGGGGTGGGCAGGAACAGGCCCAGAAAGAAGGGGGTGACCTTGACGCGCCTCCTACTGTGCGCAGAGCACCTCCACTCACCTCTCTGAATGAATCCTCATGATGACCCTGCAAGGCAACCCCCTGCATTCCCATTTCACAGATGACAAGACTGAGACTCAGAGGGCCAGGCCGGCCCAGCAGGGCAGTACCTCACAGAGGCCCACAGACCCCCAGTGGCTGTGTGACCGAGGATAGGCACTCTGGGTTCAGTGTCTCCCTCTGGATCGTAGGAGGATCCCCTGGATCAGTGGTTCTCCACCTTGGCTGCACATTAGAATCACCTGGGAATCATGAGGCCCAGAAAT
>NW_006294400.1:5178044-5194424 GCF_000327345.1 Myotis davidii | reverse complement strand
ACGGAAAGTTCTTACCTGGGCGGTGAGCTGGCCTGATGCTCTCTGAACCTGCAGCTGCCTTTCTTGGGCAGTTCTATGGGGGGGGTCTGAGGCTCCCGGTGCGTCAGCTGCTCTTTATCTTCACACACAGAACCCCTATAAAGACTTCTCCCCAGCCCAGCCGGTGTTGCTCAGTGGTTGACTGTCAACCCAGGAACCAAGAGGTTCAACTCCCGGTCAGGGCCCATGCCTGGGTTGTGGGCTCGACCCTCAGCAGGGCGCCATGCAGGAGGCGCCGATGGATGATGTTCCTCTCTCATCGACGTTTCTATCTCTCTATGCCTCTTCCTTCCTCTCTCTCTAAAAAAAAATCAATAAAAATGTATTTGAAAAAAAAAAAGACTTCTCCCCAGCAAGACTCCCCCCTTTCAGAAGGTTCTGTGGGGCAGGTATTGGAAGGGCTGCAGGTCAGCTCTCTTGACCCACATCTGCCCCGGAAACACCCTCTGCATGGAGGGTGCCTCCCACACTCAGCCCTCCCCGCCCTCTTCCCTGATGGAGGCCACCTGAGCTTTCTCCAGGACCCAGTGAGCCAACTTCTGGGAACACAGGTCAAGCTCCCTTCGTGTGGTTCATCAAAGTGAAAGAGGTGGCAGCATCCTCGTGCCCCCAACCCCCTAATGCCCTACCCTCACCACGAAATCTTTTTTCAGAGAAATTCTCACAAGTCTTCTCTCCCTTGCCTTTCCTCCATGTGTTCTATTCAAGGCCCGCAGAGTTCTCTGCTGCTTTCTTGTAAATTCTGTGTTCAGTGAGCTAGCTAAGCCCACCTGGTCCACACAGGTGTGAAGAGTAACATTTTAACTCCCACACCCCCGCCCGCCTGGAAACTGGCCAGGGAGAGGGGAGGGCTGAAGAGGAGCTGGAATTGTAGAATGGGAAGCATTTGGGTGGGGGAGTGAGTGGTAGAATATTAAATCAATAAGTCAAACAAGCATAAAGAAAAATAATGAAAATTACCCATAATTCCATCCCCAGAGACAAATGCTGTACCAATGTCTTGTTTTCTGTCCAGGTGGATGGCAGGGTAATTTATAAAGATAGTGTGTGCCTTTCTTGTTCCCTCCGAATTACCTCCGGCCCCTTCTCGGTTGAGGGGGAGGAACCTCTTCAGGCTGAAGCAGATCTCCCTAAGGAGAATCCCTGCCTCCATCTCTTGTGAAAATCCGGGCTCACAGAGGAGTCTGTGCTAAGGGTCCTAGAGGGGCAGGTAGAGAGCTGCGGCTATAAGACCAGAAAGAAGGAAAGCAGGAGAAGGAGGGACTCCTCATCCGGAATGGAGGCGGGGGTGGGGGGTCCTGGAGGGCGTGGCTGGGGGGGACGGTCAGGGAGGCTGAGCCCCAGGCACCTCCCAAGCCCTCAACCTGCCCCAAGAAAGCATCAGAGCGGCTAGATTTCAGGGCGTGTGAAGGCCCCCCACCTCTGACGGATGTGGACAAACTGGAGAGGGAAGGAGCCCCCACCTGACTGAGACTGAATGCCCTGTGGTCCAATAGGCCAGGCTTTGAGTCAGATCTAAGGTAATTTTATTTATTTTTATTATTATTTTTTTATTTCTTAAAGTATTACAAAGAGTATTACACATGTCTCCTTTTTTGCCCCCTTGACATTCCCTCGGCCTCCTGCTGCTCAGCCTCTGTATCCATTTTTGTTCATCAGTCTATAATGGTCCTTATTATCCATAAATGAGTGAGTTCATGTGGTATTTTTCTCAGCTTCTCAGGGGCTGTCCCAGCCTCAAAGGGGCTGTCTCAGCCTCACAGGGGCTGCCTCAACTTCACCAGGGCCGTTTCAACCTCACCGGGGCCGTTTCAACCTCACCAGAGCCGTTTCAACCTCACCGGGGCTGTTGCAACCTCACCGGGGCTGTTGCAACCTCACCGGAGCCATCTTAACCTCACCAAGATCTAAGGTAATTTTAGAAAGAGAGACAAACATGACATTTTTTACATGTCAGAGTTTGTGGTCGATATCTGTAGCTACTCTCTAATAATTTTTGGAAATTAAGGCATGTATAGATGATAACACATATGGTAGCTTGATTTTGTACCCTGTGTCTTCCCGTTAATAAATCACAAGCACTCTTTTCTATCATTCAATATGCTTTTAATTAATTTTTTGAGATATAATTAACATAACAAAATTCACCATTTAAAAGTGTACAATTCTGGCCCTCGCTGGTTTGGCTCAGTGAATCGAGCGTTCTGGGTTTGATTCTGGTCAAGGGCACATGCCTGGATTGCGGGCTTGATCCCCAGTAGGGGTTGCAGGAGGCAGCCGATCAATGATTCTCATCATTGATGTTTCTATCTCTCTCTCTCCTTCTCCCTTCCTCTCTGAAAAAATAAAAATATATTTAAAAATAAAAGTGTACAATTCCATGGTTTTTAGTATATTTACTTACTATGCTGTACAACTTTCACCACTAACTAATTCCAGGACATTTTCATTATCCCCCAAAGAAAGTGGTATCTATAAACAGTCCCAATTCTCCCACCCCGCCGCTCCTGGGAACAACTAATCTACTTTCTATCTATATGGATCTGCCATCCTGGCAAGGTCATATAAATGGAATCATGTCTGGCTTCTTTCACTTAGCATGTTTTTGAGGTTCATACATGTTGTAGTATGTAACATACTTCCTTTTTATGGATGAATAATAGTCCATTGTATGGACATACCACTTTTGTTTACCCATTCACTAACTGGTTGATATGTGAGTCATTTCCATTTTTGGCTAACATGGATAATGGTGCTATGAGCATTATGTTTCTGTGTGGACAAATGTTTTCATGTCTCTTGGATATATATCTAGGAGTGGAATTGCTGAGTCATAACATATTTCTACGTTTACTGGTAGCTTTTTGAGGAACTGCCAGGCTGTGTTCCATAATGGCCACACCATTTAACATGCCCATCAGCAATGTTCAAGGATCCCAATTTCTTCACATGCTCACCAACACATTGTGGTTTTGATTTGCATTTCCCTAATGACAAATGATGTTGGGCATAAATCTGCTTTTAAATTGTGATTTTAGTGGTCATGTAAAATCTATCAGAGATTGTTAAAATATATTTTTAAGGGGCTATTATTGAATATTTAAGTTGTTTGAATTTTTCTAACTCACTCATACATATAAGCCATTGTATAGTGTCCATGGGCGCGAGGAGAGACCCGCAGTGGTCAGACCCAGGGGATGAGTGGGTGCTCTGGGCTGCCCGTGGGCACAGGTGGCAGTGACCCACACCGGGGAAGGTGTGAGGGAGGTGTAGCGAGGGCGTGCCCAGTGGTGGGCAGGGCTCCGTGCCCCGTGGCAGCGCTCCTGGGCCAGGTCAGCTAGTCCTCTGGCTCCAGAGAGCGGAAGGCACCTAAGGCGGCGAGTGGTCCCGGGAGGCCAGGTCAGCCTGTCGACAGGCAGGCGCCAATCCCGGCAGCAGGAGGTCCAGGGAGAAACTGGAGTCGGGCGGGCGGCCGGGTGGCAGGCTGGGCAGAAGGTGCCCGCCTGGCCTGGGCCAGTGTCGTCGATAAGTGCTGGTTGCCCAGCCTGCTGGAGCCTGGCAGGGCAGCCCTGTGGCTGGGCAGTGCCAGGGACCAGCTAGAAGATGCCCTTGGCAATCCTGAGTCCCTTCTGGGAGGTCCAGGGAGAAACTGGAGTCGGGCAGACGGCCCGGTGGCAGGCTGGGCAGAAGGTACCCGCCTGGCCTGGGCCACTGTCGTCGATAAGTGCTGGTTGCCCTGCCTGCTGGAGCCTGGCAGGGCAGCGCTGTGGCTAGGCAGTGCCAGGGACCAGCTAGAAGATGCCCTTGGCAATCCTGAGTCCCTTCTGCTTCACGCGGGGGAGAGTGGAGCTGGCACCATGCCGGACCTTGGCCCCCTTGGTGAGGGCCCATTTCTTTAGGACAAAGTCATAGTTGGCGGCAGAGTTCATGGCATAGAACACATTGGTGTTGTCCGGGATCTTCAGCTCTGGTCGGGGAGGGTAGAGGGGTGGTCAGTGTGAGAGCCCCCAGGACAGGCCTGGGCTCAGCACCGAGAGCTCCAACCCACCCCCAGGCCCACCAGGGACCCCTCAGCGTGGGGGTGAGGCCTGGCAAGCTGGAGATGCCCCAACAGGGTCCGAGGTGAAGGGACGAGCCTGGAGTGGGCAGACGGAACAGCAGGTCCAAGCCAGCGGAAGGTAAAGCAGGTAATGGTCTCTGGTGCCCACCAGCCTGCCCACAAGTGGGGCCTCCAAGTGACTTCCGCCCGCAGCAGGAGCCCAGGAGGTCACCTGGGTGCTGCTGGCAGGCGGGGAGGCGGGCAGGGGCAGGGCAGGAGCTCAGACCTCCCAGAGGGGTCGAACCTGGCCATGCCACCGCCCAGCGAACTCCTTTCCGGGGCTCCTTACTGCTTGGTTCTTTCCCCAGCTAGACCGTGAGCCCTCTGAGGGCAGCATGCTTTGGAATAACTGAGAGGGTGGGACTTGGGGGCCAGAGCCCCAGATGACACTGTCCACTCCTAGAGAAGGATTTGTAGCCCCAAGGGGCATGGAGAAGGGGTAAGGTTCATAAACAGGTCTTACACCCAGTCTCTGGGTATCCGACAACTAATTCAATTCAATGGCGACATGAACCCCCAGAGTTAGAGAGCAGACACCACAGGTGTAGGGCTCAGTCCCACAAGACTGCCCCCACTTCAGGTGCCACCTGCAAGACCCAGAATCACCCAATACTTCTGACTGACTAGTTATGAATTTGGGGGTCCTCACAACCCCCTCCTCATTTTCCATAATTTGCTAGAACAACTCCCAAAACCCAGGAACAGGCTTTACTTACTATTAGCGATTTATTGTAAAGGATACGACTCAGAAGCAACCCGATGGAAGAGATGCATAGAACAAAACCTGGCAGGGGGTGGGTGGGATGGATGGCACAGTTTCCGGGCTATCTGTGGGCACCCCTCACCCCAAGCAGGTAGATATAGTCACCAGCCCAGAAGGCTCCAGACCCTGTTGTTGAGGGGTTCTGATGGAGGTTTCATTATGTAGGCGATAGATTTCCTTCTCGCCCACGGTGGTTGACTTCACTCCCTCTTTCCCCTCCCAGGAGTCAGGGTGGGGACAGCCAGTCCCCCTCCTGAACCTATCTAGCCTGTGCTCCGCCCCCACAGGTCATCTCATTAGCATGCAAAACACTAAATAAAGTCCAAGACATTTAGGACCTCTGTACCAGGAACCAGGGATAAAGAACAAATATTTGTGTGTGTTTTTTTATTACCCCATACCACTTCTCAGGCCCCTAGCCAACTTCCTGCTAAGACTGGCTGCTCTTAGGTCAAAACCCCCTTTGGTCCAGGGGCCCTGGCCAGAGCGGAAGGATCAGGCAGTGCAGTGTGAGCTGGCCCTTGTGTGAGCTGCTTGGGTTGGCCACAGACATGGCAGGCGATGGAAGTGGCTGGGCAGCTGGTGGTGACTCAGGCTGGTTGGTATAAGGACATAGAGGACAAGAATCTATTTGTTTGTGTGCCGTCTTCATAAATCCTCTCCCACCAATTCCTTCATTCTCATCATCTCTCCTTTGCTTTTTAAAAGGACACATTGGAAAGAAAACAATTGTCTACAGATTTAGCCATCCTGGAGCTAGCTGTCAATGAGCACAGTCCACCCTCCTCCACCTCACCCTCTCCTCCCTCTCTCCTCGCATCCACCTAGTCCAGCGGTTCTCAACCTGTGGGTCGCGACCCCTTTGGGGGCGGTCGAATGACCCTGTCACAGGGGTCGCCTAAAACCATCGGAAAACACATATATAATTACATACTGTTTTTGTGATTAGTCACTATGCTTTCATTATGTTCAATTTGTAGCAATGAAATTGGGGGTCACCACAACATGAGGAACTGTATTAAAGGGTCGCGGCATTAGGAAGGTTGAGTACCACTGACCTAGTCACTCGGGTCTTCTGTTCGTTCCTGAAACAGGCAAAGCCTTTTCCCAACTCAAGGGCTCCACGATGCCGTTCCCTCCCTCTGGAATGCTCTTCCCTGCCTCACTGCAGCCCCGGTAACTTCCCTCCTCAGCCTTGCCTGGCCTCCCACTCTGAATGGCACACGTCTCTCCATGCATAGCCCGTGCTTTTCCTTAATCACACTCCCCGGCTCTTCTGATGACAGACTGTGCACGATCGTCTCCTAAATCCCTAGGCTGGGTGCCCCTGGAAGGCAGCGATCGGATTTCGTTCAGCACCCATGCAAACATACCTTCACCGGGCCTGGCCTAGTAGACGGCTGTTGAATGAGTGAGTGAATAAAAGAATGAATGGGGTTAAAGCAGCCATGATTACACTGTACAACGGAGTGTACAGGAGTCCTGGGCTCCTGCTGTGGGCAGAAGACACTTGGGGCCCCACTTGGCGGCAGGCTGGTGGGCACCCGAGACCATTGCCTGCTTTGCCTTCCGCTGGCTTGGACCTGCTGCTCCGTCTGCCCACTCCAGGCTCGGCCCTTCACCTCGGCCCCCCTTTGGGGCATCTCCAGCTCAGCCTCACGTCTGGTTCTGCTGTTCCCTGAGCTGGGCCCTTCCATCCCTGATCCTCATGTGAGACTACACCTCAGGGACTCAGGGAGAGGAGAAAGCCTGCGCCAGCCAGTTCCCACGCCAGTCAGCATCCCCCCGACGGGGTCTTTTTTTTTGGGGGGGGGGGCGCGTCCCATGGCAGCAGCAGGTGCAGGAGAAGAGAGTTTGGAGTAGGGCACCGATCCAGAGCCCAAATTTGACTACATAGCCCCCCGGCTGTGAACTTCTGGAAACTTCCATTTCCTCCAAATGAAGGGAGATGGTTATTCCTACTTCTCAACACTGTAGGGGAATTGGGAGTCAGGCTGCTGGCTCCTTTTTTGTGGGAGGAGCCATCGTGCACTCTGCCTGCCCCCCCCCCCCCCGCCCCCCCCCCCCCCCGAGCCTCCCCCACTGCACACAATCCCCCCAACCCTGAGTGAGTCTCCCTGAAGCAGCAGCACAGAAGGGTGTGCTTAAGGGCAGGGGGTGAAGGCATGGAGAGCCAGCGACTTGGTTTTAACACAAACACTAATTGCGGTCCCAGAACGGCCCTCCCTGGCTCCATTCATAAAAGTGGTATTTTTAGCCCAGAACTGGCCGCCTGTGGTCGAGGTGCGGATGACCAGGCCATGTGTCACGCCTGAGTGTTCACGGACTCACTCTGCCCAGGAAGCAGGCGCACAGGCCCAGCTGCTGGACGGCAGGGCTGCCACCTCCTTGGGAGGGGCCAGCAGGACTGGAAGCTTAAACCTCCTCACCCCTGAGGGGTACCACAGGCGTGGGCGGTGGAGGCAAAACTGGACACGCATTGAGCATTGATCATCCAGGCGCTGCTCTGACTTTATACAGATTCACTTATTTCATCCCTACGACTGGGCAGATGCTCTTATTATCCCCATTTTATAGATGAGGAAACCAAGGCTGAAGTCATTCATTTAATCTGCTTGAGCCTCCATGGGAGTAGTGGGTGGAGCAGGGGGATTTGAAACCCGCAGTCCAGCCCCAGAGTCCATGCGTTTACTGTCCTGCCACTTGGAATCTGGGCCCTGGGTGGACGGTCAGCTACTGCAACTAGGTCCTCCCACTTCAGGCCCCAGCACCCGGCCTCATCTTGGCCCACAGAGCTCTCTGAGACTGCAGGGAACATCCAGTCCAACCCTCCTTTGGAGTGAGGAAGCCGAGGCCCAGAAAGGAGTCCATGGCTGTGGAGTCAGGCCAGGTCTCTTCCCACCGAATGATTCCACTTGTACCCGCCCGTCGCCTCAGCCTACCCCTGGCTCCAGAACTCGGCACCTGTGCTCTTCAGAGCAAGGATCCTGGGCTCTGGAGCAGATTTGAGACCCGCTCCTGACTTGCTGTGTGACCTGGGACAAGTAACCTCACCTCTCTGAGCCTCAGTTTCCTCTTCTGGGCTCCTTCAGGGCTCTCCTTGTCCTGATTTTCTGTGAGCTTGGATCCTTGTGTCTTCCCCAGCTCTCTCTCTCTCTCTCTCTCTCTCTCTCTCTCTCTCTCACACACACCACACACACACACACACACACACACGTAACCTTTCCAGCTCTGAAAAGGTGAGGTCAGGTGGCCAGAGAGCCAGGTGCTGTGTCACAGGCTATGCGCAGGGCTGCTTCTCCAAGAACAGGGTGTGAGGAGGAAATGGAGGCATCTCTAGTTCAGAAACAGAACGAACACACCTGGAATGCAAGTTCGTTACATGGAAAAATTTACCTATAGAATCCCCTCCTTTTCCCGAAAGCTATCAGAGGCATCTGGCACCGAGCTTAAAATGAGAAAGGAAAGAACTACGCTCTACGTACTCCCAGCTACCAAATAGAAATGAAAAATTCATGTTCTTAACTCATCGGAGAATCTTCTCATTCATTCTCTATTAACTCGCATAATATGAACGGCTCTCACTCCCTTGAGTTCTTAGTTTTCCACTAAAGGGCATGGCCATGATGGTGGTAAGAAGTAACTGCTGAGATGCTGTGAAGAAGAAATATTTCATGTAAAAATAAAAGCAAATGAAGCTGGAAAAAGCACGCACCAGGACAGTGACCATACAGGTTGGGAGTCTCTAAAAGCATCCCACATACAAGAGTGGAAGCTCATAGCGACAGCCCCATTCTTTGAATGAGTAAAATTATGTTCCCTGAACTCCATTTAGGATGACATAAATAGGGAACACATTGTGATAGACTTGCATTTCCTATTAAAAGAAACATTTTCTAGTCTTTCACAGAAGGAATAGCCTCATCTGGAAAACGCATTCTTGTGGAATAATGCAGTTATAAATGATGGATGACTACACAAGGCTTTACAAGCCAGTCCAACCAGAATAATAAATGGCACAATTTTGAAACCGAACTCTGTAACTAGCAGCTAGGATTTCACCGTGGCAGGAATAAAATGCTTTAACAATGACTTCATTTGGATTGAGGACCTCAGGGATCTTGCCAAGGGCTCGATAGCAGATAATTTTCAGGAGCAAAGCTCAATCCCAACCCACCACCACATAATTCACCCTCTTGCCTCAGGGGAGCCCCGCACACGGGTTATGAGGGGGAAAGGGTGTCCCAACCTGAGGCCTGGAGGGAAAAATCTGGGTCCTTGGGGTGGTGGGTCCCAAGAGTTAAGTCACCAAAACCATTTGGAGGCTCAGGAAGCCTTTCAGACGTCTGGGGAAGGCATCAAAATATGCATTAAAAAACACCCCCCTTAAGTGATTCTGATGCATGTGGCCCATGAAACACCGCTCCTCCCACTTCACAGATGGAAAGATTGAGGCCCAGAGAGGAAAAGAGCAATGACTCAAAGTCACACAGCAAGTCAGAACTGAGCTGGCCTCTGGCAGGACCAGGGCTTCTTGCCACCGAATTCCGCTGCCCACGGCTACCCCCACCCCACCCCCCGGGGCTGCTCACATTCCAGGGAACCTTGTAACCGGAAAGGAAATGCTGAGCCTGTTCCGATGTCCGATGTCCGAGTGCCCACGACTCCAGGGCCGGCCAGCCCCAGCCCTCCAAGCTCCGGCTGCCAAGCTGCGTGAGCCTGAGTTTTCCAGATGGGATTGGGGATGGGATTACAAAAGCCGGCACTTATTTTTATTTCCCTGAGAAAAGAAATTGGCAGATTGGCTCCCAGAAAAGTGGTCAGAGGAAGCAGTGTTCCTAGCCAGGAGGAGGTCCAGGACTCCTCACAGTCCCCTCCAGGGCTGCCTCCTCATCCTGAAGGTGTGGGACATGCAGCTGGGTCCTCAGACACAGCACCTTTGGGCTTTGGATTCAAGAACCCTCTGAAAGAAAGAAAGAAAGAAAGAAAGAAAGAAAGAAAGAAAGGAAGAAAGAAAGAAAGAAAGGAAGGAAGGAAGGAAGGAAGGAAGGAAGGGAGGGAGGGAGGAAGGAAGGAAGGAAGGAAGGAAGGAAGGAAGGAAGGAAGGAAGGAAGGAGGAAGGAAGGAAGGGAGGAAGGAAGGAAGGGACACTCTCCTGCAGGCTGCTGTGGCTGAGGCCTCAGAAAAACAGAGGGTTACTTTCTTGCTGGGAAGAAATAATTTTTCCCCAGACTCTCCTATTACCCCCACCCCAAAATATGCCTAAAAATGGGGGGTATGTGATTGCTGCCTGGATCTCCTACTGTGGCAGTGGGTCTCAGCGGGGGCAATTTTGCTCTCTCCTAGGGCGTGAGGGCACAGGTGGCGAGAGCTGGACACGGTTTTGGTTGTCACAAGTCAGGAGGGGTGCTGCTGGCGTCTAGTGGGTGGAGGCCAGGGATGCTGTAAACATCCTTCCATGCACAGGACAGCCCTCACCACAAAACCCCGCTTCCCAGAACGCCAGAACGATGACTCTGAACCATGGGCAGGTGGCCCAGGATGTCAGGAGTCTGGGTGTCTGTCCAGGTTTCGCCTTAAATGCTGTGTGAGCTTGGGCCAGGCCCTGCTCTCTCTGAGCCTCAGATCCCATCTGCACCAGGAAGACGGAGAGAGGCTCCTCTCAGGGACCCTCGCAGTTCTGGTCATTCGGGGCTCCCGAGACCAGGAGGCCTGAGACAGTGGGCCTGGCTTCTGCACCTCAGATGCCGCTGTCAGGGGTGGGGGGTCTACCCAGTCCCCCCATGTCTGAGGAGTGGGCAATCAGCTCTACTGTGTCCCTCCCCCAAAGCGCAATATCTGGAACTCCTGCTCCACCAGGAACGGAAAAACCATTATCTGCGGATGACATCACTTTGCAAAAATGTAAGTGGGTGGTTGCAATCAGAGCTCCAGGGAAGGGGCGGGAAGAAAGGGCTCGAAGCTCGGAGTGTGCCAACCGCCAGCAGCACCAGGGTCCAGCACCTTCCTGCACTCAGGGCAACCATGGACACGTTACTTAAGGTCCCTGGACCGCATCCTCCCAGCTCTCCAATGAGAGGCTGGACCTGGGATTGCTAGGACCCCTCCCACTGGGGGAGCCCACGACCCCGAGATGCTTCCAGCTCAGGTCTCAGGGGGCCTCTGGGCTGCAGGTGCCCAAGGGGGACCTTCCAAGCACAGGGAGCCCAGGGCTAAGGGCTGGAAGGAGAGGAAAACAGCCACCCTGCTCAAAATGGCATTCAAATGCCCCAAAAGCACATGAACAGATGCTCTAGTCTAGATCACTAATCATGAGGGAAATGCACGTCAAGACCACAATGAGGATGTGGGGGCGATCTGGCTGTGACATCTGTCACCCCATTGATCGCCAGGGGTGATTCGGCTGATCTGGCTGGCTAGGCGAGTGTGCCCCTCCTCCCTCACCGATCCATGTGCGTCCCTCCCGAAGCTGCGCGCTCGGCCGAAGAGGACGACCTTCCGCCCAGAGGAGAGGACCGGTCTTCGGTCAAGGGTATATGAGTAGCTGTGCTCCCCTGCTAGAAATAAAATAAAATAAAAAAAAGACCACAATGAGATAGCACCTCACACCCACTAGGATGGCCGCTATCACATGAAACAGAAAATAATACCCATGTTCATAGCAGCATTTTTTACAATAACCCAGGCACCTGTTAATAGATAGCGGATAAGCAAAACGTGGTTTATACATGCAATGGAATATCATTCAGTCCTGAAAAGGAAGGAGACTCTGACACATGCCACAACATGGATGAACCTTGAGGACATTATGCTCAGTGACATAAGCCAAGCACAAAAGGGCATATACCCTCTCTGGGGTCCATCTTCTTCCCCTTCTGTCCACCATGAGCCTGCGCGGCACCAGTCCTCCAGGGACAGTTAAACACCCCACGGTCCCTTTTTGCAGGTGGGAAAGTAGAGGCCTAGGAAGGACAGTGATCTCTTCAGGGTCACACGGGTCCACAGCAGAGTCAGCAGTAGAAGCTAGATCTCCTGACTCCACTCCAAATCTCTGTCACCTCTCCACACTCTCCTCCAAGGGTCTTGTGCCATGGGGATGGGCCAGGGTACCAGGACATCCAGTTAGAAGAGGTGGCTTCCTCTTTAAGGGACCCCCTGATAAAACTCAGCTCCAATTAGGTGGCCAGACTTCCCCTCTAAATATCCTCCAAGCAACCCGCCTCTAGACAAGTCCCTTCTCTGCTCAAGCACCTTCCATGGCTCCCTATCACCCACTGAACATCTCACCAGGCATTCAAGGAGAGCTCCCTGTGCCCCCACCCCCCACCTTTGCCTTACATTCTGATCACCATACAGTAACCACTATTGTCCCCAAATCCAAACTTTTGTTGGAGCTGGTCCCCTTCCCTGTCTCCATCCTTGAATGGTCACCTGCTCTAAGAAGCCTTGCTGCCCCCCAAATCAGACCTGGCCCCTCCCTCCTCTAGGCTACCGGAACACTCCCTGGGGTCAGCTCTGGGTACCTCGCGTGCCCATCTGTCTGCCCCAGGAGATGGGGCGGTATGTGGGAGCAGAGTCCACCTCATACCCACCCCTTGTCATCTTGTCCTCCTCAGCACCAGGAATTCAAAGAGCAAGGCCTGTGTGACGCCTGGTGCCCTGAGCCCTCGCCAGGATAAACAGCCTGTTTGGTGGTGCCCATCTGGGACACAGATCCGGGTCGGAGGTAGCTGGAGCCCGGGCCCAGCGCCTGGACACAGCACCGACTCCGCCTCCAGGGCTGTTTTTATTTGCCTTCTCCCTGGGCAAAGGCTGCAGGCGCTGTTCTGAGCCACAGCTGGTTTTTATTGCACCGAGGCTCAAAAAAGGCCTGAGCGTATTTTTAGAGAGAAAGGGGAAAAAAAGAATATTTTTTTCCTGACCCAAGATGAGGGCTCGCTCCAATTTTCCATCTGCTCTCCCTTCTGGGTGGAGCTGGCGGCGAAGTTTCTCTGCTGGAGGATCCGCGGGACAGCGGTTTATGAGCTCATAGAAACGGCAGGAAGGCTGCCCGGCCCAGGGTCTGCCTCCCGCCCCCGACACACAAAGGAGAACAGATGCACACTCTCGCTGCAGGGCTCAGACTCACGCACGGGGCCAGGGGCCTGCGCAAGGGCAGCCCTGCACTGGCTGAAAGACAATGGAGGAGCAAGGCGGACTGAACCCAGTCCCCGCCCCCCCGCCCCACTCCTGCACCCAGCGTTTGTGGTGTGCAGCAATCCTACTGGGGTGCCTGCATCCACAAGACCTGGATGCTGCCTGGGGGCAGAATAAAGAATGTGTTTGATGCATCTTTGACAGGCTGGTTTGTAATTGTCTGTAGTTATTATTGGGATGAACAAAATACCAAATCATCTCGAGCAGCAGTTCTCAACCTGTGGGTTGCGACTCCTTTGGGGGTCGAACAACCCTTTCACGGGGGTCGCATAAGACCATCGGAAAACACATATATAATTACATATTGTTTTTGTGATAAGTCACTATGCTTTAATTATGTTCCATTTGTAACAATGAAATTGGGGGTCACCACAACATGAGGAACTGTATTAAAGGGTCACGACATTAGGAAGGTTGAGAACCACTGATTCTAGATTCTAGAACATCACTGAACACCTAGAGCTTTTGCTGAAATGCATTTTCTCCATCTAAAAGATGCTAAATGCACCAGAGTTCCGCTAGTGTGTGCGTGTGCGTGTGTGTGTGTGTGTGTGTGTGTGTGTGTGTGAAGCTGTGTGATGTGTGTGACTATGATTTGCGTGTGTGGAGTCTGTGTGTTGTGTTTTGCATGTTTATGTGTATTGTGTATATGTGGTATGGTTTGTGTGCATGTGTGAGATGTGTCTGAGGTTGTCTCTGTATAGGGTGGGGTGTGTTATGTGTGTTGTGTGTGTTTGATGCGTGCAGTGTGCATTGTGGATAGTTGACGCGTGCGGTGTGCATTGTGGATAGTTGATGCGTGCTGTGTGCGTCTGGAAGGGGGGCTGTGTCGGGCAGGGGTCCCTTCTTCCCCTGGCAGGCTCTTCAAAGTGGCACCCATCTGAGATCTTTTCAGGGCAAACTGTTGGGGACATCCCAACAGACACAGAAGGCAACAGAAGGGAAAGGGGCCACTGCCTGAACCTGCTGGCCCCCAGACCTCGCCCCTAACGTCAGAACTGGACTTTGCCTGTGGTGACACCCAGGCCTCAAATCCCCAGCCCAAAGAGCTGCAGGTGACAGAGAGGAAGCTCAGAAGAGCATGTGGCCCAGTGTTACCCACAGGAGCCCCCTTCTGCCTCCGCAGGGCGGCTGTCACAGTGCCGAAGAGCCAGCACGCCAAGACATGGCAAGACGGTGCCAACAGCAAAGACCACAGCAGTCCCCACCGCGGCGCCCAGAGCTGGCACTCAGGGACCTGGCCATCTGCAGACATGGCCTCACTTCCCTCCTACACCCCCTCACTAAGGGGGCATCGCTGCCTCATTTTATTCGAGGGGGAGCCAGGCAGGGTGGGCAGTGGATGGAACAGGACACAGCAGGGATATGGGTCTTTCTCCTGCCCAGCTCAGCCAGGCACCCTCTTACCCATGTCACCCCTCTATCCCCAGGCAGCAAGGATGCTAGAAGCTCACCCCCTGCTTCTTGGAAACTGAGGCAGCCCAGCCTATACCAAGGGGAGCTTCTTGGGAGATGGGCTTTTCTGGCAGCAAAGTGCAGGTTCAAGGCCTTCCCAGCCCGGAGACAGGTTTTGCTCCTGCCCTGAGCCTCCTCTGTGAGTGGGGATGACAACAGCTGCCTCCTGGGACAGCGGGGCACCACATGTGGGTGTGCAAAGTACTTGGCACAGGCCTGGCACGGGGAGGCGCTTGTTGGATGTGTGTCCTAGTCAGCACAAGTGACAAGCAGGGCTCAACTGTCCCTAGGCCCCTCCCCTCCTGCCCCCACAGAAGCTGCAGGGCAGAAAGTAACAGCAGTTCTTGGAAAGCCACCACCAAGCACTCCCTGGAACATGAGGACCATTCGTCAAGATGCCACCGGCAGCCACACCAACCGCCTGGCCTGCAGTCCCCGTGACCTCCCACCTGCCTCACAGTTCTGTGGTCCCATCACTCCATGTCTGCCCAACACCGGCAAATGCCATCAGGCACTTCGCTCCCTGGGGACATCACACCTGGGCCTCCCCTACTCCCGGCTCCACTCCTCAGGCATAAAGTCCGTAGTCTGCGCCTGAGCCTTCCAGTTCACCTTTTGGTCTGGCCAGCGTGCCCCATGCTCTCTCCTGTACCTCTTCACCTTGCACCCCTCACACCAGCTCTGGCCAGTGGGGCTTATGTTTACCCAAGACCATGTGCTTTCATGCCTGTGGGAAGAGCTAAACTTGGGGCCTGGCACGTAGGAGACTGGTCAGCAAGCCGTGGGCCAGTCTGCAGAGGCTCCAGACTTCTGCCCTCAAAGGACCCTTTGCTTGGAATGCCATTGTTTCCTCTGGCATCTCTGACTCACACCTTAGCCTTTACCTCCTCCAGGAAGCCTGCCTTGATACCCACCTCCAGGCCAGTGTCGGCACCGTCTTCCCAAGTATGGCTGCCTGGTGTCCCCAAACACTCCTGTCATTGCTGTCCTGTCTGGATGAGAACTCCAGTCCCCAACACAAGCCTACATGTCTGCCCCTAGGTCCCATGGATTTCTGAGGGACTTAGGTCTGCCCATCGGCCCTCCTTGCTCCAACCCTGTCCTCTGCCCAGGGGCCCACTGGTTCCATTTGGAAACACTCTCCACGCCCCCCCCCCATCCACACACACACACCCCCAACCCCAAAGGCCTTGCAATGCAGAATTGGTTTGGAGAACAGAGTCTACTGCTGTTCTGGAGACGGCAGAGAACAGTTCCAGGGCTGAGCACAAAACAAGTTGATGTTCAGAGTCAGTGCAATTCTTAGAAATTTGCCAGCCATCCCTCACCCAGATAGTCTCTCACTAGCTGTGTGTGTGGGTGTGTGTGGGGAGCGGGGAGGACTGGGGGCAGGGGGAGTGTTCTGAAAACCCCTCCTCTCTCCTCTCAGAGTCCCTCCCCGCCTCATGTTCTGGCGGAGAACTGTGCCTGGCTGACTCCGTGGAGACTCAGGAAGGGCCTCACGAGACAGATCCAGTCTCTGCCTCTAGGCCAGCGCAGCGGCTGTCTGCTATTTTAAATAGCCAATAGCCATCGCTCTGGATGGAGCCGTGTCCTGCCAGAGTCCTACATCGAGGTCCTAACCCCCAGTACTTCAGAATGTGACGGCATTGGGGCCTCTAAAGAGGTGGTTACATTAAAGCACGGTCATTAAAGAGAGGTGGGGGGGGGGCTGAATCCAACAGGACTGGTGTCCTTTTGAGAGGAAATTCAGACACAGATGCACACGAAGAGAAGACGATGGGACACAGAAGCCACCTGAAAGCCAAGGAGAGAGAACTCAGGAGAA
>NW_006294400.1:5169713-5178029 GCF_000327345.1 Myotis davidii | reverse complement strand
GGGGGGGGGGGGGGGCTGAATCCAACAGGACTGGTGTCCTTTTGAGAGGAAATTCAGACACAGATGCACACGAAGAGAAGACGATGGGACACAGAAGCCACCTGAAAGCCAAGGAGAGAGAACTCAGGAGAAAAACCCCGCCCACACCGTGGACCTCCAGCCTCCAGAACCGTGAAAGAATACATTTCTGTATTTAAGCCACCTCGTCTGTGGCCACCAGGGAACAGACACAACTGTTCGTTCCTGTGTGTCTCTTCCATAGAGCCGCAGCGCCTGTTCATGGGCCTGTCTCCCCTCTCAGACTGTGAATTCCCAGAAGGCACTGGACGGATCTGACCTTTCCATTCCTCGGAGCGTCGGACCCACCGCAACCCGGAGGCTCAGACAGTATTCGGTGCCTGGACCATCACCTTCCGGGACAAACAGAATTTTGGTTCATTGGCTCTTTAAACCATCACATGCTGGAAAGGGGGAAACTGAGAGCACACATCCCCCTCCCCACCCCTACTCCTCCCACCTCCCCACCTGGCCTCTGGTTCCACCCTCAACAGCCCTGAGAGACAGGCTCCCCTGCCTTTTACAGATGAGCGAACCAAAGCCCAGCAGGCACGGGGAAGGCAAATAATGTGTCCACGGTCACGCACGGGGTCAGAGCCGTTAGGGAGGGGAGACCAAAGCCCACGGGACCCAGGGAGGACCTGAGAGGGGAAGGCTGGGCTTGGAAGGAGACAGAGAGGATGTGGGTTTGAATCCCGATGGCTCCTCTTGTTTGCTGTGTGTGAGCAAGTTACTGACCTCGCTGAGCCAGGGCCTCAGTTTCCACATCTGTACAATGAGGCTGACAAGTATGAGACAGACATGCGGTGTTTAGCACGGTGTCAGGCCCACGGAAAGGGCTCGAGAAATGGTGGTGGTGCTGCTGCGAATGAAGACAGGCTTCTGGAATCCCAGCACCTGGCCCCACAGGAAGTCTGACAAAGGGCTCCAGACGGGAGCTTTTCCTGCTGGTGGGCATGGGGGCAGGCCGCCTTGGCCCCCCTGCCTCTGAGCACTAGCCCCGTCCCCAACACACACACACACATTGTCATTGCCCTCCAGCAGGCCTCCCAGGGTGCAGGGCTGGAGCAGGCTCAATGGCCCATTGTTCTCCCTCCAGGCCCCAACCAGGCCAGGCCTGCTGGGAACCAGCCTCTAAAAATAGCCCCCCAGCCCCAGGCCATTGGGGTCCAGCTGCTTATCTGGCTCCAGGGGTCAGGAGCTGCTCCAGTCTTCCTGGCCACTACTATGGAGGAAGTCCAGCTTGGCCAGCTCCCAGTCATCCTCAGGGGAGAATCCAAACTCACACCCGCAAAACATTTAGTGGAAAATCCGCGGCCGGCTGTAATTCCCTGAAGGCGCCTGGGTGCGGGCTTTCGGACTCGGCCTGTG
This sequence comes from Myotis davidii, assembly GCF_000327345.1. Taxonomy (NCBI): domain Eukaryota; kingdom Metazoa; phylum Chordata; class Mammalia; order Chiroptera; family Vespertilionidae; genus Myotis; species Myotis davidii. The sequence continues at coordinate 5,176,601 of NW_006294400.1, read as the reverse complement.
GCGGGCCAGGAGGAAGGGCCTAGGAGAACAGGCTGTAATCAGCAAGCAAAGAGAATCAAGGAAAGGCATCGCAGGAGGCATGAAGAGCAGCAGCAAAGGGATGAGGGATGCGGCCAAACAGAACAAGGAGAGGCTGTGGGAAGCCTCTTTGGTAGCACACAGGGAGCCTTCAGGGCAAGCTCGGGCTCTGTGAACAGGGCCCTGAATGCCAGGCAAGGAGTTGCTGACCTTCCAGGCCACACCTTGCCTAGGCGGGTCCCATGGCCACCTTTACTGCCAGGGCCTCCTCCAGGCGCCTCTCTAAGGAGTAGTCACAGCCCTGCGGGAGGAGCTGAGGGCTGGCGAGGATGGAGAGGCACCTGCAGCAGGCCCTTCCCTCCAGGCCTCAGGAGTGGGCTGCTCACCAGAGACACGCTGGGCAGAACCCAGAGGCTCTGCTGTGAATGCCAAAGTCAGCCTTCCGTGCTGGGGGCCCAGATGGCCACACAGTGTCAGCCATTGAGGGGCTGACAGTCCAGGGGAGAAGCAGACAAGTGAAGAGGCAGCTCCAGGGCTGCGTCACCTGAGCGCCGTGCTGGGACAGCCAGGGAAGGCCCCTCCTCCAGACGTGGGACAGCAGCAGAGGGTTTTTGAGGACACAGCCCCCGAGCTGAGTCTCAAAGGTTAAAGAGGAGACGGGTCGGTGAGGAAGTGACAGGAGGTTCCAGAGGGTTGCGCAAAGGCTCCGGGGTGCAAATGAGTCTAGCTCAGGCGGGGTGAGGCGGACCAGGCAGAGATGAGCGTGGGGATAATGCCGCTGCAGAGGCCTTCAGGGGCCAGAGTCCATCCTTCTCTGAATCTCTCATGGGCACAAGCACAGTGGTCACCTACAGGAAGGCCAGTGAATGAAATGGTCGGGAAAATGGGAATCAACCGATTGAGTAGATTAAATCCTATTTTTTAAACTCAGAGTCTGGGAATTTGATCACTACTTGTTCTGTAAGGAAACTCTTGTGCCATTTGTACACGGGGGGGTGGGGGTGCAATCAGGCAGACATGGGCTCCAGGAGGGCCCAGCTCGCCCTAGTCGGTGGGTGCTTGCAGTGAAGAGCAGGGTTTGGGTGAAATACACCCCAGAGGTGAGCTCCTAAGGCCTCTGCGATTCCCTCCTTGGTGCCTCTGTTCACCTCTCCAGCATCCGTGCCAGTTGCCTTGTGAGCTTGTAGTTCTGCCTGTTGGAGGTAGACCATCCTTTCCGGCCCTGAGCTTGGCCATAGCCATGTGACTTGTTTTGGCCAATGGAATATTATCATACAAGTTTCAAACAGAGGCTTAAAATACACTTGCATCTGAAAGAAAATTTTAACACCAATTCTACACAATCTCTTCCAGAAAATAGAAGAGGGAGCACTTTCCCCTTTATTTTAGGAAGCAGTATTACCTTGATACTGAAATCAAACAAAGTACACAAAAACTATAGACTGACCCTAGCTGGTTTGGCTCTGTGGATAGAGCATCGGCCTGTGGATCTAAGGGTCCTGGGTTCAATTCCAGTCAAGGGCATGTACTTCAGTTGCAGGCTCCTGGTCGGGGCACATGTAGGAGGCAACCAATCGATGTGTTTCTCTCACATCGATGTTACTCTCTGTCTTTCCCTCTCTCCTCCACTCTCTCTAAAAATCAATGGAAAAATATCCTCAGGTGAGGATATATTTTTAAAAACACACACAAAAATCCCACCAAACTATAGACTAATATTCCTCATGTAAATGATGCAAAACTTCTTAACAAAATATTAGGAAATAGAATTCAGAAACATATTAAAATATTACACACCATTACCCAAAGGTAGCTTATTCCATGGATGCAAGACTGGCTCAATACTTAAAAATCAATAAATGTAACCCACTATATTTACAGGCTAAACAAGAAAGTCCTATGACCATATTAATTGATACAAAAAAGAATTTAACAAAATTCAACACCCACCTGGCCGGCAATGGCTCAGTGGTTGAGTGTCGACCTGGTCAGGGCACATGCCCGGATTGCAGGCTCAATCTTCAGTGGGGGGCATGCAGGAGGCAGTTGAGAATAATTCTCTCTCATCATTGATGTTTCCATCTCTCCTTCTCCCTTCCTCTCTGAAATCAATAAAAATATATTTTGAAAAATAATTCAACACCCACTTATGATAAAAATTGTCAGAAAATTAGGAATCAAGGGCATCATCCTATAATAAAAAGGAAATTTCCTGTGTAAATGTTTAGGTAAATATAAATATATAAATAAGCATGCTACATAAACAAAATAATTCCTAAATAAATAAATAACATCTAGAAAACAACCAACAGCTAATACAGCACTTGTTGATGAAAGACGGAAGCCCAATAAGGCAAGAGAGGGAAATAAATGACATACAGACCAGAAAGGAAAACTTAAAACTATACCTACTTGCAGAAGACATGATTAATTACATAGAAAAATTCCAGGCATCTACAAAAAAAAAAAAAACTTCTACAATTATTGAGCTCAGCAAGGTCATAAGCTATAAGATCAATGCACAAAAACCCAGTGAACTTCTATGCTAGCAATGAGCAGGTGGAAACTGAAATTAAAAAATAGAATGTCATTTACAATCACTAAAGAAAGAGATACTTAGGTGTAAATCTAACAAAACAAAACTTGTATGCGGAAAACTGCAAAGTGCTGGTAAAAGGAATCAAGGATCTAAACAAACGGAAAGACATACCATGCTCATGAATGCAAGACTCAGCATAGTAAAGATACCAGTTCTCCACAAATTGAACTATAATGCAATTACTATCAGGACTCTGTAGATTAGGCAAGATTATCCCAACACAATGGGATTTAGTGTCAAGACCTCAGGAAGACTTCTTGCCAGTTAGGCAAGATTATTCTAAAATTTACACAGAAAGGCTAAAAAACTACAATGGTTAAAACAATTTTTTAAAAAAGAATAAAGTGGGAAGAATCACTCTACCTAATTTTAAGACTTATTCTACAGCAACAGTAATCAAGGCTGTGAGACTTTGGTAGAGGAATAGAAACATAGATTTGTGGAATAGAGAATCTAGAAATAGACCCATACAAGAATGGCTACTGATTTTTGACAAAGGTTCAAAAGCAATTCAATAACACTTTACACGCACTAGGATGGATATGGTGAAAAAGAAAGACATTATAACAGGTATTGGCAAAGATGCGGAGAGACTAGAATCCTCACACACTGAATGTCAAATGGTGTGGTTTGGCAGCTCCCCAAAAAGGGAAACAGAGGCTGTTTATGACTCAGAAATTCCACACCTGAGTAAATACCCAAGAGAAATGAAAATATATGTTCACACAAAAGCTTGTACATGAATATTCATAACAACATTATTCATAATAGCCCCAAGGTAGAAACAACACAAATACCCATCAACTAATGTATTGGATGAATAAAATGTGGTATACTTAGTGGTACTGAAACAGGATACATACAATGGAATGTTATCAGGCAATAAAAAAAAATGAAGTACTGACACATGCTACAACATGATGAAAACATGATGCCAAGTGCAAGAAGCCAGACACAAAAGACCACATATTTTATCATGATTCCATTTACATGGAATGCCCACTATAGGCAAATCTAAGACAGAAAAGTAGATTAATTGTTGCCCAAGGATGGGAAGGTTGGGGTATAGAGAAGGGAGTGATTACTAATAGGTATGGAGGTATTTTAGGAGATGGTGGAAATGTTCTAAAATTGATTGTGGTGAAGGTTGTACAATTTTGTTACTATACTAAAAGCCATTGAATTGTATACTTTAAACAGGTAAAGTGTATGTTTTGTGGTTACATCTCAATAAAGCTGGCTTAAAAAAACAATTCAATGGATGAAGGACAGTCTTTTCAACAAATGATGCTAGAGCAATTGGATATCTTTATGCAAAAAAAAAAAAAAGAACCTAAACCTCACAATCTTACACAAGAATTAACTCAAAAGGGTCCATAGACTTAAATGGAAAACTATAAAACTGTTAGAAGAAAACACAGGAGAAAAATTTTAGTACCCAAGGATTGGTAAAAAGTCTTTAGACATAACATGATCTATAAAACAAAAAAAAATAACAAAATTGGACCTGATCAAAATTGAAAAGCATTTACTTTGCAAGAGATACATTAGGAGGATGAAGAGACAAGCTACAGACGGAGAGAAATGATTTGCAAATCACATAGCTGACAAAGGATTCCTATGTAGAATATATGAAGTGCACTCAAACTCAACAGTGAAAAAGCAAACACTCTAATTGGAACATGGGCAAAAGACATGAAGAGACATTTCACCAAAGAGGATAGACAGACGGCAAATCAATGAAAAGATGTCCACTATCACTGGCCGTGAGGAAAATGCAAATTAAGACCTGGAAGAGTTCCCAACTCGCACCTATTAGAACGGCTAAAATAAAACAGAAGGACAACTTACATGCTGGCCAGGTTGCAGAGATCCGGGTCTCTGATGATACAGCGACTCTGGCAGTTTCTTCAACATTAAACCTCTACTTACCATCCCACTCAGCAATCGCACGCCTGGACATTTTCCCCAGAGAGATGAAAGCTGTGTCCACACAAACCTCGCCACTCCATTGTTCATGGCAGCTTTGTATGTAATAGCCAAGAAACAACCAAAATGTCCCTCAACACGTGAATAGTGAAACCACCTGTTGTACATCCCCACCACGGAACGGAACACGACTGGGAAAGAGACAGGGTGGAACTATCGATAGACACAGCTTGAGTGGATCTCAAGGTCATGATGACGAGTGAAGAGGGGCAATCACGTCAGGTCACGTACTGCAGGGTTCCATTTACATATCATTCTTAAAATGACAAAATTATATCGATGGGGAGAAGGTTCAGGGCTGTGGGATGGTGAGGGTAGAGGGTGGATGTGACTATAAAAAAGTATCGAGGGACATCTTTTCTGTGAAAGAGGTCTGCATCTTGACTGGGGGAATGGTCCCATCATCTACACGTGATCAAATGACAAATCCCAGCCACTGGCCGACTCTGGGTTTGACCGTGTGTTATGATTGCGTCAGATGTAACTATTGGGGGAGCTAGGTGAAGGGCACATCAGCTTTGCCTTTTCCAACCCCTTTATACTTTTATATCTTTCCCAGGGTGCACACTGAGTCTCCCCCTGACTCTGGGGCTTCTCTGTCCTGGGCTCAGTGACATGTGTGTGTGTGTGTGTGTGTGTGTGTGTGTGTGTGTGTGTGTCAGAGGTCGGGTGGGGTGAGGGCTTTCCCTCAGGGGAAGGAGTGTGTAAAAGGCAGCAGATCCTTCCTCCTTGAAGCCTGGCTGGAGGACCTGGAGGGCAGAGCCCCAAGGGGCAGGGGTGAACCATGGAGACTCAGGGCAAGTGGTAAATAGGCAGCTCCATCCAAGTCAGTGCCCAGTCCTCTGGGGACGTGGCTAAGCTCCGTTTTTAGAGTCATAACAACTCATGTGCACACACACACACACACACACATGCACACACACACACACGGCCTGGATCCCAGCCCCTCACACCACACAAAGCACCACGTGCCCCGTCAGAAGGTCCTCAGACCAGAGGAAAAGCTGGATCCTCCTTGTTTTCCAGAAGAAGCCAACAGGAAGAGGGAGGGCCCTCATCCAGGGTCACAGGCGGGTTTGGGACAGATCCCCGGGCAGGCCAGCTGCCCGGCTGTCTGGGTGCTATTCAGTTGCTCCTGAAACTGGCAGGTAGGACCCTGCTGAGCCCACCTCGAGCCAGGGGCCCAACTGCACCCCCTGGGGCCCTGCCCTTGTCATTGAGTCACTGGCCATCTCTTCTCAGAAACTGACCATGAGGCAGATGCGGAGGTGGCTTCCGCCTGCGCAGCTGCTGGGGCTCGGCCTGACCTCACCTCTTGGATCAGTCAGTCACAGCCCCCGGCTCCCTCCTCTCCCCCATGCGGGGCGTCCCCTCCATGGCTGGCCCTGTGCTGAGAGTTGACACGTATTTATCATCTCCCTGAGTCCATGTGAGTCCCATGCGGTGGATCATTACTCCCACTTTATACATGAGATGACTGAGGCGCAGAGAAGTAAGGCAACCTATCAGACAGCTACTGAGAACTGAGAGTCAGCTCAGACCAAGTCCCTCTGCGCACTTCAGCTCCCGCCATTCCTTGGCCCAACTTAGAAAAGCTCCGCCCCCAAGCTCAGGGGAGCCTGTGGTAAGAACCCCCATCCAAGCCACTCAGTCTCAGACTGGCTGGAGGGGAGGCTGCCTGGAAGTTAGGGATCCGGGGAACCACGGATGTACTGGTCCACTCTCTCTGATCCTTAACTTCCTCGTTTGTCAAGTGAACACAATGTTCAGAGGACGGTGGAGATAAGGCTTACAGTGTTCTGAGGTGTGTGACCGTAGCTATTATTTCGTATCTGCCACCTGTCCCTGTCCTCCCGCACCCAGCCACGCCCTCACTCCCATCCAGGCTGAGCAGGTCTTCCTCATCCCCCTTCTCCGACCCAATAAAAGGACTCCCCAGGGGCAGGGGGCCCAGGGTACCTCCTTCCCTCCTGCTGGCCGGCCCAGCCAGGGAGAGGACAGGCAGAGCCAGATGTTTCCCAGATGTTGCTGATTGTAAGCAAAACAATAGCTCAGGAGTGCTCCTCTGAGGCCCAGGGGCTATTGCTTGAGGTTCTGAGAGCTCTGAGGAAGAGGTAGGGGAGGGCCTGGGGGAGGCTTTGGGAAGAGAGGTGAATTGGAGAGGCTGGCTAGGGTAGGATATCCGTGGGAGGGACCCAGAGAGAGAAGAGTAAGCAAAGGGACTGGGGAGCAAGGCAGGAAGGTGAGGGTAGGGAGCTCAGAGAAGTCTGGTGAAAGGGAGG
>NW_006294400.1:5155248-5169600 GCF_000327345.1 Myotis davidii | reverse complement strand
TAGAACTCCCTCGAGGCGAGGCGGCTGGGCCCTCCTGAGCTGCCCCGGGAGATAATGAGCTCCTGGTACAGGAGGGAGGCAAGCAGAAACCCAAGAAGGGACCCAAGCACCAGGCAGCAGCAGTTGGGACCCGAGGGAGAGTCTGGGAGGCCACATCTGTCCCAACCCAGACCAAGAGGCCGAGAGTGCGAGGGACTGGACTCGCCAGCAAGGAGTCAGCTGAAGTTGGCACAGGCGGGCGAATACGGAATCTCTACCCACTGGCGCCCAGCCAGGCAGCGCTGCTATGCCCTCTCGCCTTTCCACCTTCCGCACCCTACTTGCCAGCTGACCCCAAAGGCGCCCAGCTAGGCCAAGCCTGGGCAGTGGCGCGGGGACAGGCTGTTCTGACTTAGTCCCGGGAACGGGCTGACTTTGTCCTCCAGCAAAACTGTTCCTGAAGGACAGGGTTCTGGGGTCTGGGACTAAAGGCCCCCTGTCCTCTTTAATAAGGGCAGAGCCCGGGCTGGGCAGGTGGAGAAGGAGCGTTGCCCCTCCCTCTGACCCTGAATAATGTCCTTGCAAACAGCAGTTCCTACTGAAGGAGCCTCTCCCTGTGCCAGGCACTGGGCTAGACTTGCCGCAGGAATGACCTTGCTCAGTCATCACAGCTCTGGGGTAGGTGCCAATACGCACAATTTACAGATGAGAAAACTGAGGCAACGCGAGGTTATGTGACTGATTCACAGATTTGCAGCGAGTAGTCAGTGGTGGAGCCGGAAGCTGCATCCTAGAGCCTGACTCCGGACTCTGGGCCTCTCACCTCACTGGGTGCTGCTTCCCTCCCTCCCTCCACCTCAATCTTCCCACCTGTGGGATGGGGAGGGAGCTGGACATACTGACCACACAGCTCTCAGAACCCACAGTGACCAGCCTGGGATTGCCAGACAGAGACCAAAAAACCTGCTCTTTTTTCACATGTGAAAAAAAAAAGGGGACCAGGCCAAACCACACTGAACAGGTGAGGGGACTAAGGTCTATGGGGGTAAAGGCTGCCTCCAAGGCCCCCCCAGGAGCTCAGGGCAGGACCCAAGCACTTTTCCAGTCTGCTTTCCAGAAGCTTGGCATAGCCAAAGCCCCTGTGAGGCCTGGGGTCCCGGTGTGAGTAGTGGAAACCCGGCCGTGGTCACTTCTGAAATGGGAATTCCATCTGCCTGACTCTGTTCTCCTGGACTCTGGTTTCCATGGCAATTGGGGTGGGAAGGTAGAGGGCCTGGAGGAGGGCTACATCCCTGGTACAAAGAAAGGGGAGTCTCCTATGGGTGGAGTGTCTCCTCCAAGCAGAAGATGCCCTTGCTCCCGGTGAGGCACACGTCGATGCTCCCCCGCCCTTCCTCGGTGAGGCACTGGCAGCTGCCCTTCACCACGACACAGCCACGCACACAGCCACACACAGCTCACCAGACTGGCCAGGTCTGGTGCCTGGAAGGAGACCCAGCCCATTCCTGGAAGAGCTCACATTCCTGTGCTAGGGGAAAGGCTGTAACACATATTGAGCGCCTGCTGTATGCCTGGCCCCAGGTAAGGTCTTGAGACCTCCATTTCGAATGCTCCCCTCATGCAGGTGGCCTCGCCCAGGAAGACCAGCGGGGGAAAGCAGGGAGGAGAGTGCATGGTCCCGTGTCGAACTCAGGGCACCAGACAGGGAACAAGATCCAAGGAGAGGGGTCCAGCCCCTCTTGCACCAACCAATTCTGTCCAGATTTAAGCTGAGCCAGTCCCCACCCACAGGCCGTGTCCTGGCACCTGCCCCGAGACCCTGGCAGGTTGCATGTGTGGGCATCAGGGAAAGCCTTGACATCAGCTTGGCTTGCGTTCCAGGCCCTCTTCCACCCTCCAGGAAAGTGGGCCAGGGCCTCCCTGAGCTGTGGCTGGGGACCAGGCCTTTCCTAAACTTGCATCTCCTGTTGGGCACAGAGGGGGACGCCTTCCCCAAGGCCACAGAGGGACCCTGGGAACCCTCCTCCCTGTCACCACCCCAGCTCTCCCTTCTGTCCTAAAGGCCTCGTCTGCACTGCTGCCCTGCTGCCCTGCTGCCCTGCCAAAGATTCTGGCCCATCCACCTCCACCGACCATCCCTGTGACCCCTGAACATCCCACCAGAATCTCAGGGTGTGGCCGGGCGAAGAAGTGAAGGAACTTGCTGACGGTCCCATGGCCAGCTGGTGACCAAGGTGGGACTCCATCCTGGGGCAGCCAGTTGGGCTTAGACTGCACCCGGTCCCTGTCACCTGCCTGCTGGGCGACACTGAACAAGTCGCCTTCCCCGCCTGCGTATCACGCTCCTCATCTGTGAAATGGGGACAACCCCCTCCCCCCAGGCTTGCAGAGAAGATAAGCGGAACAAGCCTGGCAGAGCCGGTCACAGAGGCCGCGGTGGTCAGGGAGCAGCTCTCACCACTGGATGGTGTCTATGGCTCCAGGGTGGGAGGCAGGTGATGGCTAGAGAGGAGGAGAAGCTGGACCAGCAGACCAACAACCAACCCTCCCAGCCCCAGCCACCCTGGGAAGCCTCAGAACCAGGAACACACAGAAAGGGTCAAAAACAAGAACTAACACAGGCCTTTTATTTGCTCCAGAACTTGGCTGCTGTGTGGTCTGAGGGTGTCATGCTTTCCCAGAGCCGCTAACGGACCTCCTTCCTCGAGGGCGCTGGATTTCTGGGCCAGGTCAGACTGTACCGCCCGCTCCTCCAGGCCTCGTCAGTCCAGAAGGCCCAGCTGCCTGCCACCGGTGCCTGGGACCAGCAAGTCCCCTGAACCTGGGAAATGGTGCCCACCATCTTGGCAAGGTGGCTTTTCACAAGGCGTTGGTTAAAATATTGCACTTGTAAATTAGGAAAACTGATGAGGCAACGGTTTCCTATCACAGGAAGACGTGTCAAGCATCCTACTACTGTTTAAATAAATAAAACTCAAGGTGGGGGTCTGCGCGAGCCCCAGCGGCCCCTGGAGAGCCCTGGAGGCCGGGCCATGCCCCTGCCCCACCAGCCGGTTCTTTAAGGAACTTGGTCAATGCGAGGTCTCCGCAGCAGGGAGCAGCAGCTCCGGATCTGACTCAGCCAGGGCCCCTGACCTGCCGGGGCCCTGGAGCCCCCTCGTACCGCGGCAGTGGGGACCCAATGGGGCCAGTCCTTCTCTCCTCCGGTGGCCTGGGCCTCTCTTGGTCCAAGCCTCTCATCCAAATGTCCATCTGTCTGTCCGGAGACGTGGCCTCTGGGGGCTTGGTTGCCCCCTCCGTCGCAGGGGAGAGGGAGGCGTAGGAGGAAGCCCAGCCCTCCTGGTGCGAATGCTGAGCTCTACCCTGGCGGCCCCTAGAGTGGGGGACTCATCTTCTTTTGGTTAACGAGGTCCAGGTAGAGGTCAGAGCGGAGGAAGCGTGGGTACGAGTCCTTTTCCATGAGCCCGAAGATGCGCTTCTGCGCCAGGTCGAAGCAGCCCCGCGTGACGCTCTGCAGGTTGTCCTTGGTGTGCTCCCGTGTGTACGAGTCCAGGTTTACCTTTGGGCAGAGGTGGCATGGTCAGGGCCGCCTGCAGGGGGCTGACCCTGGGGACCGGGGGTGGGGGTGGGATCTCCAAGCCCCTGTGCTCCACATCGCAAGGTTCAGAGTGGAGGCCCTCGGGCCGGCAGTTCAAGTCTTAGCTCCTCACTTACTGAAGGGCCTGAAAGCCACCTCCAGGGTCAGGCTGCCGGGATTTAAATCCCAGTACCGCCACACCTAGGTGTGTGGCTTTGAGCAAATCACTTAAGTGCTCTGAGCCTCAGTTGTCTTATCTACAGTTTAGGAATAATAGTACCTTCTTCCAAGAGTTGTACAAATTAAGCTAGATCAGTGGTCGGCAAACTGCGGCTCATGAGCCACATGCGGCTCTTTGGCCCCTTGAGTGTGGCTCTTCCACAAAATACCATGTGCGGGCACGCACGTACAGTGCGATTGAACCTTCGTGGCCCATGCGCAGAAGTCGGTCTTTTGTGGACGAGCCACACTCAAGGGGCCAAAGAGCCACGTGTGGCTCTCGAGGCGCAGTTTGCCGACCACTGAGCTACATCATCCGTGTTAAACAGAGAGGGGCTGAATCAACAGACCACCCCTGTGGCTGTGCACACAGTAAGCACTCAATAGATGTCAGCTGCTATGATTAGGCTCTCCAAGACTGTCCCTCATTTTAAAAATGAAGATAATATTAAAATCTACTTAATATTAAATTAAGTTAAATACGTGAGCCCATTCACAAAGGGTTTAGCATCGCCAGAGGCCATTTTTGTTATCCACTGAATTCAGTTCTTCCCGAGGTCCCAGCTGGCTTCCTCTCCACCCAAGACACAGGGTCCCTGAGAATGACCCTGCCCTCTCCCCTTCCTGACCTCCTCCTTGAGGCATCCAGCTGCCCCCAATCGCCAAGAGGCCATGGGGCACGGGGACAGGGCCGAGGGCCCAGACGGGGGCCTTACCTCCTTGCACGCCTGGATTGCGATGTACTCGGCAAAGATCTTCTTGGCCTTGGCTGCCATCTTGGACTGTGACTTGACCTTCTTAAAGTCCTCGCATGCCAGCCAGAACTCCAGGTTCTCCTCACTAAACTCGGTGCGCAGGAAGGCCTGGAACACTGCTAACCCATCTGTGTGGAGAAGTCCGGACCCAGGGTGAGAGGCAGAACCAGCCTCTCCTGCCCTCAGCACCCCCAGATTATCCACCGGGGACCATTAGGGTGTAAATGCCTCTGTGAGCCTGGGCCAGGTATCTCCCTATCTGTGCCTCAGTTTCCTCGTCTGCAAAGCGGGGGTCCCCAGCCCTGTGAGGATCAGAGGGGATCCTGCCCATGAGAGGAGGACCGCCACATTTGGCCCAGTGTGAGCCCTCACAGTTCATGGAAATGTTTCTTGTTATTCTGGGAAAATGGGTCTGAGCACACAGGTCCCAACGGCCTCTAGCAGGCACTGCCAGCTCCCATGGACAGGGAGGGGCTGGCGGAGCCGGCTCAAGGCCAGACCAAGGGCCTCAGCCCGGCCTCAGCCTCCCCCAACAATAGGGCCACCTCACTGGGCCCAGGAAAGAGGGAAAGGCTACCCTGCAGATCAGGCTCCCGCTCTGGTCTAGGGGAGGAGGACAAGAGAGGGAGGGAGAGAACCCAGGGAGGGGGAACAGGCCACTGGCCCCCACTTACATTTATGAAGCAGCAGCTTCTCCAAGGACTCGCCCCACTTGAGGGCTTCTTCCGAGGTGGGCCTGAGGGCAGAGGGAAGGGGCACCGTGAGGCTCTGAAAAGTGGGGCAGCGGGGTCTGGGCAGCCTCGGTTAGCCGCCCTTGGCCCCAGGCAGTGACTGATCCTGACTGGGGAGCCCAGGAGGGGTCCACCCCCTTTCTTGGGGGTCAGCTTCACTTCTATCCCTCCCTGCTCCCCGCCCCTGCCTGGCTGTCCTTCCCAGGGCAGCTATCCCCGGAGGGCTGCTGCTTGCAGGCACCAGGCTCCCTCTATCTGAGCCTCCATCCCACCCAGAGCTGGATTCAATACCCCTGCCTTTTAACCCCACCACCAGCCCTGCTCCCCCTCTACCCCCGCCTCCGGGAAATCAGTGAGTGCCTGAGGGGTCCCAGGGTGCCAGGGGGGACCTACTTGAATGACTTCATCACTTTGTCTGCCTTGCCTGCTGGCTGGGCCCCTGGGGACTCGTTCCGACGCCTGAAGATGCCCAGCTTGTTCTTCATGTCCTTGGCTCTGGGGGGGCAGAAGCAGAGAAGGGGGGTCGGTCAGCCAGGCACACTCGGACCCTGCAGATTCAGGGTCGGGAGGCCACGGGCTGGAGCAAGGGTCACCTACTCCTTCATCGTGTGCCGCCTCTGTAGGTTCCCGTTGCGCGTGAGGTACATGCCTCGGAGCATCTCCGTAGGGCCCCCCACCTTGGGGCCCCGGAAGGTCTGCAGGGAGCACTCGGGGCTCCTGCTCCCCAAGCTCTGTCCTGAGCGGCAGGCGGGCCAGGCAGCAGTGGGGCAGGATGTGGAGGAGCGAGCCTCTGCTTGCTGGGATCCCAGCCGGACTACTGGACTCCCAGGCATAGGCTGGGCTGGGACTCAGACAGGAGGAGCCAGGAAATGGGAGGGGCCAGGACGGAGAGTAGAAAAAAAATCCCTCCTGGCCAACCCTGAGAGGGAGCCCGTGAAAGGGGCTGTGTCTGCAAGGGGCAGCCTCTGGGGCCCGCCCAGGCAGGAAGCCAGGCCGTTATTTGTGAGTGGCCTCCCCTGTTACCACGGCAGCGCGGGGAGGGGGAGAAGTCAGCAAATTGCCCGGAGGGAAGAGGGGAGGAGGGAGAGTCTGTGCACACCAGGGTGGCAGGACTGCCTATTTTTAGCCAAGAACTATTTTTAGCTTTGCCACTCCCCCTATGGCTGCAGATTTCAGCCCTGGGCGGAGCTGCTAGCAGCAAAGGGTTAAATGTCTCATGCTCCTATTCCCCCGCCCCCCCCTTTTCTCTAGACCCCCCTACCCTGGGCACCCCCCAGAGAATAGCTCCCAACCTCAGCCTCTGGCTTGGGATACCCCCATCCACGAACATGCAGGATGCGCCAAATGTCTTAGTACAGTTTTAAGCTTAAGTAACTTCAGAAGAACAAGTCCTATAAACTTTCAAAAACATCTTTTTGAAAGTGCAAATACTTAGTCTTTAAAACGTTTTTGAGTAAGTGTTTTTGTTTTGACTTTTTATCTCCATCTTTCTGATTAAAGATGAGAAATGCTGACTGAAAGCAAACATTTAAAAGGTATGATCTAAATCAGGAAGCTAAATACGTGCAAAAGAAATGTAAAAAACTCAACTTTAAATGTGTTTTATAAGTCTGTAGCATTTATACTTCTGAACTTATTCCAACTTCAAATGGCACTATGACCTACAGGACACCCTTGTAATTGAGGGGAGTGGTACCCGGTGGAGGTTAAGAGTGAGAATTTGAAGCCAGGCAGCCCAGGGTTCGAATCCCAGCTCCAGCAGTAACCAACTGTGCGCCTTTTGTCAAGTTACCTAACCTCTCTGAATGTCACATTTTCTCATCAGTTAAACAGGGATGACAAAGCTACTTAACATCTGCTGGGGTTGTTTCAAGGCCAGGATAAGATGCACAGAAGGCTTAACACAGTGAGTGCCAGGGGCAAAACTGCTCCAGCTGGGGAACTGAGGCCCACATGCCTACCTGAGGGTCCGGGGCAGCTGCCCAGGGATGGGGACCCTGCTCTAGAAGGTTCCAAGCCAATGAGATAAGGCCAAGGAGTCCAGGGATTGGCAGCCCTCTGGGTGAGGACTGGGCCCGCAGAGAGCCCTGTGGTAGCTGCGAGTGAGAGAACACAGCTTCCTGAGCCTGGTGCTCAGAACCCCTGCTCCAGGCCCGCTGTGCAGATGGGTACATAGAAGGGGGGGCGGCGGGAGCTTGTCTGAGGCCCAACCTTTAGGGGCTTCTTGCTGGCTCAGAACCCACAGGGAACAGCAGAGAGAAGCCTGCAGCTGCTGCAGGAAACTGGAGCGGGCAGGGGCGCTGGGGGAAGATCGTTTCTACTTCAGTGGAGCCCAGCTAAGGTCGAGGCAAGGGAAGAAGGTTGCAGGAGGCATCTGGGAAAGATCCCTGTTCTCCCCCCTAAGCCCAATTTGTGCATAATGATGGGCACTCCAGGACCTGGAGAAGAGGTCGCCTCCTAGTGCCACCATGTGTCCCTTTACTTCCCGCCCTGTCCTTCTCTGCAGTCTCCAGGGTCTCAGCCTGGGGCAAAGGAGACCCCAGGAGGCTCTCCACACCTTTGTTAACTGACACTTCTAACAAACCCCAAAACAAAAGCGTACGGGAGCCTGAGCATGGCCCCGGAAAGGCTTGGGGAATATGGGATTCCCTATCTGAGCCAGCAGCGCCCCCTCCTGGCAATGTCCGAGACTGCTATGATTCAAGAGCCAAGAGGAGAAAGGGGAACCTTACCCACTGTCTGTCAGCCCTTCCTCAGAGGCAGCAAGGAACTTGTTGAGGTCTCTCAGCCACAACTTGTTTCAAAGTTGGGACAGGGCAATGGCACCTGGCTGGCTGCCTCGCTTGGTTCCCAGTGGCTTCCAGGTACTGAATCAGCACCTTGCCTGACACTACATCGATGCTGAGGGCAATGCCAGAAGCTCAGAGCCCTGGTGACCCCGCCCTGGGGCCACTGCTAAGTCCCAAGGTTCTGCTGTTCCCTGTGTATGTCTGGGACAGGACTGGGTGCAGCCCCTTCTCCCCCCCCTGTACCCCTGGAGGAGGAAGAGGGGTGCAAGGGTGAGGGCCATAGATCTTTCCAACATACAGGTTTTTGCTCTTTCTCTTCCGGGAGCTTTCGTCATTGTCCCCAACCGCGTCGGGCCCACTCATCTGCGGAGAAAAGACAGATAATGTTGTAATCCAGAGGCTGCTGCCTGAGCAAAGAGAGACTCGGGAATCCAACAGCTCCTGCAAAATCGCTCCCTCTAATCCCCTCCAAAGTCCCCACCCCTCACAGAACAGGTGAGGGAGCGAGACCCCACTACTAGAAACAGCCTGTCCACGGAACACAGCTGGCTTGGCCGAGCCTCCCTCCAAGGGTCTCCTCCTAGTGCACTTAGGACCTGGCTTGCTGAGAAGAGGGCAGAGACGTCACTGCAGGCAGTAGGGCCGGCTGGGGAGCAGCACTTCAGCGGGGGTTCTGCTGTGTGACTGGGCCAATTGCTGTCCTTCTCTGAGCCTCTATTCCTTAATTTCAAAATTGAAATCATAATGACTAACTCGGGATTCTGCCATTTGAAAGACACCTGGGACTGCTCAGTAGTGTGTAAAGTGAATTATTATGCCTCTCTTGCCTTCAAACTATGGCTCCCTCGTACCCTCGGGAAAACATCCAAACGCCATAACATGACGTGCAGGGTCTATCATCGTAGGGTCCGGGCAGAAAGTTCCATTTTAACATCCATTACTACTCCTTAGTGATCTCCCCAGCCTGACTCCTGCTCCGGCAACCTCCCTGCCCTGCCCCAACCTCACAGAATGTCCTCACTGTCTCGCCCCTTACTGTGGGCCTTCGCACATGCTATTCCTTCCATGGGGATGCCTTCTCCTCCTAAGACCCAGCCTCTGGAAAGACCTTGACCTCGGAAAGATGCTTAAATGCCTCCTCACCTGGAGGCCCTCCCTGACCCCTAGATCAAGGTTGTGCCTCCTTTACCCCCTTTGAGGTCCCCACTATACCCAAAATGGCTTGTTCCAAATCTATCTTCTCCACTGGATTGTGAGTTCCCCTGAGCAAGGCTGCTGTCTGACTGCACCTGTCTGGGGAATCTTCCCCGGACCTAGTGCACAGTATCCAATAAATATGTGTAGAATGAATGAATGAATGAATGGAGAGGGAAAGCAGACTGGGAAAGATGCATCTTGAGGTGCCTGCTGCTCGATTCAAGGCCTGCAACTTTATCTCCCAGGCTCCACTTCAGCCCACAGATTCCACCCATTCCACCCCCATCTCCTTGCCTTTGCCTGTGCTGTGCCCTCTTCCTGGAATGCCCTCTCCTCTTCTCCCAGTCTTCACCTCTCCCTAGTCCTGTGGTCGGCAAACCATGGCTTCGCAAGCCACATGCAGCTCTTTGGCCCCTTGAGTGTGGCTCTTCCACAAAATACCACATGCGGACATGCACGTACAATGCGATTGAAACTTCGTGGCCCATGCGCAGAAGTCGGTATTTTGTGGAAGAGCCAGTATTTTGTGGAAGAGCCACACTCCAGGCGCCAAAGCGCCGCAGTTTACTGAGCCGCAGTTTCCAACCACTGCCCTAGTCCATCACTCCTCCAGACCACTCCAGACTCACACCATCTCTACCGGGGCCTCCCTCTGTCTCCCTGCCTATGCTTGCCTATCCTTCTCCAGGGGAAACCAGAGCTCCAACTGTGCCGCCCAGAGAAAGAGCCCAGGAAATGCTCTGAGGCAGCAGAGGAGCTAGTGCTCAGAGAGGGATGGGCATGGACACTATGTCCCCAGACATGATAGAAGGCCTCCAGGTGTGGCTCTCAGCTCTGATTTCTCACGAGCCCCACCCTGGGTCTCAGTTTCCTCACTTGTAAAATAGAGATGGGCTACGCCTTAAAATACTGTGTTAATTCTGGAAAGAAAAATAATCCAGAGATATCCAGCAGGAGGAGCTACTAGCCTCAGTAAAGCACGCACCCATGGATGGATGGATGGATGGATGGATGGATGGACGGACAGATGGATGGATGCATGGATGCATGCATGGATAGACCTACAGATGGACAGATGAAGTATAGCATCATTTATAGAGCTTGCACTATAGGCCAGACCTTGGGATGGGCATTATTCAGATACTATCTCATTCATCTTTAAAGAAAGTCCATAAAGTAAACAGAGGCTCAGAGAAGGTAAGCCACTTGGCCAGGGAAACCCAGCATTTAACTGGCAGCAGGAACCTAGGTCTATCTGAATGCAAACTGTGTGTTTCTCCGCCAGAGGATGCTGCTACGCAAAGGCGAGGACGGAGCACGTTTTGAATGTTTTCAGTGAAAGACTCAGGGGAAATGCCGCCTCCTTCCTGAGAACGCTGCCCCACCAAGGCTGTAAACACGAGTGTGTACGTGCACACACAGGCGCACGCCCGTCTGTGACGAGGGATTCCAGAGCTCGGTTTGCAGCCAGGCCTGGGTATGGATCTTCTTTCCGCTGACTTTGGAGAAGTCTCCCAGCCTCTCAGCTTCGGCTTCTTCAGTTCTAACGTAAGGCAGGAGGCTGACCACACCCCCCACTGTTGGAAGATTCACCGCATGGCCCAACCTTGGCACACAGGGTGTCCTCACGAACCAGAGGCTGCTGTGTTCATTGCCCAGTGAGTGCTACTGCTGTCACCCATTGAATACACAAGCTGCGGTCACGCCGGCCTGGAGAGGCAGTGCCCGAAGCCCCCACCCGTGGGAAAGGGCCCAGGAGCTGTGCTTCCTCCCATTCTAACCTCAGCTTCCGCACTTTATCAGCACCACCCAATGGGCCTGGGGACCACTCCCGCCCGCCCGCCCGCCCGCCAGCCTCTGCACTGCTGGGAAATGGGCTCTTCCTGCCCCTGCTGGGAGGGGGTCATCTTTGGGAGAGGGGTCATCTTCGGCAGGGACCAGCCAAGCCAACCCCCCTGACAGAGGGGCCGGGCAGCTCTGGCCCTGGGAGTCGGCCCCCAAAGGTGCCAGGAAAACCCAGGCACCAAGGGTCGGGGGACAGAAAGTGAAGAAACTAAGATGAAAAGTTAGGATTCTCATTTGCAGCCAGAGTAGCTCCCAAGGTTCCTTTCTCCGGGAACTGCAGCCAGGCCTGCCCAGAGCCCAGCACACAGAGGGCCTCTCCTTCCCCTCTGCTCCCCGCCATCTCTAAGCTGCATGACCCGCCCTGAAGAATGGCTCACGGAGGTGGACTGAGCCCAGAACCATCTCCCTTCACTCCAGTCAGGACTCCCTGGGGCCTGCCCAGCCCCACCCGGCCATCTCCAGGGACCGAGAGCTCACTGCCTCTTGGAATAATAATTATACTTTTTATTGTAATTAGAACTATCATCATAGCAGTGAAGATGCTAAACTGCCTGGATTTGAATTCCAGCTCCGTCGTTTATCAGCTGACAGGCCTCAGACGAGCTACGTCCCTTTTCTGGGCCTTGGTTTCTTTACCTGTAGGAGGAGGAGGATCATTGGACCCACCTCTTATTATAAGGATTAATGTTAGCCCGTAAGAAGTGCAGAGCACAGTGTCTGTCCCTAATGTGCTCAGTAACTATTAGCCACTGTCGTTACTGCTGTTACTTGCTGAGCGCTCACGATGTACCAGGCACCGAGCGAAAGTGCTATTCGAATGTGAGCACATTTGGAATGTTTTCCGTGAAAGACTCAGGGGAAATGCCACCTCCTTCCTGAGAGCACTGCCCATCAGGGTTGCAAAGACGTGTGTGTACATGCACACACAGGCGGTGACTACCTTTACCCAATTTAATCTTTGCAACAGTTCTAAGAACTATTTGCTTATTGCTTCCAGTTTGCAGGTGGGAAAACTGAGGCCCAGAGCAGTTCCATTACCTGCATGGGCTCTCAGAGCTGGTAAGTAGCAGAGAGTTTTGGGCCCAGTTCCAGAGCACCCTCCGCCCCCCAGGACTGAGGGCGCTCCTGTGAGCAGGGCCTCACAGGGTTTCCCAGCCTGGCAGACCCCATGGAACCCTGTGGAAACACTGGATCTAAACTCTACACTTATTTGTTTAGACACAGGAAATCATTTCTCTTAGGCTTTTCTTAAATAGGAGGCTGGAAGGTGTTATCACCTCTCGGATCTGGAGGCATCCTAGGAGCCCTCTTGTCTGACCCGCAACCTAAAGGCTTAGTGCGGCAGGCAGAGCCCCCTCCCCACCACCCCCCCGGTTAAAACCTCTGCACATGCCAGTGCCCTGCAGGAGGTGGGACAAGGTAGCATGGCCAGGGAGGGGCCCTGCCCCACCTCCTCGCTGTCAAAGAGTGACCTGTGACTCTGGCCTGGGCCAGGCCAGACTGTGGTGCAGTTCAATGGCAGCATCCTGTGCCCAGACACAGGTAGCTCGGGGCTTCGCTGGCTCCCAGGAAAAGGGCAGGCACGGGCCTGTGGATCTGTCCAGCCTGGCCTCCAGGGAGCAGCCGGCAGAGCGAGGTCTGGCAGCAGAGGGCACTGTGAGACAGCGCAGCTCAGCACCAGGAGGCAGGCCCAGGCAGGACTCACGAGATAACGGTGTGGGGTCTCCTCTCTGGACCTCAGCAGGCCCATCAGTAAGGTGACCACAGCCGGCAGACCACGTCCGGTCTGTCTGATCGGACACTCGCACTCACAGTAGAAATCGGTGCACAAGAGGGCAGGACGACAGGCGGGGGGAGGGTCCACGTAGGGCCTGTCACCCTGCGACAGGCAGCTTTGTGCTCGAGGCAGCCTCCGCTTAGCCACACAGAGCACACTGACCAGCCTGAGGCCGTGCCAGCTCTGTCCGGGGCTCTTAGGTCTCATGTCACCCAGGGTCAGTGCCACGGGCACAGAGCACCTACGTACTGCAACCTTCTTGAATCCCTGGACAACTCCGAGCAGACGCAAGTCTTCCCAGTTTATAAGAGGAGACAAAAGCTCAGAGAAAGACGTCACCTGGCCAAGGTCTCAGGACCAGGCAGGAGGAGGCAGGGCTAAGGCTTGAACAGGGTCTGTCTGTGTCTGATTCCTTAGCCTGAAGACTTTACCTCTCTCCTCCCAGGAAAGCCAGGCCTGAGCCAGGGAGATGGAAGTCCTGGGAAAGCGCTGCCTCCCCCGCTGCCAGCCCCCTTCCCCTGCCCCTCACCAGCATGAGGTGCGCAGGGTCTGGGGTAGGGCCAGAGAGGACGGGACAAGGGTGAGGCCACTGTCCAGCTGCACGCGCTGAGTGGTCTGGGACAAAACATTTCTCCCTTGGCCTCAGGCTCCCCACAGCAAGATGAGTACAGCCGGGCCCTCCTTGAAGCAGTGCCGTGAACGCTAGGAAGGGAGCTGGAGGCACAGGGGGAATGTTGGGGTACCTGCTACTCCGCTTGCTGCTTATCTGCCTCCTCGTCCTTGTCAACATGATTCCCATGTCTGGAGCACCCACCAGGTGCTGAGTGGCAGCCCTGCCCTTAGCACTTTACCCGAGTTGGGCTATTTAATCTTCTTGGCAACCGTTCAAAGGAGATGTTATTACCATACCCATTTCACTGATGAGGAAACTGAGGCTCAGAGGGACAGGGACTTGCCCAACGCCCACTGCCAGTGAGGGATGGAGGGAGACCAGGGTGCTTGTCCAGCCTAGACCTTACTTCCCCTTGACAAGGGTAGGTTTTTTACTAAAGCCGGCCGGCTGGAGGGAACAGGATATAAATGATGATGGACTCAGGGCCCGGCAAGCAGAAGCCACACAGAAGGGGTAGCTACCACGGGCTGGGGCAGCCTCCGAGGCCCTGCCAGCTCAGTCCCTCAAGCCCAAGAAAGGAAGCAGCAGACCAAAGGAGGGTGGGGGAGGGGGGGGAGAGGAGGCCAGAGGGAACCCTGGGCACCCAAAGGGGGAAGCTGAGAGCGCGGGTCCAGGCCTGCTGGACTCCCAGGCGGAAGCATCTATCCCCAAATAGGAGCTGTCAGCTAATTTGGGGAACTAGTATGCATGAATGTGTGTGAATTTATCGACATTATCTGTATTTCCCTTGGGCCAAGTGGGGGAGGGAAGAGAACTTGGATGGGTCTGTAGGGGGACTCAGGATTGAGAGGCTCAAGGCAGATGGTGGAC
>NW_006294400.1:5138828-5155173 GCF_000327345.1 Myotis davidii | reverse complement strand
CCTCACCTCCGTAGGACAGAGGTCTGGACTCTCTCCTGTAGCAGCTGCATCAAGAAATGGCCTAAGACCATGACACTCAAACTACCAGGAACATCACGATCCCTGAGGCGGTGGGCGGGCTTGCCTATAATGCAGGGTCTGAGCATCCCCCCGTGGAAATCCTGACTCCAGAAGTCTGGGGTTGGGGACTTAGAACCCTGTCTCTTCATCACCTCCTCCTGGTGAACTGGAAGCACTTCCAAGTTTGAGAACCACGTGTGTTGACAGATGAGGAAACTGAGATCCAATCCCAATGCCTTTGGGAGTTCGTTCCCATCCTGGACCCAAGGTTTAAGGTCCTGTTCTCCAGGGCGCAGCCTGCTTTGCCAGCCTGACCACCTTTCCTCCAAGGTGCCATGCACCTGCCACCCCTACAGTTCAGGAATCCCCTGCTCAAGCCAGACTGGCTTCTGTGGGCATTTTTGTCCAGGCCACGTCCGCTTCCATGGAATGCCCGCCTTAGCCCCTCTGCTTATTCCAAACCTGCTCAAGTCTCCAGGCTCAGCTGAGGGAAGCTGAGACAGGAGGGGGCGAGAAGACTTCTGAAGCCTTCCCTGATGGCCCTGGGCCCTGGGGTCTCTCCTCCCTGAGCTCCCAGGTCTCTGAGGGTCAGCTGACCTCTGTGGACACGGACCGCCCCCACCCGCCTAGCCTCACAACAGTCGTCACAACAACACCTTGCACTGCGCTGGCTGTCAGCACCTCAACAGCATCCGCTTAGCGTCTGCACGAATGTCATCAGGTCCCAGGCTCTTCCAGTTTATCCTCAACCACCCTGGGACGTGAGTGCCATTCACCTCTGCTCCTCAGAGGACACGGAGGCCCAGAGGCGCTGAGTGACTCAGCCGAGGCACCACAGTCAGAGACAGAACCCAGACGCAAGCTGGCTAATGGGCTTCAGGGACATGGCGCAGTCATTCACGGGTAGGACACCTTCCCGGCCCACACAGAGAGTTCCCCCCGCCCAGGCTGAGGGCAGCCTCACACACTGCTGGGGCCCAGCTGGGGCCCAGAGAACAGAGCCTGGCACACAGCATGACATCAACACACACGTATTCCTCGACTTATAAATATTTGCAGGAGGCAAGCAGCATGGTGGTGAAGAGCTCCAGCCCTGGAGGCAGATGCTCATTCTGGTTCTGATATTGAAAAACCCGCTGTGAGACAAGCTCAGTGCCTCAGTTTCCTCTCCTGTGAGAACAATAATCGTATCCACTTCACGGGGCCATTGTGAGAATTAATGAAGTCATGTAAATTATGTAGAATAAAGCCAGCGCGCGGAGTAAAATATGTGCTGTCATTGTTTTTGGCTGATGGACTTCTAGTCTGGCTACGCCCGGGCCACGTCTAAATGTAACTGTTTCTCTAGCTGCTGTCTTGGGTCTTTAAGATCCAAATACACAATGTCCTGGGCTAGGCTGCATCTGCTCTACTTTCTGTGGGGGTCCCCCGTACAACGGAGCTGTAAGAACACAATATCTGGAGTCATAAAGCCATGGGTTTAAGTCCAGGTTCTGCCTTCTGGTCTCTTGGGTCTCAGTTTTGTTCTCTGTCAAATGGGTATAAGGCTCATTGGAAGAATTCATCGGAAGGCTTAGCAGGAAGGTCCTGGTGGGGGTGGGATAAAGTGACTGCTCCTTCCCTGCAGCTCCTGGACCCCAACCCACCATCTCATGGACCCACATCCCCCCCCCCCCTCCCCCCCCCCCGCCCCCCTGGGCCTCCTTACCTTCCTGTGTCCCGTGAAAAAGAGGGAAAGATGGTGCATGGAGCCGCCGTTGCGGCCCAGTTCCTTCTTGAGGGTGCGGGGCGAAGGTATGGCCCAGGAAGAGGTAGTGCCCTCTCCATCAGAGCAGTTCAAGGTGGTGTCGGAGGAGAAGCAGGGCCCGCGGGTCTCCTGCAGGAGGCTGCCCTCGCTGTGCGTCCGGCGTCGCAGCGAGTTCTGCACTCGCAGCGAGAAGCCGCCCTCGGCACCCTGGCCCGTCTCTATCATGCTGCTGCGCTTGGCCTCGCTGTGCTCTCCGTAGTTGTCATCACTTGTGTCCTCATCCTCATCTTCCTCCCCCTCATCCCCCTCCTCAGCCTCTTCTGCATCCTCCTCATCCCCGGAGCTGCCGCCCTCTGCCTCTGCCTCCTGGCTGTAGGCACTATCCAGCCGGACCTCAGGAATCACAAAGGCTGGCCTGGAGGCCACAGGCAGGCTCCCGGTGGCTGCTGGAGGGTCCCCAGAGCCCATGGTCTCAGCAAGGGCCTCAGCTGGTTCCGGGGCCTGGCTGGGGGGTAGGTCTTGGCATGGCGAAAGGTCCTGAGCAGGAGGGTCCTGGATGGTAGGGAGGTCTTGGCTAAGTAGAGGGTTTTGGCTGGGAGAGGGCTCTTGCTTAGCAGGAAGGTCTTGGCAGGGAGGGAGGGCCTGGGCTGCAGGGGGTTCCTGGCATGGTAGGGAGTCCTTGGTTGGTGGGGGTTCCTGGCGTGGTGGGGGTTCCTTGCAGGAAGCTGAGTCTTTGCTCAATAGGGATTCTTGGCCCGGAGATGATTCCTGGCCAGAAGAAGAGTCCTTATTGAGTGGAAGGTGTTGTCCCAGAAGAGGCTCCTGTCCAGGAGAGGGGTCCTTGCTGGGTGGGGGGTCGTCGGCACCTGGCCCCTTCCCTTCCTCCAAGGGCATCTCCCTTTTCTCATCCACCTCCGACTCAAACATCTGGGAAACAGAGAGAAAACAATAAAGGTTCAGAAGAGGGGGTTACACGGTGCCAGGTACTGTGCACACAGAGGCTGAAACAAAATCAGGCAGTGGCCTGAACCCCACACCTGCACCCTGCACCCCGCAGTCTGTAAGCCGAAGCACCAGATGGAAACCTAAAAGCCCCTTTGGTCCCAGCCTTAACTCCTTGCTCAAAACTACCACCCCATCAAAAACATGAGGGGAGGAGAGGTAACCACCATGATCTGGCTCCTATTGTGTGCCAGGGGCTCTGCCAGATTAAACCCTTTGTGCAATCTTCCCAGTGGCCCTCTCAGGCAAGTCCTGCTGTGGGTAAGTCACCTCTATGAGTAAAGGGGAAGCCAGGCTCTCTCTGCGTTCATGGACTAGAACCAAACCAAGCCCCAAGCCACAGCAGTCACTAAGTGGGACAATCCTGGACCCAGCCAAAGGGTACCTTCTACCTGAACCAAAGTTTTTTTTAAAAAGCCTAATGAATTGTTCAAATAAGAGCTTGCTCTCAACAAAATGAAAAGACAACCCACTGTATGGGAGAACATATTTGCTAATGATACACCTGATAAGGGGTTAATTTCCAAAATATATAAAGAACTTACACAACTCAACACCAGAAAGACAAACAATTCAATTAAATCCTGGGCAAAGGAACTGAATAGACACTTCTTCAAAGAGGACATACAGATGGCCAACTGACATGAGAAAATGCTCAACATGACTAATCAGCAAAGAGATGCAAATTAAAACTACAATGAGATATCACTCACACCTGCCAGAATGGCTACCATCAATCCTGTATAATAAAAGCCTAATAAGCTAAGTGTCCAGTCATCCGCTTGGCCATTCAACCAATCAAAGCATAATATGCTAATGATATGCTAAGGCTGCTCAACTGCTCGCTATGACGTGCACTGACCACCAGGGGGTAGATGCTCCAACCGGTAGGTGAGCTTGCTGCTGGGATCCAGCCAATCAGGACTGAGCGAAATATGGAACTTCATTTGACCCAGCGATCCCACTTCTGGGAATATGTCCTAAGAATCCCAAAACACCAATCAGAAAGAACACATGCACCCCTATGTTCATTGCAGTGTTATTTACAATAGCTAAGATCAGGAAACAGCCCAAGTGCTCATCAGTAGATGAATGAATAAAAGAGCTGTGGTGCATTTACACAATGGAATACTATTTAGTAGTAAAAAAGAAGGGTCTCTTACCCTTTGAGGCAGCATGGATGGACCTGGAAATTATTATGCTCGCGAAAAAAGCCAGTCAGAGAAAGACAAATATCACATGATCTTACTTATATGTGGAATCTAATGGACAAAATAAATTGAAGAACAAAATAGGACCAGAGACATGGATGCATGGAACAGACTTACAGATCTCAGAGGGGAAGGGGGCGGGAGGACTGGACGAGATTAACAAAAGAATTTATAAGCATATATGCATAGTCCATGGGCACAGACAATAATGTGGTGAAGGCCTGCGGTGGGGAAGGGTCTAGGTGGAGGGGGGCCAAGGGAGACATCTGTAATATTGTCAACAAAAAAATAACTTACTGTCAATGTTTAAGTATCTTTCTTAAAGTAGCTGTTTAATACTAAATGGAATGAAACAAGAACTTCAAAATATTGCCGACACATGGACTAACCAGATGTCACGGGCACGTGGACCCTCACTGAGGGAGCACCCAGGGACTTTTAAACTGAGCTTGGAGGAACCTCGGGAGTTCCCCACACAGAAGAGAAAGCATTTGCTGCCTTGCCCACAACCCCTAGGACCCTCGGCGTTTTTGCTGGGTTCCTGTAGATTTCATTTGCAAAGGGGAAGAGAGTGCTCTGGAGGAAATCTGAATGCAGCTGTCTCGCATGAAGAATGGGGCGCAGAGGTGGAGAGTGTCCACAGTCACGGGGGAAGCGGGGCGTCTCGGGCCTGGGCTCATCAGAGTCCAGAACTTGGAATGCTGTGGCTAGAACTATGTAGAGCCCAGTTTTTGTCCATGAAGAGGCCATAACCAACTAGTACTAATGAAGAAGAAAGGCACCACACCTACACAGAAACTGTACAGCTGCATGAGAATGTGTGCATACGTCCGTACACACACACACACACACACACACACACACACACACCCCTACAACACACTTCAGAGTTCTTGCGACAGAGACCCTTAATGTCCATTTGACAGATGAGAAAGCTGAGCCCAGGAGCAGTGAGTGACTTACTGCACAGCCACCCAGAGGCTAAAAGGCTGCCCCAGAGGCTGAGAAAACCTGTTAGCCCTCAGGAGTCTGTGCCGGTGAAGGCCCAGCCAGACCTCGCCTCGGGAAGTCAGTGGCCAGCCAGGTGCTGCATGTGTGTCAGGGTCACACGGGGGTCTGGGAGCACCAGGGGGATGTGAAAGCACAGTGTGGGTAACAACCTCTGCCTGGGAGCAGGAAAGTGAAAGTGCCCAACCCCCGCAGAGATGGTGGCTGTGAAAGGGAGGGGAGGCCTCAGAGGGCTGGAGGATGGTCCTCAGGCAAAGCCAAAGACACGTGCCCATGCACCCCATGGACTCTTTGCCCTGGAAATCCTGCCCGAATCTGGGAGATAACTCTCCCCGGAGAGGACACTCAGGCCTCGCAGCCTCAGACCCTGAAACATGAGCAATCCGAAATCCCCATTGTACAGGGAGGGAAGCTGAGGCCCCGAGAGGGGCAGGGGCCAACCTAGACTCACACTGTGGGGTCAGGTTGAGTCAGTCACTAAATCCTCGGGGCCTCCATGGGACATCCAACACGCCCAAATAACAGCCAGGAGAACATACGATGGAAAGTTAAAGCTCTCAGTGGGATTATGGTGCTGGTAGGCATGGTGGCTAAAAATAGATCGAGAGGGAAATGCTGCGATCACAGACCTCAAACAGCATCATGCCTTTCCCAGGGGCCCCTGGGAGCCAACCCAGACACCCCAAAATCAAAGTCAGTGGTTGTGATGCCAGGTCCCCCAATGCAGAAATCTCACCTGGAAACTAAGGGCTGCTCCCAGGCGGACAGAGGAAGCCTCAGCTGAACGGACAGGAAGACTGAGCCCAGCCTGGACAGTCACCTAGGGACTTGCCCAAAGGCACCAATCAGGGCCAGGCGGGGGTTAGAGCCTCAGGCCTCCAGCTCCTTCTCCCCAAGCCTCCTTCAGATCTCAGTCCCCAGAGCAGCCCGGATCCCCGCCCATCGCCCCACCCACGAGGGAGCGGTCTCCACCAAGAAAAACAAACTGCCCAAAGCCAGCTCCCTGATGATCCACACTGGCTCAGCTCAGCCCCACCTGGGAGGACCATGGAAGGAAGCAGCAATTATGCCCTTGGGCCAGGCCCCCGAGTGGCCCCGAGAAAGGAGCAGCCTCATTTGCATTCCCCCTTTCCAGGAGGGTGGGGTGGGGGTGGGGGTGAGGCCCAGGGGTGCCTGCAGCCTGCCTGAGCCTGCCCACCCCTCAGGAAAGTGCAGCAACAGACCCAAAACCAGAAATGCAAGTCAGCCTGCCTCTGCCAATCTTGCCCTAAACCGAGGCCAAACCAAAGAAAGCCCGGAGGACAAGTGCCTCTGTCCCCAGGGGTGCCCTGCCCGGGCAGCTGAGAAACCACCGAGGACGGAAGGCCCTCAGAGTGCCCAGCATTTTGGTGCTCAGATGCCAGAGTCAGACTTTGGTTTTGATCCCTGCGGGGTCACTTTCCAGCTGTGCCACTCTGGCCAAGCCCCCCCAGCCTCGGAGAGACACAGAGCCGTGATATCATCCCGGATCACAAGAGGGGTCCCTCAGGCCTGGCCCGGGAGAAGCATTTGATGAAATGGTGGCTATTATCCATCTAAGGATGGGGAACTGAGATCAGAAAATGACCTAAGAAATCGGAGACTGATTCGGTCATGTCTCCTGGCAGAGGGTCTCTCCCTGCTTCCTTAGACCCTTACACACAAGTTGTTTGGGACCCTCAGGGGCCTAGAAGGGGGAGCAGGCTGAGCACTACCAAACTTAGGCTCATCCCCCACAGGCAGATACTTGCAAACAAGGGCCAGAGCTCACTGGTTCTGTCCTGTGCTCCTGATGGGCCACCAGGTAGGTTTGGTCAGGCCAGTGTTCTTTGGAGAGCTGGGATGGGGGTGCCTTGTGAGAAGGCAAATACAGGGCCTCTGGAGCAAATACAGGAAACCTCAGAAATCTGGGGGGAGGGGTGGCACATGAGAGATTTAGGAAAGGAGAGGAGATAAAGATGAGAACATGTCACAGAATAGACAGATGCCAGCCATGGGACTGTCCTGTGAGCAAAGAAGTGACACATGCAGAGGCGTCCTACACGAAAAGTGCTCTGAGCGGGATGAGCAGGGCAGGGGGTTGAGGGGACTGGGACAACATGCATGCATGCATTCATTCATTCATTCATTCTCCAGGCACTGAGTGAGGCCCTGGGGCACAGCCGAGGACAAGTCGGACACAATCCTTGCCTAAAAAAACAAAAGGTTGGACAATTGTTCTTGTCAAGCGTGGTGAGTGCTCTGATGGAGCAAGTGCAGGCAGAGTCCTCAGTGCAGCTGCCCCTCTCCTGCGGGGAGTCCCTCACCCCCACCCATCACTTCCTTGGCGTGGCTGGACCAGGGTTAATTCTGTCTGTGTCTCGCCTGCTAGAAGCACACAGGAAATGAACCAGGCCCTCTAAATGGAGCTGCTGTGAGGATCTAATCAAATCCTCTCCCCAATCCAATCCAGGGCTCGGCACGGGCTGAGGCAGGCTGGCAGGGGTGACACCAGAGCTCTTGCTCACATCAGCTCTGGCTTCTAGCCCCCGATCCCCGCCAGCTAACGCAGCTGGGGATGGCAGTGAGCGGCTGGGACTGACTTGCCCCATGTCACACAGCTAGTCAACGTGGAGCCAGGTCTGCTGACCCCAGAGTCAACCTGCAGCTCTCACTGAGATGACTCATCACATCCACTACGCATTCCAGCTCCACATGTGCCCTCAAAAACCACTTCCTGAATGAGGTGGGGGAGGGGAGGGCACGGGAAGGTGTGAGCTGGGGTTTACCTCCATCTGGGAGTGGCTCTTGCACAGCTAGGATTTTACAGAAAGAGCACGGGCCATAAAGCCAGGAGGCCTGGGCTGGAACCCTCACACTATTATTTGCTAGCTGTGTGGACCCTGGCTATCACTTCTGGTTTTTTTCTACAAAAAAAATGGGGTAGGACGCCTCTTGCCCCCTGTCCCAGAGAGCTAAGGGGATCATGTCTGACAAAGGACAGGAAAGTGCTCTGTGAACTCGAAAGGCCTCTGAGAAAGGGAGCAGCTATTAGAATTCTGGCCCAGAGTTTGACCTCCAGGTTGACTTGGGATGGGTTACTCCTTCGAGTTTGGCACGCTCCGGGCCTGGCTCCTGGGTTCCTGGCTCAATGCTGGCTTCCAGGAACCTCAGTTGCTCGGCTGACACTGAGCTCCCCAACCCAGCCTCAGACCAGCTCCTCCGGCCTGGCTTCTTGACGCCTCAAGGTGGGGGCCAGCTCCCTCTGGAAACTGATCCCGACTTCACACTGGCTGGGTGACCTCGGGCATAACCTCTCTGACCCTCAGTTTCCTTAGCCATAACCGAGGCCTGCTGCTCTCTCAGGGACCCATCCAGCCCCCAGGCTATAATCACCATCTGCCCACTGACGATGCCCAGGGCACCGTGCCAGCCCAGACCTGCCTCCTAAGCGCAGTCCCATCAGTAGGTGTCCACCAAGCACTCATGGGACAGCGCTGCTCCCAAACACCGTTCTCGGCTCTGTGGACACAAAAGGGGACGAGAAAGACATGGCCCCTGCCCTGGTGGAGCTCACAGGCTACAGAGGAGGGACTGACATTAACCAAGTCATCGCCCACAGAAACATACGGTGAATACAAACTGCGATCCATTGCGCGAAGGGAAACTATAAGGTGCTGTGAGAAAGAAGAAAGGGGCAGGGGGAAAGGCCGCCCTGTGGGCCGACACTGAGCCTGAAATCTGCTCATTGGGCAGGGAGGGGCTCCCTCGGGGGGGCGGGGGGAGGACACAGCAGATGCAAAGGCCAGGAAGGCTAGCGCCTGGTGGAACAGAGAGGGCACCTGTGTGGCTGGAGTCCAGGCACGGAGATGGAAACCTTCCGATGGATATCCCATCAGTGCCCCCAATTCAATGTGTCCCACCCTGAAGGTATGGTCTTCCCGAGTCCATTCCTCCTCTTGGTCTCGGTATCAATGATGCCAACACCAGTTGCCCAAACCAGGGACGTGGGTATCATTCTCCCCCCCTTTTCCTTCACTACTGCCCCTTGGGCCAATCACCAAATCCTCCCTGACTGTCCCTCATAAAATCTTAAGAATTATTCCACTGGGGGAGGTTATGCATGTGTAGGAACACTCTGTACTTTCCTCTCAATTTCTGAAATTTCTCTAAAAAATATAGATTATTAATTTTTTAAAAAAAAGAATAATCTTTCCACCCTCTCCATCTCCACTACCACCACCGCCCTCCAGACCACTGTGTTCTTCCATCAGGATTGATGTCAACCTCCCAGCAGCAGTCCAGACCCCGCTGGCCATTCTCTGAGTCATGCCTGGGAGACGTCTAAGTGCAAATCTGACCCTATCACTTCTCTGCTTGACACCTGATGTGGCTCATCAATGCCCTCCAGATAAAGTCCAGATTCTATAGCCCTGGGAGCCTCTGTTCCCCCTCTAGCCTCACTACTCTAATCTTAAGTGTCTGATGAATGAATGAATGAATGAATGAATGAGAAATCCAATGAACTTCATGGGTCCACCTAGACTCTTCCTACTCAGAATGTAGCCATGAACCAGCAATAGCAGCACCAGGAGCTCATGTGAAACAGAATCTTAGGCCTCGGTCCACATCTTCTGGAATTTTACTGAGATCCCGGCTGATTAATTTGCATATTGAAATTTGAAAAGCACTGATCCAGACTATTGGTTCTCAACAGAGGAACATTGTAGAATCACCTGTGGCACATTTAAAAATATCTCTGTCTGGGCCCACTTCCAGGCCTACTGGATTCCCTACGAGTAGGGCCTGGGTACCTCCACTTTTTTCTGACTCCCCAGGTAATTCTGGGAACAGCCTCAGTTAACAGATGAGGTGGGTAAGGCCCAGAGAAGGATGGTGACATGCCCAAGGAATCAGGACAGAATCCAGACCAGAATCTAATTTGGGACCCGTTCCAACACACACCGCTCCCTCTGTGACGGGAAGCAGTGGAAAGAGGCATGACCTCAGAGCACCTGTGCCAGGATGGGGAGCTGGCAAGCCAGCTGGAGTCAGCTACCCATACACGTTCCCTAGAAACAGAGGCCCAGCTGCTGGAGGAGCGAGAGGAAGGAGGAGTTGAATCGCAGATGGAAAATTCTCTGTTCCTAAAGGATCCCACAGTAACTTACAGGTCTCTCAGGATCTCAGGGGGCAGTGAGCATACCCATTCTACAGAAAGCAATACTGAGGCTACAAGGAGAAGTAGCTCATTCAGTTCAGAAACTCTCAAGACAAAGCCTTGAGGCATGAGAAGAGAGGAGCCTCCTCTAAGCAACCTTCCCTGCTTTTGGCACTGCCACCAGGTTAAGCAGAAGACACCCCCCAGGCCTGGCCTTGGAGCCTGCTGGGATGTCTCCCCACCCTCCTGGATGCCCAGCCTCTCACTGGGCAGGAGGAGGTGTTCCCAAGGTCTGAGTTCCCAGTACTAAGCCTTGTCACCACCTTGCCACGTTCCTTCTCATCTGGGGACTCAGATACCTCTGTTTCCATTGCATGGGGGAGCCCCCCCACCCCCCAGCCCCAGAGACCCCTTCCATACCTGTCGCTCTCTTCTCATCTGAAAGGCATGGCGTGGAGAGCAGGCACTTCCCAGCCTCTTCCTCTCCCTGTGATGACTGATGCCTCCCTCTGTCAGAAGGAGGGCGCTAGGTCCTTTGGGCTTCGCGTGCCCCACCCATCCCTGGGCCCTCTGCTCAGGAGCCTGTCCCCACCCCCCAGCCCCAGAGACCCCTTCCATACCTGTCGCTCTCTTCTCATCTGAAAGGCATGGCGTGGAGAGCAGGCACTTCCCAGCCTCTTCCTCTCCCTGTGATGACTGATGCCTCCCTCTGTCAGAAGGAGGGCGCTAGGTCCTTTGGGCTTCGCGTGCCCCACCCATCCCTGGGCCCTCTGCTCAGGAGCCTGTATACCTGTGGGCTCTGCCACCACTCCCTTTCCCACGTGTCCCCCACTTTCTCTGCCTGAGAGAAATTTCCCCTGATATCTCTATCTCCTCAGGCCCATTTCCTGCCTATCCCTTGGAGCCCAGCTAAATGCTGGCCTGGGATGGCCTGGCTAGAGGGCTCTCTACTCTCCTGCTAATGCCTGGCCTGCCCTCCTCTCATGGCCTGAGGAGGCCCTGCTTTGGCTCATCAGGACTGAGCCTCTGGCTTACTCACCCTCACCTCCACCCCCATTGCCAGAGTTACTCAGCAAATACCTACGGAGCCCCAGCCACCAGCAAGGGCCTGTGCAGGACAAGGAGCCAAAGAGCAGCCAGACTCATTCCCTTCCCTGAAGGCATTAGTCCTAAGAGGGAGAGAACCAGGTGAGGGGCCCAGGCAATCTCCCACCCACCCACTACCACCCTAGGGGACTATGAAAGCAGAAAGGGCTAGGGGAGGAGACAGCATGGAACATTCGAGTAAGTGCAGGTGGGGCCGTGGAGCAGAAAAGCATGGATATGTTACAGAATTTGGGCTTTATCCGGAAAGCAGTGTAAACTTGGTGCTATGGAGATAGGGGAGGTGGAACTAGAGATGATGGAAACAGAAAACGGTGAAAAAGTAGGGGAAGAGGGAGAGAGAGACCATTAATTGAGCATCTACTAGGCACCAGGCACTGTGACAGTTGCTTTACATACACGCTCACTTCCAGCGACCTTATGAGGTCATCGTTGGCCCCATTTTGCAAATAAGGAAACGGTGACTCAGAGAGGTTAAGTAACTTGAGCAATATCAAAAAGCAAGTAGAGGGATCGGAGCTGAAACCATGGTCTGCCTGCCTCTAAAGGCCCCACGATTCCTCTCCTGCTTCCTTCACTGCCTTTCCTCCCTCCCTCCCTTCCTTCAAAACACTTTACCAGGCACCCACCTGGGCCAGGCACTGTGCTAGGCACAGTGAGCAATACCAGCTACAGGGACCCTGCTCTGAGCCCAAATAGGTGGAGACGGAAAGGCAGATGTCCAACTCACCCGGTGCGGGGAGGGGTGGTACGGAACAGCATTCACCTGGCAACCCTCCCAAACTCTCTCCCTCCCGGGGACCTCTTCACAGGCAGAGCCAGCGGCATGTGGCTTCTCTGCGATGCCTACACTAGGTGTCAAACAAAAAAGCTCTGCCAAGCGAGGAGGACCCCGGGGAAGGGCACCAATAGCCCTGTGGCCATGAGACCAGGATTTGGAGTCAGGCAGGCCTGGGATTGAGTCCCACTTCCTAACTGTGTGGCTGAGTCATGTGCCGCCTCCCCCACAGGGCTACCAGGGGATGGGAGGCAGGGCCTGGCCCACAGCGTGCTCAGCCCACCATGCCTTCCTCTCCACTGCCTGACTCTCCCTCACGGCCAGCACCAGGGGCCAACCCAAAATCTACGGCTTAACTCCAAGCAACAGCTCAGAGAACAGGGAGCACTTTCAGAGCCCGGGTGGTGGAGAGAAGCCTATTGCCGGTGAAGCGGTGGGGTCTGGAGACAGACAAAATCCAGATTCAAATCCTGGCTCTGCCATCTCCCAGCTTAGTGGCCTTGGCCAGCCTGCTTACACTCTTCAAGGCTCCATATCCTTACCTATAAAATGGTGACACAAGGAGCGAGTCCCTACAGCACAGCATTTTTGGGAGACCATCACACAGAGGAGCCTGGCACATAGTAGGTGCTCAGTAAACATTCACAGTTCCTATAATCATAATGATTACTCTCAGCAGCAGCAGCTCCACCGTCTCCCCTCCCCACGCAACTCCAGGAGAGGGCCCTTCACACATTCTGACCCTCGCGACAGCCCGAGGATGGGGGTTCTATTATCTGTACATTTCAGGAGGGGAAACTGAGGCCCCATACCAAAGGCCTTGGAGGGACTCAGCTTCCCCTAGGCTGGGCCAGTCTGGCTCACCACATGGCCTAGGCCAAGTTGCTCCCCTGTCTGGGCTGCTCTCTCCAGGAGGGAGTCCGTCCAGTGCCGAATCTCAGGCAGCCTGGAGGGATCAGGTCTCAGGAACCAGGGTGTGGCCAGGTCTCCCCGTGGGTGCATCAAGGGCAGGGGAAGCAGAAAGCACCCTGTGTCCAGAGACTCCCCACACCTTGTGGGCTGCCCCAGTTCCTAAAATATCTCCTCCTTCAGGGCATGGAGTGCTGAGGGCATTGGAGGCGGGTGGGGAAGAGGCTCTTCCTCTTGACGACACTGAGGTGGACATCTGGACATCAGCTGCAACCCTGTGGCCAAAGGTCACCCTCCAAGGCCCCAGGCAGGCTGCAGCCTCCACCACTGCCCCCCTGGAGCAGACACCTTCTGTCTCTGCTGAGGGGTGATGCTAAGGCTGGATATGCTGGGTTTGCAGTCTGCTCCTAACTCATTCTCCCGCCATCCTCCTGGCATGGGGCTTTCTCCCATGTCCCTCACATGAACCTGACTGTACCCCTCTCCTGCTTAAAACCCCTCCCTCCCTCTGGGACAGTACAGTCCTAGCTCCTTACCCTGCCTGTTCTGCCCCTACCCACGGACCCCTCTACCATACATACCACTTCTCCTCTCTTCCCTCCAGCCAGTCTGAACTATAGTTGCCCTTAAACAACGCAGTTAAGAACTGCGCAGGTCCACTTACATGTGACTTTTTTTCCAATAAAATATTGTACGTGTATTTTCTCTTCCTGATGATTTTCTTAACATTTTCTTTTGTTCTCTCTTACCTTACAATAAGAATACATATGTAATATATTTAAATAGGAAATATGTGTTATCGACTGTTTATGTTATCAGTAAGGTTTGTGGTCAACAGTAAGCTATTAGTAGTAAGTTTGGGGGAGTCAAAAGTTATACGTGGATTGTCGACTGTGCAGAGGGTCGGTGCCTCCAAACTCCCATGCTGGTCAGGGCTCAACTACATTGTGTTTCCCCAAACATTCTCTACTCTCAGGCACCTCTATACCTGTGCTCACTGCACTTCCTACCTAGGATGCCCTGACTTCCCTAACTACCTGGCAAGCTCCTTATCTACCTTTAAAACTCAGCTCGCCCACACATGGATTGCCAGTTGATATCTAACAAAGGTGATATGCCCTATCGTGAGAAAAGATGGTCTTTTAAATAAATTGGACAGCCACTCAGAGAAAAGGAGTCTCGCCCTCTACGCCCACGCTGTGCCTAAGAATCTATTTCAACTGGATTTTAGATCTAAATATAAAGCCACAAAGCAACTAAGCTTCCACAAGATAGAATAAGAGACTATACCCATCACCTCGTAGTGGGCCAAGAAACACGATGATTCAAAAAACGTTCTCCGTAAAAAGAAAAGTTGACAGGTCAGACAGCATTAAGAGGGTGAGAATACAAGCCACAGAGTGGGAGGAGATGCTTGCAGTGTGCATATCCGGCAGTAAACACTATCCAGAACATGTTTAAGCTCCCACAAATCAATCAGAATCAAGGCAGATAACTCGATAGAAAACTGGGAGGAAGACTTGAACAGACACTTCACAAAGAGTTCATCCCAATGGCCCATCAACCTATGAAAAGGTGTTGGACCTCATTAGTCATCGAGGAAATGCCAACAAAACCCACAATGAGCTATCGGCACACCCAACACCAATAATGGCGGTGCGGTGCTCATACGCTGCTCCAGGAGGGTGTAGTGGTGTCACACTTTGGAAAATTACATGATTGTAGCTACCAAAGCTAATTATACACCATTTTATGACTCACAGTCGCAAACCGTAAGTCCTTACCCAACAGAGAAGTATACACAGTGCATCAATAGACATGTGCAAGAGCATTCATAGCAGCACTATTCATTGGAACCCCCAACTGGCAACAGCCTGAATATCCATCAACGGGAGAATGGGTAAATTATGGTATTTCCACACAATGAAACGCCACACCGCAATGAGGATGAATAAAATGAAACTTCACGTAATAGCATGGACAAATCGCACCATCAAATGATGACTGAGAGAAGCCGGTAGAAAAGAACACATTCTCAATGACTCCATGCGCACAAAGTTCAAAGACAGGCCCCACTAATCAGTGAAGGGAGTCGGAAAAAGGGTTACCTTCGAGGTGTTAGTGACTGAAATGGGGCACAAGGGGTTCCCAGGGGGGGACTAGAATTTCTATTTCTTGACCTGGAGGGTGTGTTCACTTTGTGAAAATTCATTGGCTCTATAATTCTCATCTTTCTGTAAATTACACTCCAATTTAAAAGTTTATTTTAAAAAACATACCAACAAAAGCCTTTATCCCAGTGTCTCCCCTGCCTCCTGGGCTGGGCTCCCCCTTTCCTTTGTACCCATCTCTGACAGCACATTCCAACTGACAGCACATTCCAGAGCTGCCATGCCACCTCCCATGACAGAATGCCCACTCCGTGCCAGACCCTGTGCCAAGAGCCTTGCTTCGCCTGCCTGTTCTGCCCCTACCAACGGACCCTTCTACCATACATATCACTTCTCCTCTCTTCCCTCCAGCCAGTCTGAACTACAGTTGCCCTTAAACAACACAGTTTAGAACTGTGAGGTAAGACACTAGCAAAGCATTCAGGTACCCACCTCATCTCATTTAACCGGATGAGGCTGGGCCATGGCCTGAGGAAAAGGAGGCATGGAGAGGTCCAGGGTCTTGCCCAAGGGCACGCAGCTGTAAAGTGGAAGGGCATGCCCTCAAGTCCAGGGCCCATGCACCTACACACACATCAAACGGCCTCCCGGAGGACAGGAAGGTACATGTGGCGTGATACATGCTGGGCGGGAATCACATCTACACCTCAGAGGGGTGGACAGATCAGGAGAGAGACCTGCTCCTTTGATGGACAAGCGTCTCTGTAACCAGATTCAGCCTCACCTCCTGCAGAGCTTCATGGAGGCTCTCAGACTGGGTTAAAAGCTTTCCCAGGATTCCCACAGCCCCCTCTCCAAGCCTCCCCATCCCAACTCTGTTGTTTCCATCCATCACATGCCTATCCTGGCACTAAATTAAAGATTGGGCCTTGCCTGGCCAATGTGGCCCAGTGGTTGAGCATCAACGTATGAACCAGGAGGTCACGGTTTGATTCCCAGTCAGGGCACATGCCTGGGTTTCAGGCTTGATCCCCAGTAGGGGGCGTGCAGGAGGCAGCTGATCAATGATTCTCATCATTGATGTTTCTATCTCTCTCTCCTTCTCTCTTCCTCTCTGAAATCAATAAAAATGTATCTTTAAAAAAAAAAAGATTGGGCCTTTATGTCTATACCTCCCGTACCTGGCAATGCATGGCATACAGTAGACATTAAACACGTGTGCGAGGAAGGAAGGGAGGGGAGGAGGGAAGCAGGCAG
>NW_006294400.1:5134872-5135894 GCF_000327345.1 Myotis davidii | reverse complement strand
CATGTAGGAGAGTGGTTCTCAACCTTCCTAATGTCGCGACCCTTTAATACAGTTCCTCATGTTGTGGTGACCCCCAATTTCATTGTTACAAATTGAACATAATGAAAGCATAGTGACTAATCACAAAAACAGTATGTAATTATATATGTGTTTTCCGCATGTCTTAGGCGACCCCCAAAGGGGTCGCGACCCACAGGTTGAGAACCGCTGTTCTAGGAGCTCTATCCACTCCAGCCATCTTGAGAGGGGAAGCAGCCCCCAGCCACAAGCCTTTGGGCAGCAGAATATGGAAAGTTGTTGGTGAGTGGCCCCGTGGCCCTGTACTGAGAGTTCCACATCCACAGCTGAATTCCACAGCACGGGCTGGGGTGATGGCACCCACGCAGCCTGTCCTCACTGTTCCAGGACGCAGAAGTCCTCCATCTTGGTCCTGGCCTTAGACCACTGTGTGAACTTGGACCTGGCCCTGACCCTCTCTGGACCCGGGCTCTTGTTCAGCCCTGAGGTCCCACGGCACCAGGGCTCTTCCTGAAACCCGCAGGACAAGAGTGGAAATGTGGGGCTTCCAAGATGAGAAAGGAACTGGCCTCTGCCCACTCACAGTGGCTCGCTCTGTGGGGTGAGTGGGTCCCTCACCGTTACCCCCTTCCTTACGGGCCTCAGCCGGAGCCAAGGGAGCAGGTGCGGGACCTTTCCCAAGGGGCTCGGGATTCAGAGCATCCCTGCTGTGCTCCCAGTGCCATTCCAGCAGAAGTCTCAGGGATCACAGGCAACCCCGGGGGCCCGCCCCCGAGACCACCTCCCCCCCTGACATGGAACTAGGCAAGAGCAGCCATCCCGGGGGCCTGGCGTGCGGTCAGCATCCCTGACATACCACAAGCACCACTAGCTGAGCACTCCCTCCCAGGCAGCGTCCCGACTGCTGGTCACCAAACATTCCTTTCTCCCAGGAAGAAGAGCCGACTGACCAGCCCAGAAGTGGAGAGCAGCAAACGGTGGAAGCATGCCCCGACCCTGCAGGG
>NW_006294400.1:5118658-5134697 GCF_000327345.1 Myotis davidii | reverse complement strand
CTCCAGAGCCACATCCCCCCCCTGAGCCTCCTCTAGAGCCTCCTCCAGAGCCATAACCTCCTCCAGAGCCATAACCTCCTCCAGAGCCTCCTCTGGAGCCTCCTCCAGAGCTGTAACCTCCTCCAGAGCCTCCCCTGGAGCCTCCTCCAGAGCCGTAGCCTCCTCCGGAGCCAGAGCCGTAGCCTCCTCCAGAGCCAGAGCC
Source organism: Myotis davidii (assembly GCF_000327345.1). Taxonomy (NCBI): domain Eukaryota; kingdom Metazoa; phylum Chordata; class Mammalia; order Chiroptera; family Vespertilionidae; genus Myotis; species Myotis davidii. The sequence continues at coordinate 5,134,495 of NW_006294400.1, read as the reverse complement.
GTAGCCTCCTCCACCGCCACCTCTGCCGCTTCCAGATCCTCCTCCTCCTCCTCCTCCTCCTCCTCCAGAGCTCTTCCCAAACACACACCCTGTCCAGCCAGCTGCCACCACTCTGCAGAGCGCCTGGGTTTCTTTCTTCCATCAGATAGAAAACTCTGTGATTTCCCAAGCCACTTTCATCCGAGGAATCCGGGATGTCTGAAAGAAGAGTCCGCTGCCAGCCCGTCCTTCAGGCTGCGAGGGGCCCAGCTAGCTCCTGGGCTACCCTACCCGCTCATACTTGCGGACCCTCGCTCCCCTGGTATCTGTCCCCCCGGCCCAGGCTGGCCCCGGCAGGGAGACGCATCCATCCCGTGGCACCCACTGGCACTAGGATCCCGAACTGGCGGCACCCCACACACATCCTGAGGGCTCCCCCTGCGGGGGCGGTGCAGAGCCACCAGCCACCACTCAGGCAGGAGGGAGCCAATCACTGAGGCTTCCCTGTCACGCCCCCACCCCCATGCTGCTCTCATCCCAGTGGGTGGCTGCAATTCAACCCAGGGTCCTGCAGCCAACACAGGCTGACTCCGCGAATGCCACGCCCGCCCCGCCTCCGGTGGGAAAGCAGCGCTGCCTCGGTCCCCTCCCAGCAGCACCAGCCAGTGCAGCGGGACACATGTTTTTATTTAGCACTTTGGTGTACCAAACGCTGGGGAATCGGAGATGGACAGAGAGGGCGGGGCTTCCTCCCCTCAATCTGATGCTACATTACAACAGCCCAAGAGTGAGGGCCACAGTGAAGGGGACATCCCTGACAGAGAGACCAGGGGGCAGAGGAGAGAGCACGGGACTGGGAAGCAAGGGTCCCCGATTCTAGTTCCAGCTGCAGCACTGGCCGTCTGGGCATCACTGAGCAAGTCCCAGCCTGCCCTGCCCCTTGGTTTCCTCATCTGTAAATCGGGGCTGACCACACTGGACCCGCCCACCTTGGGGGTTAACAGCGGGTTCAGTGATCCCGTGCCAGGCACATTCTGAGAGCATGGCCTTCACTGAATTATTCAATTAATCCCACCAGCACCTTGTCAGGCAGGGTCTAGTATTACCCTATGAGGAACCCAAGGTACAGAGTGGCAGAGGGGAAGCTGCCCACGGTCCTACGGCTAGTTGGGTGTGGAGCCAGGATTGAACACAGTCGGTCCGACTCCAGGGTGCCCACGCCCAGCCACGGTGCCGCCCCACCACCGCAGGCAGCGGTTTTGCTGGTACAGCGCCATTCGGGGCTGCCGCTATGGCTGCTCCCATTGGTTGTCTGATGTGCCTGAGGCCCAAGTTGGGGGTGCCCATCCCATAGCCAGCTCCAACCTGAACATGCGTACTGCCAGAGTGGCAGGCACCCTAGGATGTCTGCACAGAAAAGATGGGGCAGGAGGAGTCCCATCCTCCTTTCCTGCCTCGCCTTCCCCCCACCCCCGGCCACTCTGGACTGAAGTGCTGTCCCTTTGCCCCTTACTCTCCTTATATTAGTCCCAATGCCTCTGAGTGCCTATCTCTGTCTCTCTATTCCTGTCTCTCTCACACATACAAGTGTGGGCCTGCATGCTGGCATAAGGAAATGGCCTTCATTAGGGGAGACCTAGAACAGCCCTCATCGCAACTACACACTCCAGCCGATGCTGTCTTGTCCCTGGGGGCAGAGCCAAGGCAGTCCTTGCAGGAAGCTTCCAGATCGGAAGGCTGTCGTCCTGCAGGCTCCTGGGAAGCAGAGCCCCTCCTTGTCCTGAGAAACTAGGAAGTGAGTCTCAGGAGACGGCCAATTCCGATAGGGCTGACTTAATCCCCAGCGGGGCTGATTGGTCCCAGGATGAAATCTGTGGTGGTTGGGATAAGATTTCTTAGGGTGCAGAGCCTGGATATAGGGTTCCTTGATATGAGAGAAGCCCTTGAGCCTTAGCTCAGTCTTTACCTTCTTTTAATTAACAACTAGTTCCAGAAAACCAACTATGTGCCAGGCTCTGTGCTGGGCCTGGGGACTGGGTCCTGCACTCACAAGGCTGCCAGTCAGTGAGGGAGGCAGCCATCAGCCACACAGTCAGACTAATGAGTCCATAAATAAACATTGTGCCACAGCGGGCAGAGCAGCTCTGCCAACCCCAGGCACTGGAGCCAGAACAGATCCAGAATGCATCCATCAATGCCCTGGACCACGGGATAATCAGGAAAGGGCATAACAGTCAGGGCCTTGAGGCCCAGGCATCTGCCAGGCCAGCCTAGGAGAGCATCTAGTCCAGTGGTTCTCAACCTTCTGGCCCTTTCAATACAGTTCCTCATGTTGTGACCCAGCCATGAAATTATTTCCGTTGCTACTTCATAACTGTCATGTTGCTACTGTTATGAATCGTCATGTAAATATCTGATCTGCAGGGTGGTCTTAGGCGACCCCTGTGAAAGGGTCGTTCGGCCGCCAAAGGGGTCGCGACCCACAGGTTGAGAACCGCTGATCTAGTCTCTGGAGGCGCTCAGGCAGCCACTGCCCTCTGCCTTCCCATGGCTCCAGACACACATCAGAGGGACCTGTGGGCCCGCCCAGTGCACACACAGCCTGGGCAAGGTGGGGGAGTCGCTGACAGCCAGGCTATCTAAGCTAGAGGGCCCTCAGAGATCTTTCACTCCAATTCTCCACTTACAGCCAGTGAACCTAAGGCCGAGAGAGGGAAAGCAACTTTTCCAAAGAAACAGAGCAACTCAGTGGCAGGGCTGGGACCAAGGGTTGCGAACTCCCAGTCCAGTGCTCCTTCCATGAACTACGTTAAGTGATGGTGCTGCTCAGTGTAGAGAGGGATTGGGACCTAGGGAGCAGCAAGATCCAGGTGACTCACTGGCCACAGCATTAGCACCTGGGCCCCACATATTATATTTACCAAACACTTACTTGACACTTACTATGTGTGAACACTGTTCAGAGCACTTCCTGGTTATTGACTCATTAAATCTTCATAACCCTAGTGGATATGATGTCTAATGAACCCATTTTATAGATGGATAAACTGAGCATAGAGAGATTCGGAAACCTGCTCAAGGTCACACACCGGAAAGGGCATAGCTATGGATCAAGCCTAATCCACTTCCCACTGTGCCCTGCACTACTGCCTAGAGCAACCCCTGGGACAGATGGGCCCCCCAGCAACACTGAGAAGCTGGCTGGATGGACAGCCCAGTCATGCAGGCAAACTTCACACTCCTCACAAGCTGGCAGCAGCTTCCAGGGAGAGGACCAAGAAGGGTCAGTAGGGAGCCAGTGTGGGCACACGTCCTGTTTTGGGGGGCAGTACCCCAGGCAGAGCCCAAGGCTCTAGAAAGGCCCTAGAGAGAGGTGGCAGCAGCAGAATGCAACTCAGGTCCCCTGGACAGGCCACTCCGCTGCAGCCCCGACAGTCTCGAGGTTTCCACCATCTTCCCCTGCTGCCTCCACTGTGTTAAACCTGGTATGTCCAGGCTTGGGTTCCCAAGATCCCATAGTGAGCCCTGCACAGACGGAAACCCACCCACCTGCCCCTGCAGACTCTACCTGGCGGAGGCCAAGCCCCAGTAACGCCCGCCTCAGAGAAAGGAGGGCACCTGCTGAAGGCGTTAATGAGCTTCCCATCCAAAGTCCAGGAGGATGCTGTCGCAGGGCAGGGAGGGGGGTGATGCCGCTCTGCAGAAACTGGGCACAAGCCAGGGAGAGGTGCGGTCCCAGAATTCCAGAGCCTATGATACACTAAGACCAAGCCCCGCCTCCACCAGCAGCGGCTGGGCCTTTCATTATCCCGGGACAATGAAAGGGGCAGGCCTGTGCCTGGGTGTCTAGGGTAACGGAAGCTTGAGATGGAACACTGTGGCCCCAGCTTTACAGAGCCCTGCCCCTGCCCCAACATGTTACAGAGGAGGCTGGTGACCCTAAGCTGCCCTGTGAAACTGTGGCATTATCTGCGTATACCCTCTGAGCCCAAGCTTTGAATCCACTAACCCACTCAGGAAATTTGGTTTTACTCATTGGGTCTCACAAGCCCTGGTTGTTCTTGTTTTTTTTTGTGTGTGTTTTTTTTTGGGGGGGGGGTCTTACAGATTCCATGCAGAAAGGCCTTCCCCACCAAAGAGTCAGCCAAGAAACAGCTGTTATTTCCATAACCACTGGATCCCTACTATGTGCTAAAGCCTGTGTTCAGAGCTACAGACGCAGGCCGACAGGGAAGCAGCCCATCCCTAGGGTCTGACTTGAAGGTCGGCATGGCTGACCTGGCACTGATGCTGCAAGCAGGCACTGTCCTTCAAGTCTGGCCTCTATGACCGTAACACCAGGGTCTCACATTGCTTGCTAAGGCCCTGCACCTGGCTCTCCCTGGCGGCACTGGCCTTGATCTTGGGGCACATGCTGCCAGTGGTGGGTTGGGTGGGACAGAGCAGGTATCCTCAGGTTCAAACTCACAAGGAGCCGGCAGAGCCCAGGGTAGGTCCCTTCCCCTTTCCTGGCCTCACAGTTAGGTCTCTAAACTGAGACCACACAGGTGTGTCTGGTGGCCCCAGGCCCACTGTTCCCCTTCGATGGTCAGTCCAGGCCCCTCTAGGTTTTCTCACTGACTAGTTTCAGTCAGTGGTATTTAGAAAGAGCGCAGGCTTTGAAATCCAACAAATCTGAGTGCAAGTTACCTGGGGCCAGTCACTTCAATGGCTCTGAGTCTCAGTTTGCTCATCTATACAATGGGGCTATTACTATCTGCCTCACTGGGCCCTGTGGGGGCTAAATGGGGCAGTGTGTATGGAGCGTGTGGCACACAATAAGTGCTCAATAAATAAGAGTATCGCTGTTGTGTTGTCATTGTTGTTGTTATCTGTAAAAAGACAGAATTGACCCTTGAGAGCGTCAGTGCAAAGAGCAGAGCTAGAAGTGCTATCTGTGGGAGGTCTAAGAGGTAAGGGAATGACGCGGTGCCGGGCATCTACTACTAGCTGACAAGCATGAACAGTTATTGAGCCACAGGCTACTATCTTCATCCCCGTCTTGCAGATGGGGAAACCGAGGTTCAGAAAGCTTATATAGCAAAAGTAAGGGCAAACGGGCAGTACAGCTCCAACACTTCTGTTCTTCACCTATATGTTCTGCCCCCAGTTCATGTTCCCAAAATGTCTCTCCCCTTGCCATCGGCCTGTTCCTCGCAACTACAGGCAGCAAGGACAATGCCCAACCTGCTCCCGGGAACTGTAGCTCCCAGCCACAGCAAGAAGCCCATGTGCAGTGAAAGCCAGGAGACCAAATGTCCTCCCCCGAGAGCTGGCCTTGAGAGCTGGCCCTTCTGGATTCTGCCTCCAGCCTGGGTGCATGTTGCAGTCACCTCAGCAGCCTCGGCCTGACCTTGGGCGGCGGCAGTGGGACAGGATGGCCAAGAGCCGTGACCACCTCCCTTCCTGGCTCCAGTCCAGGCAGCCATATGTGGGCCTGAGCTTTCAGGCGCTGGGGAGCAATCCTCGACCCACCGTGCCTGTGCCAGCTCCAGGGACAGGCTGTGTCCTGACTACCCGAGTTCCTGGGAAGTGTTCAGCACAGAGCCACTGGCTCAGATATGTAGAGGCCAGCCCCGTGACCTTGGCTGCGAGATGCGGTTCATCCACACACTCCTTCCGGGCCAGCCCGGCTTGAACCGTTGGGCCTATGCCCAGGCCACCAAATCAGAGGCCATAAACCTGCCATCATTACTGCCATAACTAAGGGAGTGAGCCAACACATACGCAGGTAGAACCAAGAGATGGAAGGGGGGAGGCTAATTCTTGGGGCTATTGCTCAAGGTCCTGAACTCAGCTGTACCTGAAGGCTACCCTCCATAAATCCATCAATTCCACTTCCTGGCTGAAGCTAATTGGAGGTGGGCTCTTGTCACTTGCAACTGGGAGCCTTCTGACCAGCACTAAGCCCGGTGTCTGACATACCATAGGCACTCTGAAATGATCTGTTCGCCCAGCCCCTCAACAAACATTCCACAAGGAGACGGTGACCAGGTTTGCTCTTTAGGAAGAGTCACCTTGGCTGCTGTTTAGGGAGGTGACTGAAGGGACAGGAGAAGCTACAGGGAGATCCATTAGGAGACATGCATTAGTCCCAGGGACAGAGATGAAGCCTGAAGGAGGGTGGCTGAGCAGAGGGGGAGGGAGGGAGGGGGAGATCCTCAACTCTAAATTCACCGGGAAACCTTTGATGATCCCATCTCTCTTTGGTCTGGTTTCCTTAGCGGTCTCATTTCCATCATTCTAGCAGCCCTATGTTTTCTCCCTCTGTCAACAACATTTTACTGAAGGGTACTGGGGTCAGGCAGTGACTGGTCGGGTCTGAGGGCTGGATTTGATAAGCAGCGGCCGCCAAAGGGGTCGAACATGGGCTTTGGAGTCAACTCCCTGGTTTGGATCATGAGGTGCCTACACCTCATGGCAGGAGACCCTGGACAATCTACTGGACCTCTCTGTTCCTTTGTCTCCTCATCTATAAAATAATAATAGTGTTGGGCAGGTTACATATTATAGCAGAAGGAAAAAGCACATTCGATAAATATTAGGTGCCATTATTACTATTACTATTATTTGTAGTAGAAAATCAAGAAAGAGGGAATTGAAGACACAGAAGAGAAATAATTCAAAAAATTAAGAGAAAATTTCCCTGAGCTAAGGGAAGACTTGAGTATTCAGAATGAAAGAGCTGAAGTTAGTGCCGGGAAAAATTACCAAAGAGAGCAAACAACTAGAAATAATCCAGTGACATTTCCAAATTCTAAGGAGATTGGAAAGAGAACTCTGCTCGTTTCCATAAAGAAATCTGAGGTTTGGAAAGGTTATGCGGCAAAAACAGTGGCACGTGTTCCAACACTGGATGCTGGGATGACAAAGTGCCTGGATCCTCTCCTCAGGAAAAGGGCAAACACTTTCAGACTTACAGACACTGAGAAAGCATGCTACCCACAGACCCTTTCTGGAAAACATCACTCAAGAAATCTCTCCAGACAAAAATGAGTCAAAGTTAAGAAGTCAAGAGTGAGATAGTGAAGTATGTCAGAGACTGAGAAGCAATGAAGCCAGAAACATTTACCCAGTTAAGTACCGATAAAGTAATTGAGAAGGTAGATGCAATTTAAACAAATTAGTCTTAAAACATAATGGAACTAGTGTTTAAAAACACTAACAATCAGAAACTAAAATTCTAGATGACTTCAGCAGTAGGGTGGAGGCATGAAGAAAAGCAAAGGAAAGTATCGGCCAGCCCACGTGCTCATTATGGGTAGTCAGAGGTGAGGACAAACTATTGTAGATCTGGTGTCATTCCTGATATTGAAATGTGTTGGTGGGAAAGTAAGGGTAAACCCACGGGCAGATGAGAGTTGGGGTGTATAACTTCAGAGGAAATTTTGCAGAGTAGTGGAGATTGGTCTTGGGATGTCGACTACTATTAAACCATATGATGAAGCTAGAGTAATTGAGTCTCAGCCTGATGTAGTGTTAGACAGACTAATGAGGGAGACAAGAGCATTAAGAAACCCACCCACCTATGTCTGGAAATTTGGTCTATAAGAGAGAAAAGGAAAGATGACTCAAAAAATAAGTTTGGGAAAATTATTTAACCATTTAAGGAAAAAATTTAACGAGAGTTCCATCTGACACACCAGGTACTAAATTAACTGCAGATAAATTGAAAATATGAATGTACTTGAATAAAATATAGAGGAATATTCATTATAATCTCAGAGTGGGAAAGGCCTTAGAAAATATAGCCCTCCTTCCCCGCCCCCAAGGCTTGATTATCAAAAGATTTGATTACAAAAAAATGTTAATTTCTGAATGATTAAGGATACTAGAAATAAAGTTAAAAGACAAATGGCAAACTGGAAAAGGTATTGGTAACCTATATAATAAGTAAATGGTTAATATTCTAACTATATAAATAAAAGCCCCAGTAGAACACTGGCAACTGATATGAACTGACAAGCAAAGAAGAAGACATGTAAGTGACTAATAAATGTAAAGAGAAATTCAACCTCACTAATCGTCCAACAATTGCAAATTAGAATAAAATATATTCTTTCACTTCTCATACCAACAAAGAATTAAAAGAGCTGTAACACCGAGGATCAGGTAGGGAGCAGGAAAATGGGCACTCTCACTCATGTTAATAGGAACGTGAATTGTACATTTCCCTACCCTCTCTGTTCCCTGGCTTTCTCATCTGTAAAGTGGGGATGATAAGGAACAGTGTTGGGCAGATGACATGTTTAAACAGGAGGAAAGTATTTGCAGAGCACATTGGTAGTGTCACGCTCTGTCCTACAGAAAAATGCCAGAGGATGTAATACACAGGACATTCCTAGGCTGTTTATTGCAGCATTGCTCATAATATCAGAATATTGGAAACAGCGGATTCCAACAGCACATCAACAGGGGAGTAGCTCACTCCATTATGGTCCATTGGCTACTAAGAATAAATAAATATTTTTTCATTCGTAAATAGATCTAAACATTTTAATTTCCTCAAATAAGCTTAACAAAAATGTACAAGACCTATAAGAAAAAAAAATTTCTTTTCAAAAGTTCACTTGGGAAATCTTAAAAGAAGATTTGAATAAATGAGGAGACATAATCCTATTCCTGGATGGAAAGACTATTGTACAGACCTCAATACTCCCTTTTTTAATATTATATTTTTAACATAAGCCTAACAAAATCTCAAAGAGATTTTTGGGGAGGGCAGAGAGGAAGTAGGGACTGAATAAAATTATACTAAATTTCACTTAAAAGGATAAATATGTTCGAATAATTTTTTTTAATTTTTAAAAAGAGTAATGAGAGGGTACTTATACAAACATCATGTAAAAAGCATTGGAACAAATAACTGAGAAAAACAGAAGGTATTCTACCTCATACTATATATCAAAGTAAAATTCCAAATAGACTAAAATGTTAAAAGTTGAAAAACAGCCTGACAGGCATGGCTCAGTGGTTGAGCGTTGACCTATGAACCAGGAGGTCGTGGTTTGATTCCAGGTTGGGGCACATGCCCAGGTTGCGGGCTCGATCCCCAGTGGGGGGCACGCAGGAGTCAGTCATCAATGATACTCTCTCATCATTGATGTTTCTATTTCTCTCTCCCTCTCCCTTCATCTCTGAAAGTTGAAAAATAAAACCATTAAGTTCAAGGGAGGTGCAATGACTATTATATAAACCTTGGGTGACTACCACAAGACCAAAGGAAAAAATATTTTTTAAAATGAACAGATATGATATTAGTCATCAGAAAATGCAATTCACAACTACAATGAGGTACTACATCACACCCAGTAGGATGGGTCTAATTTAAGAAATGGGAAAATAGTGTTAGAGAGAATGTGGAGAAATCGGGATCCTCATACACTGATGGTGGGAATATAAAATCATGCAGCCACTTTAGAAAACAGTCTAGCAGTTCCTCATAAAAAGGTAAACATAGAGTTATCATTGGACCCAGAAATTCCACTCCTCCGTATATATCCAAGAGAAATGGAAACACAAGTCCACACTAACACTGTCACACAAACGATTATAGCAGCATCGTTCATTATAGCCAAAAGGTGGAAGCAACCCAGATGTTCATCAAGCGATAAATGGATAAACAAAATGTGGTAGATCCACATAACGGGATAATATTCAGCCATAAAAAGGAATGACACGCATGCTACAACATGGATGAGCCTTGAAAACATTATGTGAAATGAAAGAAGCCAGTCACAAAAGACCCAACACTATGATTCTATTTATATGAAATGTCCAAATCAATAAAGACAGGAATGGATTAGTGGTTGTTTATGGCTGGAGGAGATGAGAGAATTGGTGATACTCTCTCATGACTGATGTTTCTATTTCTCTAGATAAAGGTTGATCGCTAAAGGGTATGGTTCCTTTGGGAGATACTGAAAATATTGTAAACTTGATTGTGGTGATGGTACTGAAAACCCACTGAATTGTATACTTTTAGGAGATAAACTGTATATGTGAATAATTTCTTGATAAAGCAACTATCAAAGCAATTTAGAGGTATGATTACCTATAAATTAAAACATTTTTAATTTTAAAAATGATAAAAAATAAAAGACCAATACAAATGTCCTTATTACATAAAGAACTCCTGATTAAACTATACACCACCCAATAAAAAATGAACAAAAATACCTTGAACATGCTACTCACAAAACATAAGTAACAAAAGTGCATATTCAACATCTCCAGTAATCCCAAACTGAGCCTACTAAAAGAAGTGTAACAATGCACAGTGTTGGTGAGGGAGTGGGGAAATGGGCATTCTCTTACCCAGGCTGTTTTAGTTTCCTGGGGACTAAAGGGTTTCCCAGGAAGCAGAACTCTCCATGGTAGAAAGGTAAAGTTCTGGGCAAAGCAGGATAGATCAGTCAATCTATAGTACTGGTGATATAGCACCACCGATCTGGAGAGTCACTGGCAACAGATATCAAGAACCTTTTTTACAAATACACACTCTCTGACACGGAAATTCTACTACCAGGAACTTATTCCCACAAAACATTCAGTCATTCATCAAATATTTGTGGAGGGTCAATCATTTTCACTAGATGCTGGAGATACCAATATATACCCACAAGGATTTGTCAAATATCAAGTTTTTGTAAAAATGGAAAAGTGGAAACAACCTAAATGTTAAACTTCTGGAAACTATTTAAATAAAGCCTGTTTCATCTATACCAGGGGTAGGGAACGTCCGGCCCATGGGCCGTATAAGACCCGGGAAATCATTTCATCCGGCCCTGCCAAGGCATTAGAGGTGTGTTAATTAAATTTTTGACCAAATATAGCAGGCTAATTTTTAAGTTGATAATTTTGTATGGCTGGAGAAAGATGCTATAAATATCCAAATGGCCCTTGGCAGAAAAATGGTTCCCCACCCCTGATCTACATAATGAAATATTCTGCAGGCACTAAAAATGATGCTGTAGAGGAACATTTATTGACATGGAAACATGGATACACTACATTGTTAAATGGGAAAAAAACAAGTTTAAAAATTGTGTGCACTGGTAACTACAATTTGCAAATCAGATATGTGTATGTATAAACAATTGCCTGACAGGATATACCCAAAAATGTTAACAGTGGCTATCTCTAGGTGTTGGGATTAAGGGTGAACTTCATTTCCTTCTACTGGTTCATCTGTATTAAATGTTTTCTTCATGATGAACGTGAGTAACTTTTGCAACAACACAACAACAAAAAAGTCAACTGCGTTAAAAGCAAACACCTGCAGGCCCCCTGGGGGAGGCCGCAAGGAAGGGGCTGCAGAGAGTTGAGCTCATGTTCATGCTTGACCTAGTGATGACAGCCACCTTTACCGAGTACCTTCTACATGCCAGGCACTTGCACACCCAGCCCTTGAATCCTCACAAGAAACCAGTGAGATAGATGCCCTCGTCTCATTGGACCGATGCTAGGTGACCCACCAGTGATTCCACAGCTGGTGAGAGGCCCAGCTGGCATTTGAACCCTGGCCTGCCTGTTTCTAAACCCAGGCCCCTGCCTCTACCTTCGCTGCCTCTGCTCGTTCCTGGGGCAGGGCAGAAAAGAGGCCCCAGACCACTAGACCCTCTGTCCCGTGGACCAGTTTTATGCCCCCGCCTTGTACTCTCTCCCTGCAGACAGTCCAGGGGGCGACAGAAGGACAAATCAGCAAGGATGGGGACACCCGTAAAGGGAAGGCCAGCTGGCTGAGGTCAGGGCTCCAGGCAGACTAGAGGGGACTCCTCGCCTGCCGGGCGACTCTCAGGAAGCCCAACCACATCCGGCCCCAGGAATTCCCAGGCCCTGTGCTCGCCCAGAGGCAGTGAGAGAAAACCTCACAGGGCCTGGAGCCGCCCTGCTGAAACAGCAGGAGGAAGACAGCCTGCCATCTGGGACCTTCTCCCGGGACTCGGTGGCTGCTGGCCAGTCCTTTCCCCTCTCCGGCCTCCAGAGCCTCCCCTTCTGTGTGAGGGCTGATGCTCCGGGACCCTCCCACATCTAAATCCTCTAACTCTACGGCACTTCCTCACAAAGGGCCTGGCAGGAAGAGGAAGGGGGTGAGGTCCCACCCAGCTCCCGAAGGAGCCCCCTCCTCTTCCCCTCAGCTCTGATCCCATTGCTATTTTTAGAGCAGACCACGGGGAGCTTCTCCGCCAGTCCAGCCCGGCTCCAACCTCCAGGTGAAATACAGCAGCCTCATTCATTCCACTCCAGCAAGAGCACGCCAGGAATGGAGAGACAAGTCAGCCTCCTAGACAGCCGCTGCCCACGCGTTTAGCCGGGCCATTTCTCACTATTTCCTTTTCAGCCCAAAAGGGTGACTTACTTTTCCTAATGACAACACAGCGGACAGAGCTGACTAAGACAATCTGAGTCCCTCCCTCCTCCCGACCTGGCAAACTTCAAAAGTCACTAAAGAAGAGCACTGGCCTAGAAGGTAGGGGGTTGGGTCCTAGTTCCAGCTCTAGCACCAACCGGATGCCCTTGGCCAAGTTCTTGCCTCTCTGTCTTAGTTTCTACAAATCAGCTTGTTAATCAATTGATCTCCGTGGGGGTAGCTTTTCAGTTCCACATTCAAAGATTGTACGGTTCTGTCAAATTTCTAATCACTCATAAAATAAATACTGTACCCCCAATTGTGGTTTTGTGTTGAAGAGAGGTGAAGAAATTGGCCCCAAGTCACGCAGTGAGTTACCAGAAAATCAGGATTTGAACCAAGATCTTCAAAATCCTAAGCTAGTTTACTCTGAGGGCAACGGGCTCGGCGAGAGGGGAAGAGAACCACAGGAAGAGTTCTGATCAGGGCTTCTTTCTCTCTGAGGACATGCAGGAGTCAGCGTGGAACAAGATGGAATCCATGAGCCGGAAGTGAACCTGGACAGGTTGCTTCATAAACCAAGTGGGGACCCAGGCTCTGGTCTTGCAAAGCGGAGGTGCAACAGAAAAAAGCTCAGAGCCTAGAGGGTCAGGACACCTGAGTTCTAGTCCTAGCTCTGCCGCTAATTTGTCCCATGGCCGTGGCCAGGCCACTTCCTGTTTGTGAGCCTCTGTTTCCTCATCCAGATTCTAGAACATGAGAGGTTTGAATTGTGTGACCCAATTTAATTCTACAACATCGACTAAGGGCCAGGCAGTAACAGAAAAATAAATAAGATCTAGCCTCCACTGGCTTCCAAAGAGCCCACAGCCTCGCAGGTGAGGCACATCTGCCTACCACACACACAGTGCTGAGAATGAACCACATACTGTGGAAACGCAGAGGGGGAAGTAGCCATGACCTGCGATGCAAGTCTGAGGAAGGCGTCTCAGGGAGGTGCCAAGCCTGGAAGGTCGGGAATTGCATCCATCAGAGACAACAAGGCAGGCAGGCAACATCAGACAGAATACGCAGTCTAAACACGAATGTGCCTGGGGGACTTGGAGAAGGGGAAAGGGTCCAGTGTGGCCAGGGTGCGAGCACAAAGCAGGAGCACAGGACAGCCAGGGAGAACCTGGAGAACCCAGCTGAGGCCCGAGCGTGATTCTGAAGACAAGGGCCTCCCACACTGGCCTTGAAGCAGGACTGTGGCTGCTCAGCTGCCCCTTCACTTTCACCTTGGATGGTGCATGGTTCCTGGAAAGCAGTACACACAAAGCAATCAAAGATAGGTGTTCTGGAATTGAGCCACCCAAGTTCCAATCCCAGCAGCCCACTGGCTGTGTGACCTTGGGCAAGGTTCTTAACTTCTCTAAGATAGCGCCTTCATCTATCAACTGGTATGACGAGATAAAGGTGTAACAAGGGCAATGAACTCCATGAGGCTGAAATGAGGATTGAAGAGACAAATGTAGGTCGAAAGCCTGGCACTGGGCCAGATTCCCAGTATACATGCTCACCAAATTACCTAGTGTTATTGTTCTACCCTTAAACCAAAGATCTGGGAACAATTTGTGTTTTTTTGTTTTGTTTTGTTTTTCAAATATATTTTATTGATTTTTTACAGAGAGGAAGGGAGAGGGATAGAGAGTTAGAAACATCAAGATGAGAGAGAACATCGATCAGCTGCCTCCTGCACACCCCTCATTGGGGATGCACCCGCAACCAAGGTACATGCCCTTGACCAGAATCGAACCTGGGACCCTTGAGTCCGCAGGCCGACGCTCTATCCACTGAGCCAAACCAGCTAGGGCCTGGGAACAATCTGGAGGATGCTGACCCTATTCAGAGAAAGGCTTGAGGGGAGATAAGCTCAAGACAGGGTAGATGGTCAGGTTGCGCTGTCTTTGTTAAGAGCTAGAAAAGGAATGACAAGATGGCTGAGTCAAGGGTAAGACTCAAAGCAGGCAGTCTACCCACAGGCAGACAGGCAGCAAGGAGGTGGAGGGGAGCTGGAGAGACTGCAGAACAGCTGAGCATTTTAGGGAAGAGTCTGCTTCTTTGGGGGAATATCTGAAATCCTGTCCAGTTGATTCCCAGTTACTTAGAGAGCTTATTTGAAACCAGTAAATTAGCAAGATCTGGGCCCAGAACCTGGAACAGTCTCTCCCAGCCCTCGACAGGGCTCGGGCCAAAGGCCTCCTTCCTGACTCTTGCCCACTGCACCCGGCCTGAAGCTGAATCCATCCTTTCCTGCCTTTGCCAATGTGCCATTGCAGCCGTGTACCCCAGGGCTGTGTCTGCTGGTCCTCTTGAATGCCAGACTCAAAAGGGGAAGGGCGTCACCCCACAGTCCCAGTGCCAGGCCCCCACCCCCAGCCTGTCTTAAGGAGCTCTACCATGTCTTTTATATCAGACTTTTCAAATCTTGTGTGAAGCTATTGATCCTTTCAGCCTGGGCCACCCCTCGGGAATGTGAACTCCGGAAGTTCATTCTCCATGGCGTAGAGAATATTGTATTTCAACTCATTTGTCCTAAAGCTTAGGACAAATAAAAGCTTAAAAGGCCACAACTTCTACCTGCAGGAGAGCCCCCTCCTGCCTCTTCCTGGAGGAGATGACTGATTTCTCTCACTCTCATCCCAAAAAGACATTTTTTTTTTGACATTGGAAAGAGCAATGGATTAAGTTCAAAGGCCTTGGCTTGAGAACTAGCTCAGTCGCTTACCAGCTGTGTGACCTTCGATAAATCATTTAACATCTCTGAATCCTAGTCCCTTTCATCTGAAAGCTGGGAGGCCTAGTGGAGATAAGGCCTGGGGTCCCAGGTTACCATCTCCAAAGCCCATGGTCTCCCTGTGGGGAGCCCTCCCACACTGTGAAACTGCCTGCACCTCACTCTACAGAACCCTCATGGTAACATGTGTGAAAAATGAAGACTCTGGTGGCAGAATATATTTTTAAAAATATTAAAACAAAGAATAAAAATACTAGATATAAATTATTGTCCTCATTATTTCCAACAGGTCCCAACTCCCAGAGGGCCAAAAGACCCAGGGCCAGCGGAGTCCCGGGCATGACTGAGTACAGAAGAGAGGAGAGTTTCAAAAAAAAAAATCCAGAGCCTGAGACACATGAAAACGGGATCAGAGGGTACAGAGGGTATACCGGGAACTACAAGGATCACTTTGTATTCAAATCACACAGATGGCCTTTTCAACAATAAATGCTTGTGCTCCCATCCTCCCAGCTCCTAGGCCCTGAGACACCAAACCAAGACAATTGGCCCATCAGGAAAGAGAGCATTGTGTGGGCTTCTTAGGGTGATTTATGTGGAGGGAGGGGCTCCACTGTGTTTCCCGTGATTATGACTCTCAAATGCAATTTTGATAGCTTGTTCGTCTTCCCGGATGGCTGGTGGGTGGGGG
>NW_006294400.1:5116890-5118627 GCF_000327345.1 Myotis davidii | reverse complement strand
CCACCGGCCACCGGTCAAATTGCATCTTCTCAAGCTCCTGGAGTCAAATGAATGATATCCTCGATTTGAGAGGCAGAGCAGCCATGGCACGCTGACCACAGTCCCTGGAAAGACGGGGTCCTTCAGGAGCTGATGTCTGCTTCCCCAACAGCTGGCGGGGCCGAGGACCCTGACGTGAGCATCCACCCAACTCAGCAGCGTACTGAGACGAGCTGGGGAGGAAGACGTGTCCCAGGGCTGGGTGCTGCATTCGGATCCTCCGTTTCCCTGTGCCCAGAACTCCTGTCCTCTGCACCTGTCCGGTGGACAGAGGGAGGTCCCAGGTCCCAGAGAGACAAGCTTGCTCTCTTCCCAGACAGGCCAATCTCCTGTGCCCTACATTCCCCTTAATGTCATTTTGTCAGGGAATCAAATGAAATCAAAGTGCAGCTGCAGAACTGTCTGTGCAGACCCAGCTGCGCCGCCTCTCCGAATTAACCCCGCGGCTGAGTCCTGGCTGACAGACTGCATCCCTTGTCCCACTTCAGCCCCGGTCTATTCCCTGCTGGGCGGGGGGACTGGCTTGGTCATGAGCAGATACGTGCCATCCCCTGTTAGACTGCTGAGGCCACGTGCCCGATCTTTCCTAGACTGGGAGGATGGAGGGTAAGTGAGAGGTAAGGGAAGAATTCTCATCTGGGCCACCCTTTTAGGGGTTCCAGTGGCTACTGCAGTGGAGCAAACTCACCAGGGCACAAGGCTCCTCTTTAAAGACATGTAAGAGGTCTTACAGGACACCACGCAGACTGTCCGGGGTATGGAGCTTCTAGCCTCTCTGACCCCTTTCCATGCAAGTGAGCCTGACCTACACACCTCCCTCATGCATAAGCTATGTCACTCACGCCTGCAGCTTGGGCTGTCCTCATCCTAGGTCTGGGCAGTTAGGAAAGGGTGTGAGAGCTGCCCAACCCTGGGCTCCATGGGCGGGTGCAGCAGGCAGGGAGCAGGCTGAGTCTAGGCACTGTCCCCTTGATAGGCCTTTCTTTAGCCCTGAGGCAGGACAGTTCCCTGTGGAATGCTGAGCCACACCTCACCCTGGGCCCTGACCTTCGGAGCTCTGCAGAAAACAAACCAAATCCATTTCCAGAGGTTTGTGTTCCAGCTTCCAATCAGGCTGTTCATCATAGGATGGAGGGACAGCACAGGTAAGTCCTGGGGGCTGTGAACTTCCCACCTTGTAACTCTCTTTCTCAAAAGCCTACTGCTCCCAACTCCCAGAGACATTCCCAGAACTCAGCACTGGTCCCTACCCAGGCCTGGCCAGGAGTGGGTCTGGGAGGAAGGCCCCAATCTTCTCTTGCATCCACTGAGGGAGCAAGGCACAGTGGAGGATGGGGGAGGGGGCGAGGAAATAGGAAATTCTCTCTACTCATTCCAGAGCCTCTACCACATCCCCACCTCCCCAGGCTCCCACCACCCTTAACCTGGAGGTCTAAGGGGACCCCTAACTGATCTCTTCAGAGCCAGTTGGGCCCCTCCTGAGACTGATCTTCTAGAAGTGTGCCTGAAACTCTCTGACCCTCTTTCTCCAAAGCCTTCACTGCCCACTGTATCTATAACAAAAAAATAAAAATAAAATATTAACAACCACAGCCCTGTGCAATATGGCCCCCAACCGCCTCATCTGCCTCTTCACTGAGCTCCAGCCACAGGGCCCTGGCCCCGTTCCTCCTGAACACCAAGCTTCCCACCAGGTCC
>NW_006294400.1:5112730-5116838 GCF_000327345.1 Myotis davidii | reverse complement strand
TCTTTCCAAAGTCCATGAGTGGCTAAGTCCATTTTCTGGCCTGCAGGTCCCAGCTTAAGAATTATGGTCTCCCCTGCCACACACTACACACACACACGCACACGCACACACACACATACACAAACTCACACACACACACAAAATCTAAATAATATTCTCTCTTACAGGAATCTGTTCTTTTACTTCCTAGATTATCACAGTTTGTAATCACATGAGTGTGTGTGTGTGTGTGTGTGTGTGTGTGTGCACGTGCACTCATGTTCATTTATTTAATGTGACTCCCCCACTAGGACTGAAATCTTGATAAGAGCAGAGACCATGTCCATCTCATTCTCCACAGTATCCCCCGGTCCTAGCACAGAGCCTGGTATAAAGAAGATGGCCCCCAAAATATCTGTTGAATGAAGGAATGCATGAGTGAGTACAGATGAATGAATGGGTGACGATGTCTTCTGGCAGTGGAGGGGCATGTCATTGTTCTCCACTGGGGCTGACCTCCCAACCTCTCCTGCTGCCTCCAAGGCAGGCGCTGGAACCACCAGAAGCCCAGATGCTATTTCACCTCCTTCTTCCTTGTAGGAAATAAGTTTCTGAGTCTTCTTCTTTAGGACTTTCTGATGCCAGTCTGCAGGTGCCCTGAGGGCCTCTCACACCACTGCAGTCCTTCTGATGCCAGTCCACACACACCTGTGGGGCTGCTCCCTTCAGATGCCCCTAGGCCCACCATCTTGGTCCTCAGTTTTGGGTCCAGTAGAGGTGAGGTTACTGTGTGGTAGGGGAGGCCCAAGAAAGGGTTAAGTTGCCAGAAGCAGAGTCCGGCCTTTGGGTTTGCTCAGCCAATCAGAGTCTGTCCTGATGAGGTAAAGCTTCTATCCTGGGTGGCATTGGTTGAGTTGGCCAGCCCCATCTCCTGCTGGAGGGAGCCGTAAGGGTGGAGTTTCTGTGGAACCAGACAGAACTGGAATTAGCTTGCCATCTACTCAGGCCTGGGCTGCCCGACTCCAGAACCTGCCCCTGCTCCTTTCTAAGGCGCTGAGACAGATCCTGGCATCTCCAGGGCCCCATCTAGCTGCCCAGTAGAGATGACAAGGTGGCACAACTCAGCATCACATCTGGGGAAAGTCTCACAGCCAGAACAGACCCAGGAGGCCTCAGTTTCCCTGCCTGAGCCCTGGAATACAGCAGTTGGTACAGGAAGTGACGTGGAGCAGTTGCCACAGGTGCTCAGAGCAGCAGCATTCAGCTTCAATAAACAAGGCCACTAGAGGAATCTTCCTATATAGACATGACTTGATTAATCATCATAATTCACAGAGTTCTTCTTGTGCGCCGCTTTGCTAAGCACATGGCATGAGCCTAATCCTCACAAGAACCCTGTTAATCCATCTACTTTGCTGATAAAAAAAAACAAAAACACTGAGTCTCAGAGTGGCTCAGTGTCTCGCCTGAGGCCGCAGGGCGGGAAAGTTTGTATCTCCCTTATCGCCTGCTATGCTATTTTTTGAATGACCTGTCGGGATATCTGTCTCCACCGCTGGACTGTGATCTCGCAAGGAAAGGGCGTGACAGATTCATCCATGCATTGCCACTGTCATGCCCAGGGCGTGCCCTGAGAACAGAGTAGAACAGGCTGTACCGCACCCCCTTCTCATCCCTGATGGCTCAGTCAAAAACCTACCCTCCTCAGAGGCTTCCCAGTGCCCAGCCCAAAGCTGTACACATGGTGGGCTCAGTGGTGGTTCACGGAACAGATGACAAATGTGCAGCCATGACGCAACTAGACGGCTCTTAGGATCCACCAGGCACCGTCTTTAATAGTCAGATTGCCACTCTGGTCCCTGTCACGTCTGTCTAATTCAGCAGTTCTCAACCTGTGGGTCGCGACCCCTTTGGGAGTCGAACGACCCTTTCACAGGGGTCGCCTAAGACCATCGGAAAACGCATATATAATGACATATTGTTTTTGTGATTCATCACTATGCTTTAATTATGTTCAATTTGTAACAATGAAATTGGGGGTCACCACAACATGAGGAACTGTATTAAAGGGTCGCGGCATTAGGAAGGTTGAGAACCACCCGTCTAATTAAAGGAAAATTCCATAGGACAGGAATCAGGTCTTGTACATCTCCATGACCCCAAAGGACCTAAACAAGTGTCTGGCACAGAGCAGGCATTTATTATGTATATTTGATTGAATAACCAAAGTCATGTGTATCTGTCTGCCCTACTTACTAGCTTAGAACCTCAATGGCCACAGGGAAGACCACCTCTGAGTTCTTCCAGATGAGATGCATGGCAGCATGCCCTGTGCAGGGAGTTTAGTAAAAGGTATCCCAGGCGGAAGAAGAAAGGTAGGTTCCCTCCAGGGATAGATAATGAAGCGAGAGAGGGGACAGATAACGAGGAAGAAGGGAGTGGTGAGCAGAAGACAGAGGCTGGGGGAGCAGAGGGAGTGAGCCAGTCATTTCTACAGAAATATGGGGAGCACTCAGGCCAGCCCCAGCAGCCTCCTACCTACTGTGGTCAGCTAATAGTGAGCCAGAAAAAGGCAGTGGATTCCCCAGAGAAGAAATGCAGTCCACCTGCTGCCGGCCTCATTGTGTCCACCCTGCCACAGCTGGAACCCCGACCCTGCAACCCACAGGCCGCAGGCACCTCAAAAGCAGCACCGCCAGCCTGTGCCTCCCCCTTCCCACCTCCAAGAGAGAAACAGACCTGGCCCCTAAGACAGCAGATTTCACAGGCAGTCAAGTAATGCCACGTCTTTAGGGTATAATTCCCTGCTGGAGACCGGATGAGCCCAGGTCCTCAGCTCTCGTGAGTGGCCAGAATCGCAAAGCTTGTAGAGCTGGAAAGAGCCACCAGACCAATGCACAGATGGAGCCCTGGAGGCCACGCGGGAAGTGGCTGCCAGAGGACACACCGCAGGCAGTGCCTCTCTACCCTCCTTGGACTCCATCTTGCTCCCATTCCCTCCGTCCTTCCCAACGATTCGCGTTCAGGGCACATCGCATTTATTATGTTTTGCGAATTTGGGGAAAGCTCTGCATTCTCTGAAATGTTTGAAGAATCTCCATCCAAAGGTGTCAGCAAACACTGGTGAAAGGAATGAGGTTGAGAAGGGGCAGCATAGGAGTGTGGGGAGTTGCCTTGATAACCCCTCTTTCCCCAGAGAGGCATTTGAGTTGGTGGGGGGGTGGGCAGGAGGGCAGGAGGAGGGTGGTGGCTTGGGCAGTGGCTTCCATTATGCAGCAGAAGGCGGAGCACTCCAGAAAGAACAAAGAAAAGACACTAAGAAAGGCGTGCTGCTCAGTCAGGGTAGGACTCCGCCTACAAAGCCAGAAGTCAATGTCTGAGCCCAGCTTGGCCTTCCCTCTTCTCTCTCCCCTGGAGGACAGCAACCCTCGGGGAAAGGCTGTGGCCCAGCCCTTGGCAAGGAGTTCACAGTCACCTGAGGCTGCCAGGACCTGATGGAGCTGAGCACAGGGGGGTAGCCACCTGGGTCGAGTTATTTAAAGTTCCTAAAGTCCTGCCACAACTATATGGGGCTGGAGAAAATCATATTGACCAAACTTTCCTCAGGGAGTGACCAGCAGGAGTAAGCTGCTAAGACTCTTTAGTGTGTTGGTGGGAGTGGGTAAAGTTGGGCAGCGAGACCCCCCAGGGGGCCGTCGAATAAGATGATTGCACAAGTGTCTCCTAAGGGTGGGCCAAGTGGGGTGTGCAAGGCAGGGGTGGGCCCAGGTCTCAGGGGAAGAGGCAGTTCTGAGACTATCTCAGCGGTTGGCCTCTCTTTCTTTACCTTTCTCCTGCCCAGCATACAACTTGTCCATCAGACACACGTTTAAGGAGTTTTGATTTGAAGAGGCGACCAACTGTTGCCTGCCCAGGATGCTCATATACCTTGGTGTGGCCCAGAAGCCGGGCCCCAAAGCCTGGGGCCCTTCCAGGCTCAGTCAGCGAAGCCCGCAGCCCTGCAGGGACCAGAGTGTGTCTCAGAAACGCAAGCTACTTTAGTCTCGACTCTCCCCAAGGTACTGAGAGGCTGTTGCGAACACACTCCAAGCCCAGGAACTCTGAAGCTGGGCAGAAAGATATTTTCCAT
>NW_006294400.1:5092105-5112635 GCF_000327345.1 Myotis davidii | reverse complement strand
AGGAGTTAAGCCCAAGGCATAGAAACCTGGAGGACATGAGTTCGGCCATGCAACATCCCAGGGGCTGCCCCAGTGAACAGGGAGTGGCCTGGCTTCTGACTATAACCAACCCAGGATCAAGAGCTCAAGGCAGCCAGCAGCCTCCAACCTCCAACCTCCAGCCTCCAGCCTCCAGCCTCCAGCCTCCACGGGTCTCTGTTCAGTAAGATCTGACTGTGGGAACCAGACAGCCAGCATGCAACAAGCAGCCCTGACGGAGGTGGGGGCAGTGCACTGCCCATGGCTACTGAGTGCCTACTGCATACCAAGCACTGTGCTATGAACTGTATATGCAACATCTCCTTTAATTCTCACAACAACCCTTTGAGATGAGGATAGCAAAGCTCTAAGTTAGTATAGTGACTTGCTCAAGGTCACACCACCAGTCAGCAGCAGGTTGCCACACCAAAGTCCAGGCTCTTCCCACAGTCCTCCCTCATCAAAGTTATCCTGGCCCCGGCTAGTGTGAAACAAGATAGCTGTCAGGTCTGAGATTGTGTAGTTCTCAGGGACTTCCCCGGGCTGTGCACCACTGCCCAGACACCTCTCCCCCACCTTCTGCCCTCCGCAGACACCACTGCCCCCACCATATGCCTGCTGCCCAGGGCACGATGGGCTTAACCCCATCAGGAAGAAACAACAAGGCCAGGGAGTTTACAGACAGCTACCCTCCATTATCCTCGTCTCCCCCATCCAGCAGACCAACCACCTTGACTCCTGCAGCCAACCAGGCCAAATCCCCAAATGGCCAACCCTTTAGCAAGAGAAGTACCTGACGACTCACACATGGGGAAATACAGCCGTGCCTTGTGGCTGGCCCCCAGGTGACAAAGGTCAGCTCCCATCCTATCCCCTCCACAGGCACGGGCCCAGCTGAGGGGCCTGCTCCAGGGCAGCCTCAGGTGGCAGTCTCTCATCTCCCCTGATGCTCCAGTTGGCTGCCCCCGCCCCCCGCCAACCCCTCCAGCAAACTCCACTTGGCTCCAGTGGGCTGTGACTTGCTCAAACTAGAGCAGCGTCTGCCGCCAACATCCCCTCCCGAGTATGTCTGCCTTGGGCCAGCGTTAAACACCAGTGTGCTGCCCATGGCACAGCTCGCCAACGGCAGAGAGGCGCCACATGCCCGGCAGCAGCAGGGAGGCCAGTCCAAATTAGACCTGGCCATGGGCAGACCCAAGAACAGAGCTGAGAATTGATGGGTCATGCTCAGTTTGGCTCTGTCACTCTACCCGAGCAATATGAAACCCACTCCGTAGCCCCAGTGAGGTGCCCAGGGGCAGAGGCATTCAGGCACAGGCCTCCCTGCCAGGAGCTCGTTGTCCAGATCCAAGTCCTGAGCTGAGACGGGTCTTAAGCTCGATTCGGAGGCTCCAGGGTCCAGGCCCCTGAGGGGAAGCCGGGGGGCCGGGGCTGCAGCCCCTGGTGACACCCTTACCTTGCTCTGTGGGGGCGAGGCTGCCAGCTGTTGCTGCTTCGCGATGTTCTCTGACAGGCACCAGCACACTCTCTTCTTCTGCTCCTGCGAGTGCGCCTCCAAAGTGAATAAGCACTCTGCCTTCTGACGTCAGGGAAAACAGAGAAAGGGACGGTCAGGGCTCCTCCGGGTTCTGGGGGCTCCCAGGCCCAAGCCCATCCCTGGGCTCCAGAGGGTGAGGCTGCAGCAGGGAGGGGAGTGCCCACTAAAAGCCACAAATGCACATGAATCCCTGGTGGCATCAAGGCAACCAGAGGAGCAGGGAAGCTGGTTCGGGGGCCAGCTGGCAAGCCTTGTGCCCACAGGTTGGGGGAAGGGAGGGAGGCAGTGGTTCCCAGCACAGTGGAGGCCTATGGAGAGCCACAGAACAGAAATGGTGAGGTCACCCCGGAGACAGGCAGCACAAAGCAGCAGCTGGGAGAGCATGTGGGGAACCCAGAGGGCCAAGGTCTTTGCCCTTCTGATGCTCTGTGGAGCCAGGACCCCCCTCCTCCAGTGCACAGGACCCCCCCTCCAGCCCAGGGCACACTCATCTAGTCACTAAGCCAAGGTTAGATGGGTGATTGGATGGCACACCAACAGAAGCCTTTGGCAAGTTTTGGTAGGAGCCGTCATGTGGCCTCTAGCCCCACCACTGCCTGGCCTATGAGCTGGGTCTGATCCATGACTGCTCAGCTCCCCTGAGTGCGACAGCAGTCTCTGGCTCTGCGGTCACGTAAACCCCGCTTTGCTCTTTAACCTCGTTAAGTGCTGCAGTCTCATCTCCCCAACCGGACTAGACACTCCTTCTTGGAAGGCCTTTCTCATCTGGACCTAGCACCGTGCTTGGCAAGCAATGCTTCGGTAAGCTCTGGCTCCCTGGAGGGACTTCCGGGAGGAGGTCAAAGCCAGGGCAGCCCGGCCTGAGCACCAGCGAGCTGCTGAGACCCAGGGAGTGAGCCCTGGGCAGTCAGAATGTGCTGGGCGGAGAGGGGCGGTACAGCACGCCCAGGGCTCTCATCCACTGCAGCACACTCTGGTCAGAGGATGAGGAGCTTTCTGACTCCGCTGGAATTTGATTATAACCTCCCAGGGCTGCGATGAGATGAACTCAGCCAGGGAGCTAAGAGCACACGCTGGACGGCTTGAAACAGAGAAGACGGTGTTTGGATGCAGTCCTTCCTCGCTGTGCAGTGGAACAGGCCTGGTCTGAATGCCAGCTCGGCCACTTCCTAGCTGGTGACCTCAGGAAAGTCTGTAAAATGGGAACGATCATGCTACGGCCCACGTCTCAGGGCTATTGGGAGGCAAGTAAAGAGGGTCATCTCAGGCCTCAATAAACAGCAGATATTGCTGTTGTCAATCACTCCTTCCTCTAATACATATTTGTTGAACACTTGCTGAGTGTCAGATTGTACTAGGCCCTGGGGGTAAAGGAGAAACAGAGCTCTCGCCCTGAGGTTGGGGGCAGACGATAAACGAATAAACAATATATTTACAAATTGTGAAAAGGCCACGAAGGGAGAGGGCCTGCTTAAGCCGGGTGGCCAGAGGCGGCCTCTCTGAAGGGGCAGCCCTCCAGCGAGGCTGGGACAATCAGGCGCCAGCAAAGAAAGTGCTCGGGAGAAACTGTTCTAAGCAGAAGGAACAGCAAATGCAAAGGCTGCGAGCGGGGTGGTTACGGCATCCTCTAACAGCATTTAGGAACATTTTCCACCCTGCCATCCAACGCAGCCCTCGCGGGTGCCACCCTTCAGGGTGAGGTGTTCACATGGGTGAACACTCCCATGTGAAGTGTTCTCTGGGTGTAGCAATTACTCTCCAGCTCAAAAGGGCTCAGAAGCTGATCTTCCTAAAAGCATCAGAGGAGAAAGAGAAGAAAGCCCTGCCCCCCAGGGCTTCTGGGAACTGGGTGGTTGGGTGAGGCAATCCTATCACTTAACCACAGGTTTCCTCCACTTCCCAGAACCCCCAGCCCACGACAGGGTAGGACACATCCAGCAAAAGACCCCAAGATGCCCCATGGAGAAGTCAGGTGGAGCGGGAGACAACCAGCAGGCCGTCTGGGCCCAGTCTCCACTGTGTTCCCCCTGCGAGGGGAGGGGTGTGGCAGGGAAGAGGCCATCACTCCACAAAGCTGACCCAGGGGGCTCCTGCCTCTACCTTGCTGTTTGGATTTCAGCAAATCCTTTAATCTCCCTGAGTCTCTTTCAGCTCTGAAAGCAGAAATTCTGCCATGATAATAATTCCTTTTCTCTCATTACCAGTTTTAAAAAACACCTTGCCATCCACGATCTCAAGAAAAGCTTCTACTCCTCAGGCCCTAAATCTAGGCCCGGCCCGGTGGCTAGTGGTCTTAGACGGGTACACGTTATTGGGAAGCCCTTGCTCCCCAGGCTCCTCTTGAGGTGCTGCCTACAGCTCTGAGGCTGGCCTGGCCAAGGGTGACAGCACGGAGACAGGGAGGCTGAATGGCCATCTGCCTAAGTCTGTCTAAAGCGGGGACCCCAATGCTGCCCTGGCTGCCCCTGCGGGATGTGAACCTATTGCTCTTAATCCATTGTGCGATCTAACCCATCAGCTGCCAGCTGAGACACACTCTGCCCTCAGTACCAGGCTCCAGGGTCAAGGGTGAAACCTACCCTGCAGGCATTCTCACATTCACAGGCGGGCCTCTAGACTTCGGGGAGGTTAGCCAAGCAGCACCGGGCCCAGCCCTCTCCATTCGAACATGAGCATCCCCAAGCCATCCAAAAACCCAGCTCCTCTGGGCCTCTTTAAAACCCCCGTCTTGCCTCACCGCCTTGTTCCTAAATTATTATCTTTGTAAAAACGAAAACCTCTTCTTCTCCAATTTACACTTAGTTCACTTGCTTTGACAAACGTTCTCTCTTTTAATTCAGTTCCCCCAATGACCCTGTCACCTAGGGAGGCAGGGAAGGCACAGCTGCTACCATTTTTCAGATGAGAAAACAGAGGCTCAGAGAGGTCACGTTGGTGGCTGCAGGAGATCTCAGGAGAGGAGGCGCTCAAGTCTGTCTCCCGCCCCCCCTTAGAGCCTGTGACTTTGCCACATTTGTGTAACTGCGTATGTACATTAACTACAAAGAATGTGAGATATTCCACTTAACTTTCCTTTTTAAAAGGTCAGTGACTCTAATGGAGAGGAAATGAATATGAAAAGCTCTCCTCCTGTTATGAAGCTGACAAAATAACAGCGACCATTTATTGAGCACTCACTGTGTGCCAGGCCCTGAGCTAAGTGCCTTGGACACCGCATCTTAATGCATCTCATTTAATCACTGCAAAAACCTTGCAAAGTAGGCCTCATCGGCCTTGTTTCAGAGATGAGTATGTAACTTGCCCAGACCACTCAGGTGGGAAAGGGAAGAGCCAAGATTCAAATCCAGGTCTTCTTAACCCCAAGTGCAGACTGAAATTAATGGAGCCAGTATCAGGGGCTAGCCAACGTGCACTTTGACCCAATGCCCCAGATGCTCTGAAGCCAGTAGTGGGCTGCATCTGTCCCATGGGTTTGCAAGTGCTGAGAGACATCTGTCCAGGGGGATAGAGACCCCAGAGCCAACGACTGCTGAGCGGAAACCCACCCAGGACCTGCTGCTGGGACACAGTCAGAGCAGCTGCCATGCAGGCAATTAGGGCTTTCTTGGGGCAGTGGAAAACCCTCTCCAAATCCTGACTCTCTGGCCCTGGTTTCTTCTCTGGATACCACCTGCCTGTTCGGCAATGGAAAGAAACCAACTTGTCACAAGTTCCAACTAAGATGTGAGTTCTGGGTTCTCCGTGGGGTCCAGAACCACTGTGTCAGGCCTGTCCCAAGGAACAGAGCGAGCAGCCCTCTCTCGTCTTCCTTCATCACGGACATGCCTCTCCTATGCAGCAGCCCATTAAGAGAAAAGAGAGGCTTCCGGCTGGCAGCGAGCTTCAATCCCCCAGCCCCGTGGGGTCAGATCACCTGGCACTTTACTGAAATAAAAGGCCCCCGATCAATATCCCTTCATCAGTCTTTGGAGCCTAGGAGGTCACAGCTCCCAGGAAACGAATGAGCAGAAGTGCTTTTCTCTGGGAAAAACAAACCCCCCTTGGCAGGAAGCCCTCTTGGCATTAAAGAGTGTGGAGCTTCATTTCAGGCCCTGCTGGAGGGAATGGGATCCAGAGGGGTGGGCATGGAGGGGCTGGTGCTCTGGCTCTTCCCAGCCTGGCTCGCAGCTTCTAAGCTGCTCACTGTGCCCTGCAGAACTGAACACCCGCGACCTCTGCAGTGCCTCTGCCAGCTGCTCTCGGGGCCCGGTGGATGTGCTGACACAGGGGAGGATGCCCACTGCCTTCTGGCCCTCGGGTTGCCATTCTAGGCAGCCGGCATCCCCCGCTCAGTTCTGACGTTGTGCACTGTCCTTTGCAACTCTCTGCTCTCCCCCTGAAGCTAACATTCAAACGTCTTCTCCCCAGAGGCCTGCACCTCTTATCTTAGCCAGGAACTGAAGGAATGATTTTCAATCACAAATGACACACACTCCTTCTCAAAAGGGCGGCCTCCTCTCGGCCAGCCGGGGTAGACCAGGCCCCACCCACAGGCTGAGGCCAGGGTAGACTTTCCCAGGTTCCCAGGACTGCTGGGTGGGACAGACCCAAGCAGAAGCCGAGGGTAGGAATGGGTCTAATGAGCCCTGGCTTGGGACAGAGAGCGCCCCCGTGCATATTAGCAGAGACACAGGTTGCGAATAAAAAATTCGCTGAAAATGGAAAAGAATTGGATGGCTCAGTCGTAGCTCTCAGTTTTTTTCACCACCAAGAACCTCTGATGGAAGCCCTGGTTTGGTGATATATTTTATCTCCCAAACCATATTAAGCAATAAGCTGTTTGCCCAATTTTGCTCAGCAAAGGCCTACCACGGCCCATCTGAGCTTCTGTGCAGACTGAGATAACCAGGGCTACCAGTCACACTGAGCCCGAAACACAGACACGTGATGTGTTCTTTAGGCTGTATTGTCTGGCTCAGGTAAAGGTACAGTGACCTCTAGGCCATTTCAAACACTGACAAGACCCTTAGGAGGGGCTCCCAAATAAATCGGGAGATGGGCAGCTGTCACTGTGACCCCTGCAGGTGCTAGAGACAAGGGGGTCCTGAGCAGGAGGTCAGTGTCCTCGGCTCTTCTACACGAAGGTCAGAGACACAGGGGCAGGGCCGGGCAGGAAACCGCCACGCCAGACCTGCCCAGGACCACTCGCCCGAGGTGGGATGGAGGCGGCATCAGAACCCTGCACCAGAACCTATCCCAGCAGCTCCTCTCAAGCACCAGGCCACGGATCTCTCCCCAAAGGCAGAGAGAAGGACTCACCTCTGCCAGATACAGCACGCAGAATTTCAGGTCTTCCGAGGGACCTTCGGGAACAAACAGTAAGACTTGCGTTAGAACTGGCTACTGTCTCAGCAGTTTGCTCAAGCACGGTCTCACCCAGGGGGCTGTGTGGTGCTTCCTGGAGAGAGAGATGCAGGCCCAGGAGACAGGGAAGTCTCTGGGGCAAATGCCACTCAGTGACCAGCAGGTTGGGACACAGCGGAAGGCCTCTGCCTGCAGGTCAGCCTGACTGGAGGAACGCTGGGATCGCACCCCCACGAGGCAGCCAAGGAGCCCGCTTTGGGCATCCAACAGCCAGGTTCAGGGAGCTCTCATCCGTCCCAGGAGGCCTCTCCCTTCCCACACCGCTGGGAGGGCGGGAGCCCTGATAAGAAATCTGTCATGTTTAAGGACCCCATCATTTCCAAGCTTCTGCCAGCTCTTTGTGTTGCTGAGGGTGGGAACAAAGGGAGCTGGTTTCTTTTGTTTAAAACACACTGGGATGTTTCCTTGGCTTTCCAGAGCAGACCTTAGTGCCAAGGGAGAAACAAAGAGGTCTAAGTAAGAAAATAACAAAAATGTGGGTTTAGAAGCTAGCACTGAGAGAAGAGAAGGCTCTATGTAGCAGGGAGGGGAAAGCCCAGGATTTGGGAGCCTCAGAGATACAGGAGGCCGAGGTTGGGGGAATGCAGCCTCGGACACGTTCCCGATGATGAGGGACAGCCGATGATTGCCCTGACCACATTTCCATGCTGTGCCACCCCACCACCACCCTCCTGCATGACCCCAACCCTTCACTGAAGTCGACTCCACCTCATGGCCTTGTGCTGGCAGCACTTGGAGGGAAAGACAGAATGGGGGCAGCGCTCAGCATGGCTCAGAGCCTCCTAAAAGGATGACAAGCCTCCAGAGGCAAGGGTGCCAGCAAGGAGCTGCAGCTGTGGGAAAGCAGGCTGCAAGGTGGCTGCCCCAGGAGGGACCACAGCCCCACCAGAAACCCTTCTGAACCTTAGACCAGTGGTGCTCAACCTTCCTCATGCTGCGACCCTTTAATACAGTTCCTCATGTTGTGGTGACCCCCGATTTCATTGTTACAAATTGAACATAATGAAAGCATAGTGATTAATCACAAAAACAATATGTAATTATATATGTGTTTTCCAATGGTCTTAGGCGACCCCTGTGAAAGGGTCGTTCGACCCCCAAAGGGGTCGCGACCCACCGGTTGAGAACTGCTGCCTTAGACTGAGCTCTGGACTCTCCAGAGTGTGGACATGGGGTGAGCGTAAAGGAAAAGGACAGGGGCATTTGGGTTTCTATGCTCCAAATGCTTTTGCCATGCTGAAATGTAGCAAGGAGTCATTTGGTTCCTGGGTGGGTCTTGCTTCTCACTAATGAACGTGTAGGTCCACTAGGAGGATCCCCAGTCAGGGTCTGTGTAGGGCCCAGCGGGGCTTTCCCACCCAGGTCTGACCCCACAGTCATTTCCCAAAGTTCTCTCAGGCCTGGACTGAGATCCCAAACTCGGCCATTCACCAAGGCCTGTCCACCCTGCGAGACAAGCCAAAAGGGTTATTGTCTCCATTTTCCAGATGCAGAAACTGAGGCCCAGGGAGGGAACATGACTTGTACACGGCATACAGTAAGAAAGTGAGAGCTGAGATTTGAACCCAGGACTCCTTGCCTCCCAAGCCTGTGTTCTGACCACTGTGTCACACTTCTGCCCCCAAAACCAGTTTCCTTCTCTGTTATTCCACCGGCCGTGTGCTCCCAAGGTGGAAATGCCCCCCTTCCGCCACACCCCCTGGCAGCCAGCGCTGAGGTGCACTCTGAGGATGGGCTCAGAAAATGTCACCGACTACATTTCTCTCCAAACATTCCAGTGGCTGGGACCTCGGCGGCTGAGCTTCCAAGGCTGGGCACCTGGCTCCCCAGGGTGGATAGAGGGCCCAAGAGTCAGCTAGACATTTCCAGGCCATCCTGAGAGAACAGAGCAGGCCAGGAAGGCACACTGTGGGCGGGATGCTGGCCGCCCGGGAGAGAGAAACACAAAGAGCCAGGGCAAAGTCAGTGGGTGGCAGAAGCAGGAAGAGGCCACAATGGGCCCTGGCTGACCGGAGATGTCCCGATTGTTAGCGCCAGCTCTCCGCCTGTTCCCATCACACTGCGACGCAGCCCCGCTGAAGCTTGCAGGGAAGCTGGACAGGAGGGCAGGCGAGTAAGAAGCCCTCCGGCCCCCAAGCTGAGGCAGTGTGTCCGGTCTCCTTTCGGTCATTCATGTGTTCACCCAACAAACATTCCTTGAGCACCCACAACGGTCTGGGCCCCATGCTAGACCCCGGGAATGTGCTTTTCCAGCGGAGACAAGCACCCTTCAGACAAGGCATCCGAGGGAGCCCTTGGTCCCCGAGGGGGGCTGATTCCCCCCGGCCAGGGGAGCAACCCTCGCCAGTCCCAGCCCACAGGGAAAGCTGGGCGTGTTCCTTGTTTACCATCTTCTTTGCCCCAAATTGAACTCTTCACACATGTTGATTTTGAAAGAAACAGGAAGCCTAGGAGTGTGCGCGATGTTAATTGTTCCTGCAACAGAAGCTCCAGCTGAGCCCTAGATGCATCTCTTAAAAGCCTCACTCAGGCCCTGGCCTCCACAGCGGGTCTCTGGGGGCACAAGGGAGGCGGGCAGGAAATCGGGCGCCAGGGTTCAGGACATTGGGTTCTGCAGCTCCAACTCGGGCTGCAGGAGAAGGGGTCACTGGACTCTGAGAGCCCCAGGCAGGACCCACAGGGCTGTCTCAGGGGATGCGGGGAGGGGGGAGGCGAGGGCTCCACCAATGCCTGGAAAGAAATCTAAGCAACGGAATGCGCACCTTGAGTGCTCAGTGTCACTGAGCCATTTCCTTTGCTCTCAGCAGCTCGTGGGCTCCCTGGAGAGCCATGTTCGGTGTTTGCTCACTGCCACTGCTGGAAAAGGGCAAGGCAATCTGTCTGCTCCAAACCACCTGCCCAGCAGACCCAGGGCAGGCATGCAAGCACACGTGCGCACACACATGCATACACACATGCACACCTCCCGTGCCAATCCAAACGGGCTTTAATAGCATGGTCATCTCCCCTGAGGAATGCTGGCCTTGGCCCCGCTCAGCTTGCCATCTGCGGGGAGAGGGTGTGGTCTCCAGCCTGAGGAAGCCAGGCCTGCACGAGGCTGGAGCTCACGTGGGCTCAGCATCTGGAAAGTATCGGTGCCACGCCTCAAGGCCCCGCACCACCTACCATGACCATCCACCACCCCGTGGAGGACAGCGCTCACTAAGCCTCAAACTTCAAACCTTGAGGCTGGGGGCTTCAGGTGGGGGAGAGCCAACCAATTTCCAGTCAAGGCCCCCTGAAGGGCAGAAGCTGGACAAACAGGCACTGTCTAGCTCCCCACGGCCACCTCAGGGTCTGTCTGGGCACATCAGGGCTGGGAGGGGACACAAAGGACTGGCCCCAGGAGCCCAGAACATAGAAAGAGCCAGCCGAAGTCACATGGCACGTTAGCAGCAAAGCGCAGCCCAGACCCCAAACTCCCAGCTGCTACCCTTGGCTCTTCCACTGCCCTCGCCGCTTCCATCCCAACGCCTACCCAAAGTACGGCCAGTTTGAGCCCCCCTCCTTTTCCCTTCCTCCTTTTCACAGGAGGATGAGCACTGTCCCCCAGTAAGAGTTCGGTTCTAAAATCAATCTACCCATGTCACCAAGCACTACCCCCCAGTACTCCTCACAGCTGAGCTGTCTGAGTTGGGGATGGGCAGATGCATGAAGGAAGAGACTATACAGAGTGTGTGTGTGTGTGTGTGTGTGTGTGTGTGTGTGTGTGCAGGGGGTGGGAGGGCTTGACAATGGGCATGTAGGGGAAGCTGGTGAGAGGGAGGGAGGAAAGGGCAGAGGAGCAGGAAACGGAGGGCAGTAGCTCTCAGCTCCCATGAGAGCTCCCTGCAATGCCAGGGTCTGAGCTGAACTTGCTCAGAGGCTGCTCCTCACCACTGACCTTGGGCAGGGGAGCCCGCCCCGGGGGAGGGGTGGCCTCTGAGCGAGGTGACTGGCTGGTTCCCCTCAGTGGCTGGCCCGGTCAGCGGGCAGGAGGAAGGCAGAGGCAGAGAAGAAGTTGTAAGACTTCCTGTGGGGTGGCGGGAGTGGAGGTTCTCACACTGCCTGGTGTCTGAGGAGGAAGGCCGGCAGGGGCCGAGCACACAGGTTGGGCTGCAAGCAGGCAGGAAGTTTTCCTGGAGCAAAACCCATCAAAACAGAATTCTTTCGCCGGGTAACATTTTCCTCCCTGCCCGTCACCCACACTCACACAGGTCTGTTGTTGTTTTCATAATCTGGGAGAGGAAATCAAGCCCCTTTCAGCGGAGACCTCAGGCGCCAAACCAAACCGCTCGGCAGATACTCCCAGCTGGCTTCCCGTCGATGGAAAGTTTAGGGTAGAGGCTCACTCCACACTCCCCTGTGCTCCTGCCTGCACGCCCCTGGCCACATGTGCTCCAAAGCCACCAGGCAGAACGGGAAAGGAGCAGTGGTCTCTTGTCCCGGATACGTGTGGTGAGTGCGGTGACAACTAGCATTTACTGGCCACCTACTGCGGGTCCGGCACTTTACACACATGACCTAATTTACTCTTCACAACAACCACCTGAAATGCTATTGGTATCCCACATTCACACATAAGGAAACAGGCCCAGAGTGGTTAAGTCACTTGCCCAAGGTCACGCAGGTAGTGAGGGGCAGGGCCAAGATCTGAACATAGATCCAAGTCTAGCGCTCGTCCCACTTCGCTCCATAGCCTCCCTAAACATCTCTGGAACAGAAACCTCCCAGCAAAGGTCAGGGTATACAGGGAGGCTTGCCAGCCTAGAGTGGAATACCAGTGTGTGAGCGCCCTCAGGCCCAGGGCCAGGACCTGACCCACACATGTTGTGCCCCACTGACAGCTGGCAGCTCAGCACCAGAGGGGCTGGACCCAAACTGAGCATCCAGGCTGCCGGGAGCAGTGGCCCTGGGGCCAGTGGGGAGAGGACCCAGGGCACCTGGGGCGTAAACTGACCTTCCTGCAGCTTCACGCTCTGGAGGTAGAGGGGGTTCCTCAGGACGTTGCAGCGGCCCGGCTCGTCCTCCTTGGTGAAGAGCAGCAGGTCCGAATAGGCAAACAGTGTCACCTGCGTCAGGCGAGAGCAAACAGAATGGGCTCCTCAGCTGTCCCAGAGGCCAGGAGCCACAGCCTCCCTCAGGGCCCGGGGAAGGAGTCCTTGTCTTTTTAGGCAGATTCAATGTGGCCTCGACCAAGAGCAGAGACCTGACCTGGAGTCAAGACCACCCCTTTGCCCTACAGTTTTCTGCAGCTCCGCTCCTCACAGTAGGAGAATACAGAACAAAAAAAACCCAGCTTCACTGTCTCAGCAGATGGCCCCTGCAAGCCTCGCCACAGCCTGACGCTGCACAGGCCCTCAGCTCTGTCCAAGAGCCCCTGGAATCTCCAGCCCAGCACCCTTGGCTTAGAGCTGTCCTTGAACTGCAGGGTGTCCTGCACCTGCTTGTATTCTCCACTAAACATCTGGCTGAGAGAGCACTGGACTTGAACTCAGAAGTCATGAGGCTCTATCCCCTAAGAAGCCATAAAAACTCGGTGAAGTCCCTGCGTTTTCTCATCTGCACAAACAGGGGGAGGGTCCCCGCCCGGCTCCCTCAGAAGCTCCGAGCAGACGGTGAACTGAAGCACGGTGCAAAGGGAGGTACTATTACCAAATTCCTTTCAGGAATGTTAACTGCAGTTATACGCAATCGGTTTGAGAAGAAGTCAGTTACTTACACTCCGATACAGACATGCGCATAACTTTTATCTCTTTCATGCACTAGCTGCTCCAAAAATAAAGGAGAAGGCTATTTTTAGACATTATAGGTAAACCAACAGGCATGCTCAGCATATCTGTGTGCTGCAAAAGTCCACTTGATCCTCTAACGCCACAAAAGATTACACTGCTCTTTGTTGTGTCAATCCTGCAGTGGCCTCTAGTCAAGAGCAATAATTTCCAATTTTAGATCCTTCAAAGAAAACAGAAGATGATTGGTTATGCGAACTTCCCTTGCAGGTGTCAAAATCTGACGCTTCATCTCTTCTGAAGTAAGAAGAGCCTGCCAGGCCCAGCTGGCCTGGCTCAGTGGTTGAGCAGAGACCTATGAACCAGGAGGTCACGGTTTGATTCCCAGTCCGGGCACATGCCCGGGTTGCGGGCTTGATCCCCAGTGCGGGGGGTGTGCAGGAGGCAGCCGATCCATGATTCTCTCTCATCACTGATGTTTCTATCTCTCTCTCCCTCTCCCTTCCTCTCTGAAATCAATAAAAATTTTTTTTAAAAAGAGTCTGCCAGCACAGCAGGGCCTGGCATGTGCTACTAAGGGTCACAATGAATGTGTGTGCTGGATTGCCACTGAAATTTAAGAAGCCAACATGTTGACATTTAGCTATCAGACCATTAAAGATGACCTAACAACTGTACCTCTGAGACCACCCTTTAGAAACATTTACAAGGAAGTACAGTATGAACACACAACGATGTTCTCAGTAATATTTTTGTAATAAGAAAAGGATATAAACTGAGGTTGAAGAAGGTGAAGGGAGTCTACGGTGACAGAAAGAGACTAGACTTTGAGTGGTGAGCCACAATGCAATATACAGAGGATGTATCATAGAATGGTATACTTAAATAACCTTACATAACCTTATAACCAATACATACATAACCTTATAACCAATGCCACACCAATAAATGTAATATTTTTTTTAAAAGTACATAAACTAATGGGAGTAGGGATGATGTATAAACAAAGAATAAAATAAAATAAGAGAAGGGTAAAAAAAATGAGCATAAATGCCCATCAAGAGAAGATGGAAAAAATAAATCATGCTACCTTCACATGATAGGATTTTATGCAACGACTAAAAGGATAAAGTAGAGCTACGTAGACAGAAGCTGAAATCTGTCAAAATAGTGCAATGTGTAAAAATACCAAGAGGATAATCCAATTTTGTGAAACGGAACTATAAATCAGTCTATATTTAACATTTTTTGAATGTCTAACATGCCACACTCTTCACTCTGGAGAGTGGATTTTACTTCACACATCTCTGCTTAATTTGCATTATTGTGCAATGAAAATCTGTTACTTTTATAATTTAAAAAAAAATACATAAATATTTTTCAAAGAACCGCTCGGCTTCTTGAGCATAGCAGAAACACAGAGGTCTGAGGGAATCGGGGCCACAGAGTCCATAGGAGACAACCTTGGGCAAGAGGTTCTCAGGGGCTCTGGCTCCTATCATGGGACCAAACATGAGGGTTCTGGAACCGTGAGCTGGAAGGGATCCTGGCCGTGATGCTGTCTAGCCCCCTTCCCACCACAGCCCTGCCCCAACACAACCCATCAAAAGCCTCCATTTGTTAAGCACTTATATTTCTGCTCAGTGGATCCGCACTTGTAAATAACATCATTGCCCTCATATAGAGATGAGGACCCTGCAGCTCAGAGAGGTTAATTAGTGGCACAGCAGGGACCATTGCCCAGGTCTGGCTGGCCCCGAAGCGCTCACTATACAGAGAGGTAGCAATATGCCTACAGTTGTCCTGTCTCTGAATGTGAAAGAATCCAAGCAGGGGCCAAAAAAAGAGGAGCAAAGGAGACTGGGGAAAAAATGAAATTAAGGGAGGGGAAGAAAATGACCCGAGAATTCAGAAGGATTTGAGTGAGGGGTTGGTTGTCTGAGGAGAGAGCTTCAAAGTCCAAACAGTGAGAAGAAGAAGGCTCTAAACACCCAACACAAGCAAACTGCCAGGCTCCCCCGCCCACTCAAGGGGAACCTGGTAGTCACCTGTGGACCCCCTGGGAAGCTGGCAGGGGGAAGATTGGAGAAGACAGTCTGTTAGGAGCCTATAAAGTCAAAAAAAATGGCCCAGGCCAGAAAGAACTAGATAGAGGGTAACTGCCCATGGGCAAGGTACTAAAAGCCCCAGGCTGCTGCCCTGGCCCCGATTCCCAGAGCTGGAAATGTGGTCTAGACAGGAAGTGATTAAGGCATGAACGAAGAATTTCCCCCAAGGTTGGGTCAGGGAAAGGACAGAGCTGGCACACAGCTGAAGGCAGGGCAGAGGAGCAAGCGTGCCAGGGCGAGGCAGGTGGGCCCCTCTCCCATCTCACCAGAATCCTGCGAACTGGGCTCCCTTAGAAGCCTCGGCGGCCCACAGTGGAGTGATGCCCATCTCCTTGGCCCCAGGTGCCTACCAGGTGTCTTCCCACATTTGCTCCGAAGACACATCTGTTTTCCCAAAGGGTCAAGGGCTGAGGGAATGGTTAGGGAATCATCGCAACTTGGAGGGTCACTTCTCCTAAGTAACCTCACCAAGCCTCCTCCAGGAATCTGGTCTAGGGGCAGGGTTTGCAGAGACTTGGCGCCTTAGTTAATGGTAAACTCAGTGAGTCAGTGTGTAAAGGAGGGTGTGTCTGTCCTGGGCCCTGTAGTACTCCTGGAAGCTCTAGCACAAGGCCTGGCCACACTGTAGATACTCAGTACCTATTGTTCGAACGTATAAATCAGATTACTCCATTATGCTGATTTGATCTCACGGCACATTCATGGAGTCTATGACTTCTGGGATGGGGCGTGATGAGGGCAGTTCAGGGTGTGGGTCTGGATCAGCTCACAGACATTAGCAAATTGAAGCATGCTCAGAGCAGAGGCAGGACCGAGAACCAAGGGGGCATATCCCGGAATAAAGATTCCTGTTGAGCATAAGGGAGAGATTTCTACAATTTAGCACTCCCCATGGAAAAAAACACACAAAACCCACAAACAAACAATGTTTGCAGGGACCACCTCTGCAGACTCAACAACTGGCTAGAAAACCAGCTGGACATTACAGGGAAGCGATCAGAATGACGACTCCTGAGGAGTAACCAGCATTGTGAGTCTACGAACTTATTCAAGCCCCTCTTGGGCTGATTTATATTTTTGGCCTGAATAACAGATGCCAAGACGCACACATTTGCTTCCTAGCATAATTCAAGAAAAACAAATACATTTATTTTACTTGTCTCAAATTGCTTCTTTCAGTCTTCAAAGGGGAGTCTTCTTGGTTCTAAGGCTCCAAAGATCCACTAGCAAAGAACTTTGGAACAGACTGTCATCAGCCTATGACTTCAGCTTGTGTTTGCTAGTTCGTTTTTAAACAAACAAGCCAGAGGCAGCACAGCATTGTGGGAAGCACTGTGGAGCCAGAGATCTGAGTGCTAATCCTGGCTCCATCCTTTATAGCCTTAAGATCCAATTAATCTTACTGGAGCCTCAGTTTCCTCATCTATAGAGTGGGGACAACGTGCCTCTCCTGGGGTGCTGTAAGAACTGAGATCTGGTATGTGAAATGCATGCACAGGGAGGGTAATCACAATAAGTGCTCAGTGTTTGCAGACTTCATGGTCAGTGGACAAACGCAAGAGCAAATTTAGACGTGTGTATGTATTTCAGGGCAGCTGCCATTTCTAGGTGCCTTCTTTGAAATCTTAGGAGTTTGTAGTCCCACCTCACTTTCTGACCCAGGCTACCTGACATAGTTCCTCCACACCCTGATTTACCAAGCACAGTTCCAGGTGACTTGTTCCTAAAATTCAAATCCCTCTCAATAGATGAAGTGTTACTCCCTTGAAGGCAACTCAGAAGATATGCCAAGGTTCTTAAGAAAGTTCCCCATGAAGAGTCTAGAAATGTAGTGAGTAATGCCAGTGCGGCAGAAATAAGCTCGCAGTGTCCCCAGGGAGCTCCTTTGAAAGCCATGATGCTCATTTGGAATATTTGAGCTATGGTCTGCTTGTTAAAAGGAAAAAAAACAAAAGCAGCCTCCTGCTTTAGCCACAATTACACACAATGTCCCAGAATGCTGGGCTGAAAAGGCCCTTAGATAACAGCTGCCTCAAACACACACACACACACGCTGCTGAGATGAGAAGACTGAGGAAGAAGGAAGAAGTCCAGTAGCAGAACAGGAGCTGGCTATATGCTTCCTGCCTCCAAGTTTTCTGATCTTTCCACACTACCCCAAGCTGTCACTCAACCCAGCCAGCCATGCTGCCAGCGTTGAGTCAGGGCCTGACCTGCAGCAAGCCCCCTACCCTTTCTCTGAGGCTCCCAGGTAGCCTTGAAGATCCCAGGGCTCTGACCTCTGTGCCCCAGTAGGTTTAAGCTCACAGGACTGAGCTGGAGCCCGGCCAGCTCTGGGGATTGTGTGGGTGAGTGAAATTCCCCCAGTCAGACATCAGCAGGGGCCAGCTCCCACGAAGACTGGCATGATCGCCACCCCCAGGCCTCTGTTGACAGAGCTAATGCCCAGGAGAAATTTCAGGCTTGTCCCTTAGGAGAGGATTTGGGTTAATACAGACCCACAAAACCTGCATAACTGATGCTCCTCTAAAAATTCCCTTTGGCTGACAGCTTTCATCTTCTCCCCTACAAAGCCATTCATCACACCTGGGAGGAATGGCCACCTCCTCTGTTCCTTAGAGGAAGTTAGGACAAATAATGGGGTGTCTTCAGGGGCTGGGAAAACGTTCTAACCATCAAAGATGGACTAAACAGCTTTGAGAGGTAGTGAGCTCCTTCTCGCTGGAAATGTATAAGAAAAAGTTGGGTCGCCGTTTGGTAAGGAGGGCGTGGAGGGGGATGGAAGACTTGTCAGGTATTTTCTACCCGGAGATGGTACAATTCTAAGGAAGACAGGAAAGTTAGGGGCCTGGAGAATGGCCCAGGAAGCCCCCCGGGGCGCCCCATCTGGGAACGGTGTGTGTCAGCCTTACCTCGGCAGCCTTGTTCCTCCCCTCGTACAGCAGCAGCTCCTCTGACAACAGGAGGGTCCGGGCAGGGTTACAGAGATCTAAAGGCTGAAAGCAGAGTGGGCAGTTCAGAGAGGCCTGATGGAGACGGTTAGGGGTCAGGGGGTGACAGCTTGACAAAGCCAGACACAGAAAAGTCTGCCAGCCCTGCCTGCTCCCCAAGAACCCACACGCCCCCTCATACGCAGATGGAAACAGAAAGACAAATGCTCTGGCCCCGGGGCGGAACTGTAGCTGCCACCTTCACCACCAGCCCTCACCGCGAAAGCTGCACTCTCTGGCAGGAAGTCCAACCACACATTGCAATCCTCCCCGCCCCCCCGCTCCTCCACTGCACTGGGCTCCTGGGACTTCCCAGGCCCCACACGCCCCCGTCTGTCCTGCTCATGCCTCACGGGATGGTCCCTGCTGTTAGGGCCAGGCTCTCAGGATACCAAACTGGACCAGATTTGGTCACCTGAGTCCCTTCAAAGCCAGGCCAGCCCCTGCTCTACATCCGTGACACACAGAAGCGCACTGACTTCTTCTCGGCCATCAGTTCCCAGGAACCAATTCTCACCCAAACCTCTTTTTTAAAAATATATATATATATTTTTTATTGATTTCAGGGAGGAAGGGAGAGGAGGAAGGGAGGGGGAGAGTGAGCTAGAAACATCAGTGATGAGAGAGAATCATTGGTTGGCTGCCTCCTTGCACACCCCTCACTAGGGATCGAGCCCACAACCTGGGTATGTGCCCTTGGCCAGAATCAAACCTGAGACCCTTCAGTCTGTAGGCCGACGGTCTATCCACTGAACCAAACTGGCTAGGGCCTCACCCAAAACTCTTACCCTACCCCATCATCCTGCTCCATCCCTGCCCAGCTCAGGGAGAGCTCCCTAAGCTCGGACGAGCCTGCAGGACTTATCCTCATGAATGCATACTTATAACATGGCTTCCAGGCACCTGACACCCAGCAAGGTGTGGAGGAATGAGAATGAAGCAAATGTCAACTACACACAACAACCTGGATGGATCTTACAAAGAATGTGCAGCAAAGGAAGCGGGGCCCAAAGGAATGCATGCGATACGGTTTCATGAAATAACATTCAAAAAGAGGCCAAATCAAATATGTTATTTAGGAAAGCACGCATAGCTGGTAAAACTAACGAGAAGCAAGGAAATGGTTGTCATAACGTCGGGTTAGAGGGTACGTCTGCTGGGAAGGCGGCATTCTGATCGAGGAGAGATAAAATGGCCTCTGGAGTGGCGGGAAGGGTGGATTCCTTCATCTTAGCGCATGTCTGCTTTAGAATTATGTGTTAAACTGTGCATTTAAGTCAGAGGTTCTCAACCTGTGGGTCGCGACCCCTTTGGCGGTCAAACGACCCTTTCACAGGGGTTGCCTAAGACCATCCTGCATATCAGATATTGACATTACGATTCATAACAGTAGCAACATTACAGTTATGAAGTAGCAACGAAAATAATTTTATGGTTGGGGGTCACCACATGAGGAACTGTATTTAAAGGGCTAGAAGGGTGAGAACCACTGATTTCAGTGTTGTGCCATTTTTTGGTGTATATGTATTTTACAATGTTAAAATTTTTATACTTTTTAAAAACTCATTTTAGGTTTTTTGTGAAAACAAAAATAACCCTGTGAATGCCAAGATGTTTGTGGTTACATCCCAAGAAAGAGAAGAGATCAAGAGAAAGGCCATGGGCAGCCCTCCCGATGGAGTTGTCTGGGAGAGGCATGTCACCTGCCAGAGGTCAGGGCGCCCTATGCGGTGTATCTAAGATCCACTAGACAGTGACAGAACTAGACTCAGATGCCAGGAAGGCCCGAGAAGGAAACGGTGGTAAGAAATGAAGCCCTGGGGACACTGTCACCTCTACGCTGCTGACAAGAGGATAAACTAATCAAGTCTTTATGGAGAGCAATTTGTCCATATGTCTAAAGGGCCTTGCAAAAGCTTATGGCCTGTGACTCAGTCATTTCACTCCTAGGAAGCTCTTCCAAGGAAAATAGCCAGAGCGGCAAATCATGCACAAGGATTCTCCTCGCAGGGTTATTCATAATAAGAAGTAGACATAACGTAAGTGTCTGCATAGAGAACTGGTTAAATAAACAGGGTACATCCATATAACACAGCAGTGTGCAACCACTACACAGCACAGGCTCGAAGAGTATTTAATGATGTGGGAAATGTTTGTGCAGTTCTCATTTTTAAAAAAGCAACAGGATGAATCTCAGGAGGAAGGTGGTGGGGGGGCGGGGGGAATTAACCCGAGAACTTATATGCATATATGCATAACCCATGGACACAGATAATAGTGTGGTGAAGGCCTGGGGGGCAGGGGTAGATGGAGGGAAACAATAGGGGGGAGGGGGACATCTGTAATACTTTCAACAATAAAGATAAATTTTTAAATAAATAAATAAGCCACAGGATATAAAATGTACAATAAGGCCTGTTTGGGGTGTTTTTTTTTTTCAATGTGTGTATGCACCCAGCAAGGACACCTACTTAATACTTTCAACAATAAAGATAAATTTTTCAATAAATAAATAAGCAACAGGATATAAAATGTACAATAAGGCCTGCTTGGGGTGTGTTTTTTTTCAATGTGTATATGCACCCAGCAAGGACACCTAAATGCTCACACTGGTTATGTCTGGGTGGTGAAATAAAGGTTTAGAAACAGGGAG
Organism: Myotis davidii; assembly: GCF_000327345.1. NCBI lineage: Eukaryota > Metazoa > Chordata > Mammalia > Chiroptera > Vespertilionidae > Myotis > Myotis davidii. The sequence continues at coordinate 5,092,176 of NW_006294400.1, read as the reverse complement.
GAAGTGAGGGAAGAGGAGGGGAAAGGAAGAGAACGGAGATTTAAGTGAATCTCAGGCCACCCGCTCCTCCT
>NW_006294400.1:5054273-5092016 GCF_000327345.1 Myotis davidii | reverse complement strand
TTCCCTAAAAGGGGAAATGAGGCACCATCCCCGCGAGTCCTGGGGTCACGGCCCCTCCTCTTTCTCACCTCCCTGAGGGACCAGCCACCAGCTCACCTGAACAAAGATGGGGAACACCAGGACCTTGGGAGCCAGAGTGACGTAGGTGCCATAGCTTGAGTGTGGGGTGTGTGGCCTCATGACTGAGCAGTTCTGGTAGTTCCCGTGGCCCTTCATGGTCTGCACCGTCTTCATCAGCCGAGACTTCTTCCCCAGGCCCGTATAGGACTTCCCTTTACTGGGACTCCCCGATTCTGTAGAACAGAGATGGGGGGCCGTGAGACACTGCCATTACCCCGGCAAAGGCATCCCCTCTGCAGAAATAGGGGCAGACTCAGTCCACAGCCATCTGCTGTGAGCATCCGCTACGTGCCAGGCCCTGTGCAAGGTGCTGAGACTACAGGGAAGCCTCAGAAGGGCCTCAAGGAGTTCCCTCGCCACCTGTGAGAGATACTGACGTGTAAATAAGCACCCCACGGCGAGCACGGAGCTGGGAACCACCCACTGTGACAGGGGGTGGGCGGGGGGTGCAGACCCCCATCTGGTGACCCAGGGTCCACATCAGACCTATCGGTTTGGCCTCGTACTTAAAAAAAATCAGGAAATCTCTCATATGTGAAAAACCAGGAGATCTGACCTCACCAGACCCACAGTCCCACGTAGAACCATCACTCGGGGTACAGTAGTAAGTGCCCAGGTGGCAGAGCACTGCTCTCCGCTTCCACCATCCCCACCGCCCCCTGCACACACCCAGCTCAGCGCACCCACTCCATCGCCTCCCAGGTCCCATGGGCAAAGGGTCTAGAGACCCAGTTTCTGCGGTGGCAGCAGAGACGGTGGGCTTGCCCGGGATGTATCGAGATCCAGCCTCTATCAGTCAAGCGAGTTGGGGCAGCCGGGCTCACCTCAGCCTCTAGAACAATGGTTCTCAACCTTCTGGCCCTTCAAATACAGTTCCTCATGTTGTGGCCCAACCATGAAATTATTTTCGTTGCTACTTCATAACTGTAATGTTGCTACTGTTATGAACCGTAATGTAAATATCTGATATGCAGGATGGTCTTAGGCGAACCCTGTGAAAGGGTCACCTGACCGCCAAAGGGATCACGACCCACAGGTTGAGAACCGCTGGTCTAGAAATGAGGAGTGGCACCTGCTGCCCCAGTTCTCAGGGCAGAGTACCAGCTTGAAGCCAGATGGCTGTGCCCAACGCCCACACCTCTGCTTACTAGCTTGGTGACCTTCGGCAGCTCACTTCCCCCTCCCGGAGTCTTGGTTGCCTCAACTCTAACGACAGCACCAAGCTCACTGGGTTGCTGTGAGGATTCAATGAGATGCTCCAAGTCAAGCCCCCAGAACAGTGCCTGGGACCTATAGGTGTGCGACAAAAGCTGCTGACTTGGGGTCCTTGTGGCTGTGATCCCTCCACATGGAAGAGCAGGTTAGCCAGGCGCCTCCGGGTTTTTCCTCTGGGAATCCTGGGCTTGGTCACAGCCAGGAGGTCCTCCCAGCTGTGCCACCAACTCACAAGTTATTCTAATCAGAAAAAGGGGAGAACAAGGGAGGGGGATGGGGGAGAGACACCCGCTGGGAAAGAGAGCAGAAGACTGCAGGGGGGTCCTCTTTAAAAGGCAGTGCTGGGCACACACTCTCACCCTGAACCGCGGTGGCCCACAGAACTTTATCATGCCCCGTCCAATGGGCAGAGGAGCAAAACACAGAGGACCTGAAACGCCAGGGATTCTAGGACGCAAGCAGGCAGGAGGTAAACCCTGGAGCATTCGGGCTCCATGCAGCCCTGGCCCCTCCAAGGGTTCCTGCTGCCAGCTGGGCACCTGACCAGTCTTCCTTGACCTGCATGTCCCCAGGGTCAAGGTCTCCTTCCACTACCCCCAGTCTTGGAAGCCAGAGAGTGAACAGGTGGCCCGACCCCGCTACACCTCAGGGAAGCTCCCCACCAACGTGAGGTCCACAGCCTCAGAGGAAAAACTCAGCTCAGAAGGTTTCACACTTGCTTCCTACGCCCACCGCACACCCCTGCTCCCCAAGCGAAGTGAGAAAAACAAGTCGACACCTCCCCCACAAGTGACCACCTATCCCTGCCGTATCTCGGGGCAGCACTCAAACCATAATCACTTAAACCACTTCCTGACTCTTTGGGGAGATGCTGAGAGAAGAGTAGAAAGAGCCCAAGTCAAGGACAGGGGTGGGGGAGAGGGGGAGAGATGTCTACCCCAGGCCAGGTCCAAGCTGCAAGATCCTGGCCCCTTTGCTAGAAGAATCCGTCCTGCACTAGACTTATCAGGGGATCACTTGGTCAGTTATATCAATGTCTAACCCAGGGGTGGGCAAACTTTTTGACTCGAGGGCCACAATGGGTTCTTAAACTGGACCGGAGGGCCGGAACAAAAGCATGGATGGAGTGTTTGTGTGAACTAATATAAATTCAAAGTAAACATCATTACATAAAAGGGTACGGTCTTTTATTTTTTTAGTTTTATTCATTTCAAACGGGCCGTAGTTTGCCCACGGCTGGTCTAACCACTGTACCGCCCACCTGAAACCAATGTACTATTGAATGTCAACTGTAATTGGGAAAAAAAAAATTGAGATCCCGTCCTGTGTCTCTCAGGATTTCAGTTGGACAAGACACCTGAACACGAGCACTGGCTTCCCCAGAACCCCTTCTCTGAGGTACCTTCCCCCTGTGAGCCAGAGTTCTCTCCACTACAAAGTGGGGACTGTACAGGCTACTGCATTGCCTGCCCCAGGGCCAGTGTGGGGGCATACAGGAGAGACCTGATGGGGACAGGCTTGGTGAATGGAACCGGACATGAGTGCACAAGGGGCCATTACAAACCCCAAACCAACCAATAATCCACCCATCAGGGCTGGCATTAGGACAGGGCTGCTGGGCCTCAAACATACTGCGACTGGGGTGACAGGGGCAGCCTGGAACTAGACTTCACACAGAGCAGGCAGGCCACACAGGACTGCCAAGCAGGGGACTGAGGCAAAGTAGACCGAAATTAAAGAAAGGTACCCTTTGCTGGTCTGGCCCTGAGCCCCCGTCTCAGATGTTTAAAAGGATGCATCTCTTCCCTTCCCCAGCGCAGCTGCCCAGGGCAGTCACAGCACCTTTGCTCGGCCTTGGAGAGTCATGAATGAGCCATTTGACACACACCCCTGCCTTCAGGTGGAAAGGGTTTGCTCAGCTCCATTTTATAGGCGAAGCTACTGAGGCCTGGGTGGTTGAATGACTTGCCCAAGCTCATTTGACCAGTGAATGGTACATGGCAGGATCAACCCAAACTAGGTGGCTGCCCTGCCCTCAAGCCCCCTCTCCACACACCCCTGGATCATGTGTGGCAAGTGGGCGTAGTTCTCCAAACTGGGTTTTGAAGTATCTTTCTAAAAAACCAATCCAGATTGCAACCCAGATACTGAACTCTGTGAAGGCAAGCTACTTGACTTCCCTCCTGCTACCTCTGACCACCTCTGCCCCAAACCCCCATACCACCCTTTTTGGCTCTAACACCGGCTTCACGGACCAAACACAGTAACTGTTCGTCTTTGCTCCTGGCAGCCATCCACCCCGGCAGTGGTGAATCTGAGGCTGGGCTGCCTTCACAGGGCAGGGGACAATGCTGAGGGTCACAGCAGCCCAGGGGAACATGCCAACCACAAGCGGGCAGGCACCCCAGGCCTCAGAAGGGCACCAGACCCCATTCAACACAGGATGGCTCAAAGGAGGTCAGGGGAGCCCAGCCAGAGGAGGGGACAGAAGTAGGCCCCCTGGTGACAGACAGCCTTAGCCTCTGGAGCGCCCTGAGTGTGTCTAAAGGAAGCTTTGTGCCCCGGATTCCATGCCTTCCTCTGAACCCCAGGACTTGGAGCTATGCAGACTCGATGTCTGGTAAAGAGCAAAGATGTTCTTGGAGACCGAAAGGATGTTTATTATGAAGGAAGGTCAAGTTCGTCATGTAATGCATTCCGAAAGTTATTGTCAATTATTAACATCGTCATCATTGCTTTACTGTCCTCTCCCCACAGCTGAGATGGCTGTGCCCTTCGTGGGCCACTAAGTAGTATATTATTCTCAGAGGGGAATCGCAATGTGGACACAGGTTGGGAGGAGAGCAGAGCGACTCGGAGGCAACTCTCAGGCTGAGAGGAAACCAATTCCCAACCTCTAGCCCCCACAGGCGACTCGCCTCTCCAGCCTCACTCTGTGGCCCGTCCGCAGACCCCTTGAGGCCACCGGAGCCACTCTCCTTCGGTCAGCTGAGTACAGAAAGTCTACTGACCACTGCCCTCGGTCACACGTCTGGCACTGGACACAACAATGAGCCGGCCCAGGCCCTGCCCTTAATGAAGTCACCACTTAGCAGCGGCATCTCCACTCTAACCTAATGTACCAACTAAAAGCTTTGGTAAAATTCAGTGTTGAGTCACGATCAGACTCCTCTCTAGAAGGAACACAGATTCATTTCCGACAGAAGAGGCCCAAGTACCCAAATGCCCCCGCCTGGAGAGGATGAAGATGTCCATCGGCAGCACGGAGCCTCATGGGAGCCCTTGCCCCCCCGCCCCCCCGCTCTGCCCTCCCCGAAAAGGCACGGGCATTCTTCCAAGTAGCCGCTCTAAGCAAGCGTCATCTTCACACGACTGATGGAGGTGGACGCAAGCACAAGTGCAAGTGGCTGGGAGAAGGGCACTCTCAAGGAAGAGGGTCAAAGGGCATTCTGTGGGCCCTGGAGGAAGGACTCAGGCATACCCAAGGTAGGCATCACGAACCACCTGGCAAGGCTGGTCTCAACATTCTAGTCAGAAGTCTCCAGCAGGCGCACAGGGGGCCTGAAGGAATGCCCAGCACCAAGACTGCTAGCTCAGGCTTCCTAAGAGAAGGAGTCGATCTTGAGCCCCGCTTCTCTCCCTGGCTCTTAAGAAATCGGCCCAGGGTTTGCAGGCCAAAGGAGAGGAATCATTCAAACAGCAGAGACATTTGCACTTCAAAGACATCGACCCTCTGTGTAGCATCTCTCCATCTACTACCCACACCACTACCTTCTTTAACTCTCCCACACCCTCTGAGGTGGAAATTACCAGCCCCATTTTATAGATGAAGAAACTGAGGCTCAGTGAGGGCACAGGAGTTGATCAAAGTCACACAGCTAGGACTCTAATTTGAAACCTCTCAGCTCCAAATTCCATGCCTCCCTTCCATGCAGACCTGACCATGCTGCCGACAGCACCTAACATCTATTGGTTGCTCAGTAAAATTTGGAGGAATCTCAATTGAATGCCCGAGTCCTGCACACCATCTCTTAGATAAGATCCCTGTTTCTTCCTCCTTAGGCAGACTCCAAGGCAGAAAGACACGGGTTCGGTGTGGGAGAAAATGCACCAGGAGGAAACAGAGTCTGCCTCAACCTGGGGGATGGGGTCTTGACCCTGTTGAGAAGACCTCCAACCTCAGAGGAGGAGGCTGGGCCTGGCCTCCCGCTGACCTCGCCATCTCTCAAGGGCTCGGAGGGCACAGCAGCAGAGGACCAACTCACCTTCGGGGATGGCATCCTCCTGGTACACAGGCCGCAGCAGCTGCAAGGCAAAGGCAGGAGAACCACCTCAGCCCCAGGCGCAGGGCAGGACCACCCGGCAGGCTGCTCGCCCCAGCCCTGCGATGGGAAGGGAACACCTCGGGGCACTAGGGAAAACAGCAACCCTGCTACCAAACTGAAAGGGGGCTTGGAAATAAGGCCAGAAACCTCCAGAATATTAGAGTTCAACAGACTATAGCTGTCAACAATTCTAACCCCTGGGCCAAGTCCCCGCCTTCCTTGAAGGCAGCTTGTTCCAAAAAATGTTCCATGGAACGTTGGCATTGACCGATGCTAACAACCCTGCCACAGGGTGCGCCCCAGGGGGGTCTGGGAAATGCTGAGTGAAGCAAGGTTAAGCCCCCGTCTCCAGTGCAGGGTGCCTGGAGCAGGCTCCAATGGGCCAGTATGCATTGGGATAGTGCTCAAACTTATTTGACTTCAGAACACTTCCTCCCCCCCCCCCAAAAAAATATCTCATGGGGGTAATGTTTTGGGGCACACACTCCATCATCCCACCCTGCCATCCTGTACTGTCTGCGTTCACACCTTTTATGACTGGGGACTCCCCCCACCACCACCCACGGCAGCCCATCCCATTGTGGGAACGTGCAGGCTGGCACAACTCTTCCCAGCTCATCCTCCTTCTGAGGAGCAATCTTCTACCTTGTGACATCCCCTGGGTCTGTGTCTATGTCCTGAGCCCACAAAGGCCCACCTGCTCTCCACACCCAGGACAGCCCTGCAGCCACGGAGCTAACACACACTCCCATCCCCTTGCAGGCTCCTCCCCACATCATGTCGAGTCTTTTCCTGGCCTCACACAGGGACCCATGCCCTTCCCCTTCCCCGAACCAGGTGTCCATACCTGGCTCCCAGGGTTCAGCGGGGCCAGGATGATGTAGTTGGGGTCGGTGGGGGCAGTGGCACGGGACAGCGCCGGCAGGGTATGCTGGCCCCCGCGCTTGGCCACCTCGGTGTAGCGCTCCCAGCCTCCGAGCAGCAGCCCGTCGGAGCTGTCACATACCAGGTGGCAGCTGTGGCGCTGCTCAGGCCGAGCCTGGGCCCCGTGGGCGCAGTTCTTCTCCCGCTTGTTGGGGGGCAACTGGAGGTCATGGGCTGACTTGCAGGACGCCCGCCGCAGGACCCCACCATCCGGGCCTGGCTTGACTTGGGGGACCAGGCGCCACACAAGCAAGATGATCTCACTGGGGCAGCTCCTGGAAACATAGAGAAGTTGAGTCTGGGGGAGACCAAAGCCAGCTGGGGCCAGGGCCTGCAGGGGCAGAGAGGAAGAGTATGGGAGGGGGAGAAGCCCCTAATGTCCGAGCGGGAAGGGGGACAAGAGACCATGTGAAGCAGAGATGGCATAGGGTTCCCGTAGGACAACCCTAATGGACTGGCAGAGTCCATCAGATTCAATTAGTGACGTCTGTGGGCAAAATACACGCCAGGAGGAGCAAGCAAACACCCGCGGGCGTCCATTCATCCAGTCACTTTAGAAGCAGGCCGGCGATGCGCCATGAGGGTTCTACCCCAGCCGGCCAAAATCTAGAGGGCCCAAGCATTTTCAAGAGTCTTTTTTTTAAATTGGGCATTTGACACATTTGCAACATCTACACACCCTTTCAAACAATGGGCTTAGCTGTGAGGTAGCAGGAATCATTAGCTCAAGTAGAAAGCCACCCCCTGGAACCAGAGGGTTGGTTTGAGAGCTCCTTCCCTGCTGTTTGCTCTGAGCCCCGAACCTTCCATTTGCAGGCTGAGAACCCGATTCCCTGAGGGGCAGAGTGAATTGCTGACGGCTGGGCAAAGGGGGGAAGGATAAGGCCCTGTGCCAGGGCTGGGGAGGGGAGGCGTGCCGCCAGCCGGGCCTCAGGCAGCCCCTGGCCCCTCTCACCGGATCTCGTGGGCCAGCTCCACACATTTCCAGTGCTCCACCGGCCTCTCGTTCAGCTGTAGCACAGTGTCCAGCTGCTGCAGCCCTGCCCTGTCTGCTGGGCCCCCTGCAGGGACAAAGAAAGGACACTCAAGGGCTCCTCAAGCCCACAACCCACTGGAAGGACCTGGGGTCCTTTGCTTCCCCAGTGACCCAGGACAAGGACTGCCACGCTGTTTCTTCATCTGTGAAATGAGGGGCTGACCTTGGTGGCTCCCAGGGACCTCAGAGGAACTTACCCTTCACCTATTCACACTTCTCTGCTGCCGACCCTTCCAGCGAGTCCCACCCCACTCCCCAGGGCCTCCCAACCTCTGAGAGCCCTTCTTTGGTACCAGGCTCACCCACTTCATTCATTCCTTCAGCATCAAGTGCCAACCTCGTGCCCAACCCCCGGCAGGCACTGGGGTCACCCAGACCACCGAGCATTGCCTTCTCCTGAGATGCTCACGCTGTGATGAGGAGAAATCTGTTCTTTATGGGAAATAGGAAGGGGATGCCTGTGTTTCAGTGCTACCCAGGCTTGGCATAGGATAAAATGCCAATTCCTAAACAGAGTTCAGAAATGACTCCTTTTCCCATGCAGCCATTATTGAAAGTATAGGTTTAGTTCCTGTTTGAAATGCCGGGGAAGCCAAAATATAAAAATCTATTTTCATTTTGATAAAAACACACAGACAAAAAAGAGCGGGCCTATTTTCATAAACCTCAATTTTATCTGTGGTCATTTGAAAATATTATTCTTTTCGTTTTGAAAGACAAGGCCACATGTTGCTCCACTCTGGGGCTCCCTTACAGTCCACGGTCCTGTTTGCACAGCCCGCGTGCGCGGCGGGAGAATGGGGCTGCGTCACCCAAGACACTCACTTACCCGAATCCACCGCCTGGACGCGGACCGGAGAGTCACAGCAGATGGTGAAGCCGAAGCCATCCTTCCCCCTCGGGATGGTGATCTAGGACACAGCCCGGCCCAGTTACTCCCAGGAGCCGACCCAAGGTCAGGAAGCCCACAGGCCCCACCCCAGAGCCATCCTCCTCTCTAACTGGAGCCAAAAAGGAGGCTGGCCAGCCTCTCACCGTCCCTGTCTCGGCCCAGGCCTCTTGACCACTGGGTTGTGGGCCAAGCAGGAAAGCTGGGAGCTCAGGCCGATGTGGAGGCCGGGATGGAGAGAGCATTGAAAGGGCAAACCTCGCCCTCCTCGGCCCAGCTGACATGCAGCCCTTTCCCAAAGGCCCACTGGACCTGCACATCTGCACTTGGCCTGTGAGCCACTGCCTGCTTGGTCCCTTTCTCCTTCTTAGAAACAAAGCCAACCTGGTCGCTGCCTTCCCAGAGAACAGGAGGAGGAAGACAGGGACACATACACTCACACCCTCAAGTCAAAGGTCACAGGGCAAGTGCTGGGGTTCTCAGGGCTGTCCATCGCCAGAACTCGAGGCATCCAACAAGGGCTCCCAGGTGAGGGGGCAGGTGGGGACACAGTCAGGGCTCCCCGCTGGACCCGCACTGGCCACTGACCTCACTGTGCCTGCTGAGGCCCGTGGGCCCATGTGCAGGGCAGCTCCACAAGCCCTCCTTTCAGAAGCCCCCTGGAAGGGCTGTACCATCGGATGCTCTTTACAAGGCAGCTATTGAGTTCCTGCTGCATGCCAGGCTCAGCTGAGGTATGGACGCATGAGGCCTGGGTCTCTGGCTCCCAGAGAGACATGAGGGCACACAAGTCTTTCCGAAGCAAAGCAGGACATGACAAGTATTATAGCAAAACACGAAGGTCGAGCTGGGAATGGCTCTGTGTGCTTGGCTTCACGCACCGCAGGAACGCAGCAAGTGCTAAGTTAATGAGGACAGCCCAGCAGCACCCCACTGGCAGTGGGGAGCTGGGGGCTGGCAGGGGCGGGGGGTGCAATACAGTCTGCTGACTCAATTCAGTTCCGTCTTGCTGTGCTCCTCCTCTATGCTCCCCCAATTAGGCTTTGGGCAGAGTGCAGAAGGCCCAGCCTGGCCCACCCAAAAGAGATTCCAAGCTGCTGGGAACAGGTGCATGAAAGCAACAGAAGACAGGTTCAAGGGGGCTCCAAGAGACCCCCTGGAAGCGGATGGAGTGGGCCCTGGCGAGGCACAGGGAGGGTGTCCCAGGCAGGCTGGGAAAGAAGCCAGCTCAGCAAGCCTGGAAAGGTCAGGGCTGCCCGCCTGTCAGGAGATTCTCTTCAAGGCTAGGTGCCTGGCATTCACCTGCCAGCTGTCCCCAAGGTCGGGCGTGAGGAAGGGGAGGGCCAGGGGCCCAGGGTGGCCAAGGCGCTTGGAAGCTGCCAGGAGGCCCCTGAGGCTCTGCTTCCCACCAGCCCTGGGACTGGATTCAAAGCAGAGTTTTTAAAACAGGAAATCTGACAGACAAGGGGAGGGGGGAGGGGGCAGGAAAATACCCTGTTCCCATAAGAATTCTGGGAAAACACGCAGCTAAGACAGGAAGAGAAAAAAATGGAAAGAAAGAAAGAAAAACAAACGCTGGAGTAAGTGCGGAAAGCCAGGCCGAGGCCGAGGGGAGCTGTCAGGAGCCAGGTCCACTCCACACGACCAGGGATCCTAGGGGCCTGGCGACTCACCCGCGACCCAGGCGGAAGCTGGGATTCCAAAGTCTTGCCAGCGCTCCCCTCGTCCTACCCCACCAGGCCCACCGCCCCTCTGGCCTCGGCGCAGGCTCTGGACACGGGTCCTAGCCCCCTGTTTCAGGCACGGTGCTGACAATTAGGGACTGGCTCCAGAGCGGAGTCTGGAGTTGAACTGTGTGCTCCAGCAAAGCAGCCTCCCACATCCACACCCTGGTCTCCTCATCCAGGTGGCACCGTGGACTGGAGCGCCTTCTGCCTTCCTGGGCACTGGCCTAAGAAGAGCCAGCCGGGTCCCTGGTCCAAGACAGCTGGGGGTGGGGAAGGCTGGGAAGAGGAGAGGGCGTGAGGAAGCAAAGGGCGGGACCGAGGGAAGGAAACAGCATTATTCTCTGGCCATCGTGAGCACTGGCCACGCTGAAAAGGCGGGGCCCCAAGAACCTGAGCCTCACTGCAGCCCTGAGTGGAAGGCAGGGCTGGTTTTAAAGAGGAAGAAAGTGAAGCCTCCCGCTCTCCGTCCTCCTCTCTGACCTCAGGCCTCGGGGTCAGGAGGTGAGGAGAGCAGCCCCGCCCTGAGTCCGGGACCTCGGTGGTGGCTCCTGGCAGAGGCCGTCCTTCCTGGGGGTGGTCCTTGCTCTTTCCTGTCTGGGGCAGGAACCGCCACTGCTCCTGGATCTCACCCGTGGCCGCACCTCCCTTCTGCCCTCCTGCCTGGTTTCTGGGCTCTTCCACGCCCAGACTTCATCTCCAGCTGCCCCACTCATGGACTATACCAGATGCCTTGGCAGGCGCTACACACAACACTCCATTTATTCTCCAGCATCATCCCCTGGGCATTAGCATCCCTTTCCACCGACGGGGAGACTGAGACTCGGGGAAGAAAAGTGACGTGCTCAAGGGCCACAGCTGAAAAAGGCAGGGCTGGACCTCAGTCCGGGTCTGACAAAAAGCTGGTGCCCTCAATACTGCCCTGGTTCCTAGCGCAGGCTTGCCTTGAACTTGAGCCCCAGAGCCCCAGGCCCAGCCCACACTCCTGCCGGGCCCCATTGTGACTGCAAGGTGCCTGTAGTCCCAAGGTGACCAAGGACTTCTTGACCTCCCATCCAGTGCCCTCGCAGCCTAAACCACTCCGCCACCCCGGTGAGGCAGGGGCCACTCTGCCTGGCTCCAGGAGGGTGGGAGGGCAGGGTGGGGCCGTGCAGGGAGGGAGGACTAAAGGGAGAACCTGTGGGTCTCTGGCTGTGGGGCCGCCGTGCAGGAGACCCCTCTGGGCATCTCCCTTGCCCCTAAGGCTGCCTGTCCCAAGGAGCCAAGACCCAGGTTTCAGTCTGTGCATGAAAACACACAGAGGGACTTTTCTGTACTTACACAATCGGAACCATTTCTTAGCTCCCATTCCCAAAATCTGGACATCCCTTGCCTGCACCCTCACTGACCCCGTGGCTTTTTTTTTTTTTTTAAGGGAAAATGTCCATCACAGAAGAAACTCAGAGACTAACGGATCCTCGCTCCCACTCTGCCCTACGTCCTAAGACTGGAGGCTGAGAGGCCAGACCCTCTTGGTGAACTTGGGCTCCAGAGCCAGAGGACTCCGGATCCGCCTCAAGGTATCCATGGGGAGGAAAGTCCTGTGTGCATGTCCATGGGTGAGCGTGTACGAGAAAAATCTCATGTGCGCCCAGAAACAGAAACATCCTATCTCACATGCAGGCGCGCACTGACTCAGGCAGAAACAGTCACACAATCACACACACGCGCACACAATGCAGGACAGGCACTGCTGTCCCATCGGAAGTAGGGAACGTTTGCAAAAATACAAGGGTAGCAAAAAAAAAAACCCACAAACCCCGGCGGCTGAGCAACTTAGCTACTTGCCTTCTCAGGCCTGGGGCAGTTTTTTAACAACCACGCTGCCACAAAATAAGAACACAGAAAAGCAATCAGTAATCTCACGAGGGACGCCACCCAGCCACTGGTTAGGACAACACAGAGCTGGACCCCACCGGCCCCTAGAGAGAGGGGCAGTGGGCGAAGGCTGGGTCTCAGGTCCAGCTCCTGCCTCTGTCCTCCCCTTAAATCAAAACGAACCCGCAAAGGCGCAGGAGGGGACAAGGACGGCCACGAGGGGAGAGAAGTCCTGCTAGGCTAAGCCCCCAACCCTGACCCCCAGGGACACCCCATGCCGCCCCTCAAAGGGCCGAGCACCCACCTGGCGGTAGCGGCGCTCCGAGCACACCTTGCAGAGCCCGTTGAAGCGGTTCATGGCTGCAGGTCCTGCTCCGCGGCTGCCCCATGAAAACCCAGCTCTCCCCCCAGCAGCAGGAGCCCGCACTGCGCCCCGTCAGCCTGGCATGACCGCCCTGGGAAGCCCGCCCCGCAGAAGAATGGCAGGAAATCACCTCTCACCTCCCCAGGCCCTGTCTGCGCTGTGTGCCTCTGCGTGATAAGCCCGAAGGCTTCCTGAAACCTCAGAATGACAAGGAAGAGGGAGAGTTTTATATTAAAATTCCTGTCAACTAGTTAGTATTCCCCGGGCCCAGCGGGGAGAGGGCGCCTTTGTTCTGGCTGCATTCTCCGCCGTGGGCCGCTTGGTGATTCCAGTGTTCTCACAAACACCCCTGGCCACAGGAGAGTCCGGGCAGAAAACACGGCCCACTCTCTACCAGTGCTGCCTCTCCCTGCAAATCCCAGGGTCCCCCCTCTCCCCCGCAAATCCAGGGGATCAACCCAGCCTACGGAATCGAAGCCCGGCTCAGGGGGTTGTGCCCTCAGACGTACCAGCTCACCACAGGGAACATGAAACATTTGGAGTCTGAGGACCTGCCTGCCACTCAGCAGCTACTTAAAAGCCAGCTTCCTCACCCTAGTAAGTGGGCTGCTTTCAGGTCTGAGTAGCCCATAAAGGCAAATTGGGAGGGGTTTCCAATCACCAGATGGTCCAGCCTCCGCATTTTACCCATGAAGAAGCTAAGGCCTGGAGCAGTCAAGGTCACACAGCTGGGTAGCAAGGAGCTGGGACCAAAACTCCATGCTTGTTCCCTGTCCTGTAGCACAGCACCTGGTGAGCTTACACCCACCTCAGAGTCCCTGGGGAAACACCCCGCTCACCCACATCCTTGATGCCAGAAAGGGTCCCTTCATCCAGCCCAGCTTTGGTTGTCATGACAGCGGACAGGTCATCCAGGTTTCTGGGCCTCCATCTCCCCATCCACACAATGGACAAGTTGAACAGGTGACTTTGGGGTTGGGGGGCTCTCGCCCACCCCAACAAAGCCTCCAACAATCATGCCCCCTTGGCCGAGTCCTACAGACAACTTCGGGGGTGCAAGCCCAGGGAAATCAAATGCGCCTCAGAACAATGCGCCCTGGGCCCAAGGCCTGTGTGCAGAAGCAGCCTTCCCAAGCCACCTGGAAGTCTGCAGTGTGGGTGTCCCTGTGGCCCCCACAGATCACCAGCGAGGCTCCCTGCTCACTGTCCTCTGTGACCACAAGTACGGAGAGAGAGAGAGAGGTCACTGCAGGTCCCCCACTGCAGCTAGAAGACAGTTTTAAACGACTAAGAAAGCCACATACAAAACAGTAACTGACCAGTTCCTCTAACACAGCGCTATCCAATACAGTAGCAACTAGATACATGTGCAAGGTGAATTTAAATTAAAGTGGCCTCGGTCAGACTAGCCACATTTCAGGGGCTCAGTAGCCACAGGCAGGCAGTGGCTGGCTACCATATTGGAAAGCATGGCTGTAGGCCAGTGATGGCGAACCTTTTGAGCTCGGCGTGTCAGCATTTTGAAAAACCCTAACTAAACTCTGGTGCTGTGTCACATATAGAAATTTTTTGATCTTTGCAACCATAGTAAAACAAAGATTTATATTTTTGATATTTATTTTATATATTTAAATGCCACTTAACAAAGAAAAATCAACCAAATAAATGAGTTCGCGTGTCATAGGTTCGCCATCACTGCTGTAGGCTGTAGGTTGTCCGCTCCATGAGGGCAGGGACATCTCTGAACCGTACACATCTCCCGCATCTGTGAGACGGGGAAGTGACAAGCCCCTCGGAGGTGGGAGTCGGGATTAAATTCAACTACAACACCTGGCACACGGGGCTACGTCTCTAGGTCAGGAGTTTGTTTCTCCTTCTCTTAAGTTACTGAAGACACCCATGGATCACCCGCCATGTTCTGCCAAGAGACGGAAAGAATTTGGGGGAATTCTCCCATCCCTACGTGAAGGCTCCCCCCTAGATGCAAAGCTCTGATGGAGCAAGAACCATCGGTCTCAGGGTGAGGCTCTCGGCTGCTCCCTGACACCGAGCAGCCCTAACCTGAGAGACCAACTGGGCCTCAGTTCCAGGGAAAGCAAGGCGTGTGAGGAGACCTGTGGGGAAAGGGGGACTCGGCTTCAAGAGCCTGAGAGTCAAGAAGATCCGGATTCCTCCATTTCCAGGGCCAGGGCCTGGCTCTCCCCAAGCACGAGTAACCAGAGAGGAGCGTCAGAAATAATCCCTGAAAAACGCACAACCGCGGAGTTTCCGGGCACCGAGTGCTGCCCTGTTTAGGGGTCTCCTGGGCCAAGGGACTGACCAAGAGCAGGTTCGAACCCAGAGCAATGCTCAGGCCCTTGAGTCCAACCCAGGCATGTCCCCACCTACCTTAAGTTCTTCCCCGTTCTCAGTGTCCCCACCTCCTGGCATTCTCAGCAGCGGCTCTGGAAGGCAACAGAGCAGCATCAGAAAGTGTCTGCTGGCATATAAGCGTCCGTCCCATAGACCACCCAGAGGCCCAGGCCAAAGTGCCAGGCCCACGCGGCTGCCCAGGTCACTCCTGGCCTCCAGGATGTGGGGACGCCTGAGCTCGGGCCAGGCAGGGGCTCAGGAGCCATGACTATGTATGGAAGGGACAGAACAGAGGAAATGCAAATCCACATCCTGAACCTCAGGACCCTTCACCAGGCCCACGGCCCTGTCCACAGAGGTGAGTTAGCAAGGCAGCTGGAGAGGATCCTGAGACCACTGGCCCTGGCAAGGGGCCACGTAGGAAGCTCCTGAAGCCCACCCTCCCTGAGCTAGGGGTGGGACCGAACCACATGGGATCAGGCCATAGCCCTATCCAAGTCCAACCAGATACAGAAAGGTACATGGGTGAGAGGCTACCTGCTGCCCACATACTAGCAGGGGTTTGAGAGAAGTCCCTGGACCCATGGTCTGATCATAGCTGGGATGACATCTGCCACAAAACACAGGCATTGATGCTACTACCCAGGAAGGGCAGGGGGAGGTCCGGGGGGAGGGGGAGTGTGGCAGCACATCTGGGCAGAAGCTGAGGTGGTGTGCATGTACCTCTCAGGGGTCGCAGTCGCCGCCTAGCCACCTTCAGGTGCTTGGTCCGGCCCAGGGCCTCCCCCAGGAGGTAGTACCAGCCACTGATCTCCTGTCACAAGAGAAGACATGACCCACTCAGAGGAGGCAGAGGGCACAGGTCAGGCAGCCACCAATACCCCTCACAGAGCAGCAGCACCTCTGCAGAGATGGACACTCCAGCCTCTCTGCCCCACAAGGAACTGTCGTGACTACACCTCCAGGAAGCCTTCCCGGATGCAATGAACAGAGCTGGTCCTCCCTTCTGCTGAATTCTCATAGCCTTTTCCCCTGAAGCACAGTCTACTTGCACACCTACCTCCCCCACTAAGCGGTGAACAGGCTCACTGATGTGACTAGCACTGCGCCTGGTATACAGTAGGAGCCCAATAAATGTTGACAGAAGGGAGGGAATGAGGGGTGGAGGGAGATGCCAGAAAGTAGGCATCCTGAGGCTCCTGAGCAGTCTCCAGGGCGGAACATCTTCTCCCAGCAGGGAACGAAGCCCAGGTTGCAGTCAAGACACTTGGGACCCACATACAGGAGGAAGGGTCCTCACCCACCTACCCGAGACCTCACTGCCAGGACACAAAGCTGGGTGACCGGGCCACCTGGCAACGTTGTGTGGCAGGCCCTCAGGACATCACCAGGGATGTACAAATGGAGCATGTCCCTCTCCTGTCAAAAGCCTCCAGTTTGGGGGTGCAGTGCAGAGTAGAGATGGATGAGGGACTAGCTACCCAGGGGAGAGGTCTCTAGACCCCAAAGAGTCCTCGCCCAGCCAGGAGGATAGCTCCATGGAGGATGTTCACTCCACCCTGGGTACCTGCTTGGCCCAAAAACACAAGACCTGGTAGGTAACATCATGGTGACACCTGGGGCATACCGTAGTACCTGGCCTTCCTCCTCCAGGGAAGCACCAGGAGTGCTCTGATCTTCAAGGGACCTACCAGTGTCCTTAATGGCAGACACCAGAACCGGAGTCTCCTGGGAGGACTTGGGGGCTCCTAACAACTGCTCTCTGACAAAAATAAATCAAGAAGGGACCCAAACCCTTGGCACACAGAAGACAAACACAGTATTGTTATCCAGGCCACAGGGCACCTAACAAAGAAAGAAGCCCTGCCCAAGGGCTTCCAGACAAAGCAACTGGGCCCCGGTGGATGACCCGGCCAGAGCTTCCCTAGGACTCACCTTGTCTGGAGTCAGGAGAGACCTCACCCCGAAGCTCATGCAGCCGATGAGTCCACTCTGTCTGAGAGAACAACAGAGACTTCAGTCAGCACCTTTTCCCTGGGGTATTTCAGGAAATCGATTATCAAGTGTAACGTGGGTTTGTCGGATGCACTGCGGTTTACATCATCTCATTTGACCTTTCCAACTCTCATGAGTTAGGCTGGAGAAAAGTTATTTCTCCATTTCACAGATGAAAAAACTGAGGCTCAAAGTTGGTCCTCTTCCCAAGGTCACTGGACTAATTAGTAGCAGTGTCCCATGGGCAACCCAGGTGTTCCAGGTCTCGGGGCAGCACTCCGTCCACCAGCCACAAAAGCTCAGAGCTACCTCGCAGGTTTTAACTGTTCTGGCGCCAGTAGATCCAAAGAACTGGTCCCCGCAGGAAATGTCAGCTTCCATATTAGCTGATGATGCTCGATTGAGGACAAACGTTACGAGACCGCAAGCTCCAGAAGGTCTGTCTCAGGTCCAGGCAAGACCTGAGCAGATCTTGGACAGTTTCAGATCAAGGTCAAAGGCAACAGGAAAGTCCATGAGAGCAACCTGACCTGGTGGCCGGGGGGACAAGTAGGCATGAACCAGGGACAGGCCTCATGGGGATGTCACTGTGGCAAAAGGCTGAGTTCAGGCAGGTCCTTCTTGGCTAAGATTCATTCAAAGTTCCTTGAAGACTGTCCACTATTGATTGATACTGATTGATACTTGGCAGCTTTCAATAATGATGGCACAGATGAACACTAATGAAATGCAAACAATAATCTCGCTACTGCGAGAGAAAAGGAAATTCACAAATCTGTCCTTTAATGAGGAAAATGCCCACCAAAGCATTCACAATGGTTGTTAATGAGGAACACCCACGAAAATTAATAATGATTGTATCTGGTAGGAGGGATTAGCGGAGGTTTTGTTTTTTGGGGGTTTTCAGTGTTTTCCAAGTTTCATAGGGAACAAGCAGTACTTTTATAATCAGAAAAAAAAAATAGTATAAAGGTATTGGCAAGTACTTCTATTCTACCGCATCGTTCTCTGTCCTAACACTAGAGTTGCTTTTTAATTTTTCTATTCTCTCTCCTAGCACATCCCCAACTCAGACTCCTTCGGATTGGTTTACTATTAATCAGGAAACAACATGGGTATTTAGACTGGAGCATAGCCCTGGTGGTTGACGTCAATGTCTGAAAGACCCACACAGATCTAGCGTGTTCTGTGGAAGGCACAATAGCAGAGCCAAGATGGCATGAGCTCCTAGATGGGCAGTGAACTCCCACGAGATGGGCCTCCCTGGAACCTGGCCTAAGGGGGCGTGAGTGAGGTTGGTGGCTATAGCCAGGGGTGCACCACAGAACCCCCTGAAATGCCTGCCCACATCATATGCCCCAGAGTCTGCTCCCGGAGACCCAGACCCAGCTGTCTCAGGCGGGGTCCAGGCATGTGAGTCTGGAGAAAGCACCTACCGGTGCCTGCCCCAGTCAAGGACCCCTGGTCTAGAAGGCCTCTAGAAATGCGTATTATTTGCATTCTCCGGAAAGGGTGGCAGCTCACCACCTAACAGTGCTAAGCAAAGTAAAACTGGCTTCTTGAGGGTAACCCAGCCAAGTGAGGGGCAGAGATGCAGAATGCTGAGGCCTGGTCCTCAGACCGGCGAGCCTGCCCTGCAAATTCTGCACCTGGCCGGGTCCCTCCAGCTACTCTTACCCGGCTACGTCCCCTGCTCTCACTCCCTGCCCCCATTTCCTGCAGCCTGGACTCCACCTGTCCTCCCCTCTCCCTTGCCCACCCCCATCATACGAGGCCATATCGATAATCCACCCAAAGAGGACAGGGTGATCACCCCAGCAAAGCGACCCTTCCACATTCCCCTCCCCAGCCCACCACCAAAAACAAATACTCCACCCTCCTGGCAAGTGGCCAAGGCAGCACTAACGGGGAGAGGCAGCTGCAGGGGCCATCACAAGCGCAGATGCTGATCTGAGCTGCCATTCCACAGAACCCGTGTCGAGACTTTGCCAAAGTCCTCATCACCAATTTAATTCTGTTTGTCAACACATGCAAGAGCAGGCCAGCTGGCACCTAGGTGTCCACACGTTTCTCCCACACTGGGCATGGCTGTAACTTTCTAAGTCTCCGGGCACAGCCCTCAGCTGTAATGAAAGCTGCCTCTCCCTGCTCTTCGGTAAGTTCAGTTTTCATTCCCCGGTGCTTGGAGAATGCTAAATGGTTAATAGCCTCCTATGAGCGTTGCTTCCTGCTAAGGGGCCTCCAATGATGTCATGATAATTCAGGCAGAGTACATGGTCACAATTCATGTCCATAAGCAGGACCCTCCCTCTGAGTGTTCTTCAAATGGGCACTTCTGAAACCTGCTTTTGAAAAATCTTTGGAAGAAGAAAGACTTCTTTTGCACGTCACCCGAGTGCACAGCAATAGACCAGTCAGCTTGTAAAATTGGGAACGAATATGCACCCCGGACTGCCTGAAGTTTTGCTTAGGCACAAAGTCCCAGGAGCCAAGCCTTGGGGACTTCTGGATGCCAAACCCTGAGCTCAGGGTTTGGTGCACTCAGTGAAGGCTTGACAAGTGGATGAATCCATTATGCCCATGGTTGGTAGGCACTGGGCAAGGAGCCACCGCAGTAATGAGGCAAACATGCAGGAATTTAAATAGCAGTTCAGGACAGCAACACAGGGATGTCACTAGGCAGGGCGAGATGGACAGATGAACAGTGCAGGCAACAAATGATGAAAGCTCAGGAGGCGAGAGGTGGTTTAGGGCTAAGGTGCTCGAAGAAGGCCCAAAGAGTGAAGCCAGAGAGAGGGAGAGGGAGAGCATTTCAGGCAGAGGGAACGTTCAACACGAAGGCTCAGGGGTAAGGTTTCACGAGCACTCACGGGGAAAAGTACTTGGCTCCGTTTACTTTTGAGCCTAAAGTAAGAAACGTCTGCAAGGCAAAAGGCATTGCTATTTTGAGGGAATGCACTTTAATTCTGTCTCAGGGACCTTGAACTATTTCTGTGGCAGGGTTACTCCATCTAATCTCAATTTATTTTTAAGTTGATGGGTTAAATCGAACGCATCTTCCCATTCATTGTTTCTTTCCTTCGGCTCAGTCCCCATCTCTGGTCACAAGCTCCCTAACATGACAGCACTGTCCTCGGCACTGAGGTCCTGTTTATGAAAGGAGATTCAAGGAGAGAGCACATGCAGAGTACCCCTGACCATGTGACACGGAGCAAGCAGGCTCTCCATAAATGTCGGTGCTACCAACATAAACGATTATGTCCTTCAGGCTTATGTGCGTGCTGCTGCTGCTGTTTCTAACTTGGTGCATAACATTACAAATCTAAGCTTGTTCTCTGGCCCCAAGTTCTGCAGATGCTATGACCAGAGCTTCCAGTTGGCTCTTACCATATCATCCAACAAAACTTTTAAACAGCTCAGTTCCACAGTCAGTGATATTAAGGAATTACTGTCAGTTTTTAAATGTGATAACGGCATTGTGGGTTTCCTTTTTTTTTTTAAAGCCATCTTTTATAAAGATATAGAGATGAGATGAGGTGATGTCTGGGATTTGCTTTAAAATAATCCACTGGGAGAGGGGAAAGTGGGAGGGGCCACAGATGAAACAAGACTAGCCATGTATTGACGATCGACGAAGCTGGGCTAAGCCTATGAGGGTTTATGCTATGATATTTTCTACCCTTTCATATGTTTGAAATTGTCTATAGCTTCTTCAAAACTCACAGAACCTGAAAGCTGAAAGTCCCTTTAGAGGTCGGTGCATTTTACAGATGAGGAAACTGAGGCCCGAAGCAGGGAAAGGAATTAGCACGGTCTCGCAGCAAGTCTGAGCGAGGCCAAAATCTAGTGTTCTGAGCCAGTTCTCCTCCGCTCCCACTGTGGGCACCATTAAGAGTGGAAATCAGCCAGCCCTCCCCCAGAACGTCTTTGCAGATCATCTTGTTTCCCTAATACAAGTTTATAGTCCTCACTGGAAAGGCCGTGAGAATTAATGAAATTGGTGCTTCCCTTTTATCTCCTATCATTTGCAAAATGTAACTGCCACCCATTCAGCTGGATGGCATATAAAACGACGTTATAAATGCTATGGAAAGTACATGTGTTCCTCCGGGGCCTGAGGAACACAGGTACTGACACAGAAAAAGTTTGGTTTTGGAGTCATTCATCACCTGTGTGAGACTGTCAAGTGTCCTATAATGTGGTTACCAATACATGAGTTTGGCGCCAGACTGCCTGGATTTGCATGTTATTTTCATCACATCCTAGCTGTGTTATCTTAGGCAAGTTACTTAACCTCTCTGGGCTCTGTTTCCTCACCTGTGAAGGAGCAACCATAATATCTACCTTATATGGTGTTATGAGGATTAAATTAGATAATGCATGGAATATGCTTAGATTAATGCCCGGAGGAGTGGACCTTAGGTGCTTGATAAACATGAGCTGTGATATGTCCTGAGCCTGCAGGAGCCTCAGTTTCCTCTTCTCTGAAAAGAGGGCCATAACAATCCCTACCTCTCAGCGTTGCTATGAGGATTAAATGAGATAATGTATGTAAAGTGCTCGGCACAGAGAAGAGTTCAATCAGTGTTTGTTTCCTTCCTCCTGTAATTGTCTTTCATGTTGATAAGTTGAAGGTCCGTCCTTCAGAGAAGCACAATTTGATTTGAGAGCGCGGAGCAGGGCAGGAGTTTCCTGCCATCGCTCTGTCTGCCTCCTCCCACTCAGAAGCCTCCTGGGTCAGATGATGGATCAATGCTGCGCCTCCTACCGGCCGAGCCCCGAGCCCTGAGCCCTGAGCCCTGAGCCATGGCTTGGTGCTCGCAGCTTTGGTCAGCAGGGCCCTCTGTTCCGAAACACAGGCCTGTCTGAGCCCGCTCTGTCCCTCCTGAGCTTTGGGTTGGGACTGTGACCACAAGTTCAACTGTGTTTTGTTCATAAGGAATCTCACTTTCCCAAAATAGGCAACAAGTGGAGACACTCACGGCCTCTGTCATGCTGTCATGCTGACTCACTCTCCGGCCTCACCTTCTTTTCCAAAAACTGTGAGCTGCGTTGCTGACGCCTCCAGCAGCCCTTGGGCTCGCCCTGTTCTCCCAGGAGGGTGGCTCACGGTGGGGGGAGCGACAGCTCCCAGTGGGGGGTCTGCCTCCAGCACCTGCTCTGCTCCTTGCCACCACCCAGTGGGCTTGCCACATGTTTCTCTGACCCCCTCCTCTGTCGCTTCCGGGCTTCCCCTTCAAGACAGGATTCTGACCCTTGGTCCTGGGCACCCACTTTCTCCCTGGGCATCTGACCTGCTCAGAATTTCACCCACCACCTCGGTGGTCATGGCTTTCACCTGTGCACGTGGGCACAGACCTCCCTCTCCCCTGAGCCTCAGGAGAGCAAAGGCAGCTCTCCTCACAGCCCTCCCCTGGCTGCTGTCCAGGCACCGCCACCTCACCATATCCAGAGCTGGCTCCCTTCCCCTCCAGGACGCTCCAGCTTACTCGGGGACACCACCCAACACCCAGGAGTCATCCTTGGCTTCTCCCACCTGCTCTCACGCCCAAAATCACCAGTAAATACTATCAGTTTATCTCCTAACTACGTCCTGGGTCTCTTTCCTGCCCCTCTATCCCTAAATCTCTCTCTCACCAATCACCACAAGAATCTCCTGGTTCCTCCTCAGCCTTCCTGAGATCTACCGGAATGATAGATCTAGAACACACATCTGTCATCCCCTTGCTCAACACCCTTCGGTCCATCCCCATTGCCAGATTACCAAACACCAAGCTGGCTGCAT
Organism: Myotis davidii; assembly: GCF_000327345.1. Taxonomy (NCBI): domain Eukaryota; kingdom Metazoa; phylum Chordata; class Mammalia; order Chiroptera; family Vespertilionidae; genus Myotis; species Myotis davidii. The sequence goes on along the minus strand of NW_006294400.1, from coordinate 5,069,430 downwards.
GAGGTTCTCCCCGAGAGCTTTGTAAATGCAGATTCCTAGGCCCCACCCATGAAGATTCGGATATGACACCTGGGAATCTGTGCTCCTCACAAGCATCCCAGGTGATTCTGATGTATATTCAGGATTGAGAACCACTGGCCCTTGGGAGAAAACCTACAGATTCATCAGATTGGGCTTTTGACTACTTCTTCACCTTATCTCTAGCCGGTCCCTACTTTGTACTTGACCTTCCAGCAAGACCAATGAGTTTGTAGATCCGTCCACGGTCCTGCCCTGCCCTCTCCCCTCTACACTCCACTGTTTCTTTCTTCTGTCCTTTGACTTGAGCATCCAGGAAGCAATATAGTATTGAGAGTGAGGACTCTGGGTCTAACTGCCTGGGTTCCCATCCCGGCTCTACTGTTCAATGGCTGTATGACCTTGGGCAAGTTACTTCCTTCTTAGCTTCAGTCTCCTCTTCTGAACACTTAAGATAAAACATGCACTCCCTTTAGAGTCGTTTTATGAATTAAATGAGGTAATACACTATTAACACCTGTCTTGTGGTCAACACCCAGTAAATGGTTGCTCCTATCTTCAAGGTGACGTCCTCCTCCTCGGCCACACCCCCAAGTCTCTATCAGTGATCCTCTGGGGAGCGGGATGGTCTCTGAGCAACCCCATGTGTCCCCAGAACCTATGACAATGTTGCCACATTGGTACCCAGGAAATGGCGGCTCAATAAGGGGGCCTACAGCACCATGAGCTCCATTCCATGATTTAAAAAAATAGGTGCTCTATTAAAAGACAAATCTTTCCTTGTGAAGGTTGAACACGGCTCAACTTTAGAAAGCATACTAGCTATAAAATTTAGGGTACTAAAAAGGATTCAGCCTGAAAATATGTTCTGGGCCTCAGAAGGTGAGTTGAGCTAATTTTCATTCACCTAGATCCTTTTTTGGTCACCATTTGGTTCTCTGATTGTTTGACAAGTGTTACTGGCCACAGGGTCCCCCAGATTTCTTAGGCTGCACCAGGTGAATGAGCCCTTGCCACTCCCAGTCGGCCATGACCATCAGTCAAGTGCTCTCACCCCCTTTCCTCCACAGCGATCCTCACCCTCCTATACCCAGAACTCCTCCCCTCCTCTATACTAAACGTTATTACTAATGACTGGCCTCAAGCGTCCTGCAAGATCAGCCCGTTTGGAGTCTCCTACACAAAATCTCCACATCTCCTAAACTGGCCTCCGCATGGCAGCCTGAGCCCACCGCGCATATTCCTGCCTCCTTGCCTTTGCTCATGCTGTGCCCCTGCCTGGAATACCCTTTCCAACCTTCTCTCCTTGTCCTATTCTTGCTCTCTGCCCCAAGTTCAAAATCCCCCTTTCTGCACGAAGGCTTCCTTGACCACCTCAGCCTACAATGAGCTCTCCCTCTGCCCACACTAACTGTCCTATTACTCATTTCATTCTTTTATTCATTGAACCAATAGTCATTAGACTTCTATATGCCAGGCACATGGTACAGTGAGTGCGTAAAAGAGAAATGGGCCCATTTTTCATGGAGCTTCTACTCCTGTGGGACCGAGCCTGTGCATGCTGTCACTGTAATTTGTCTCCTGGCGTCCCTTACTGAAAAGAGGTGTCTTGAGAGCAGAATGTAGGCAGGTTGGCATCCCTGGAGGCCAACACAGTGTCTTGCTGATACCAAGGGCAGGGCAAATGCTCTCTGATAACACGATCCTTGGCGTCACCCGGAGTGACGGGGACTTGGTGGTCCATTTAGCTTTGCTACTGCTACTCACTCATCCACTAACTGAGCCCCTGTTGTATGCTGGCCGCCTGGCTGCCACCCACAGGCCCAGAGCAGGCTCTCTCCTCCAGCTCGGCAGTTCCGCTCACCTGGAGTCACCTGCCCTGTTCCACACCGCGACCAGGAGGCGCTTCTGTTCATCTTCCTCTTGGACAGGACTGCAAAGCAAAGCAGAAGGCCCGAGTGTTTGCAGAGTGGAGCTCCAGACCAGACCTCACGGAGTCCAACACAATTGCAAAATCTGGAAATAACTTACACCTCCAACATGAGGAGCTGTTTGAAAAACTCAAGCACAGATAGTGTGGGAAGTGAGTATTGACATACATTAAAGAGTTTGCATTATGTTATTAAGGACAGGAGAGAGGTTCCCACATAATATTATAGAACAATTCAATTTTTATAAACACACACACACACACACACACACACAGACATACACCCCCTCCCCACAAATTCAAACATCTGAAAAGAAATAAATCAAGACCTATCAGTGAGTAGTAGGGCTGGAAGGATTTTTCTCTGTTCTCCTTTTTGTGTATCTATAATTGCTGCTTTTCTATAATACGCAAAAACTACCTTGTGACATTTGAAAACCACAAACAATATTATTAATTTGCACTAACAGAAAAATCCAAAATGTCTATTATCTTCCCACTGGCTGCCGAGTTCAGGCTTCGGGGAAAGAAATAATAGCGACAACACTCAGTGTTACTGTCTCATCTACACCTCAGCTTTCTCAGGTTGGCACTATTATTGGCCCCATTTTACAAATCAGGAAGCCAGGGCTCGGAGAGGTTAGCAAGTTTTTAAAGGAGGGGGGTAGGCAAAACATCCCTCGGCTCGGGAAATTCCTTCTGCTGAAGGAGAAAGCTTGGCCCGAGGCACGGTGGGAAGTCGCCTTCTCCTCGGGGGCTGCCAGTCTCGGGCTGGGCATTTGAATTATGAGAACCAGCCAAGTGAGACCTTATCACTGAGGACCTCACGGCCGGGCCAGGTGCCAGGGATGCAAGGACACAGGGAATGAGAAAACAAAGACATCCTTTAGAAGTCACTGTTTTTCTGCTGAGATCTAGTTCTAGATTTGGCAGACAGAGCTGTTTCCAGATAAGCACTCCTTCCCGCTCCCGTCGAGGGCCCGGCTGCACCAGGTTCTTACAAGAAGAAGTGCTCCTGGAAGACGGGGTCTCTGGAGTCCGGAATGGTCTGTGTCTTCTGGCAGCACAGCCCCTGGTCTTCGGGGATCAAAGAAATCTTGAATTGGAGGAAAGGAAGCGTTAGGTGATTACGCGTGGCCATACGGTTGCCTCAGCCCAGAGGCTGGCTCTGCACATCTGCAATCGAAGGTTTCCCAGTGTCCTTCTCACCAGCCTCTGCGGAGGATGCGGTGGCGTCCTCAGTCAGATGCTGGGGGAAGAATGAGGAGCCCCAGGCCAGCGGTGGAATCAGAGGTGTCTGATTCCAGGGCCCCGTCGTGAGTGGTAGCAAGAAGGCAGCCAGAGGCCCAGCCAGAGATGGGGGACAACTTGACCATCTCTGCTCTTCCTCCAAGCAGAGAGGTTGCCCCCAAAGCACAGGCTTCCTCTCTTCTAAGTTCCCAGCAGCGGCCGAGTTCTCCCTTCACAAGAGGCTCCAGGTTGCTCTGCCAAGGCCCCCCATCCGTGCTCTCACACTAATGCATTCACCCCTGCCTCGGGCTCCCACCCTGCTCCTGACCGAGTCCTTGCCCACAGGGGCCTCTGACCAGCGTGGCATCAAGGCTGCCACCTTCTGGGAGGCATCTGGCCTTTGGCTCTGGCCAGTAGTTCCTCCACCCCATGGGGCCTCTGTCTCGTTGCAAGAGCCCCACTCGGACGGACCTACAAGCCCTCAGAGGCACTCCCTCCACTCCACCACCCAGATCTGGCCATCTTGCCTCCCGTTCGGGGGAGGAGACGGGTGAAGATACCGCTTTTCATGAGAGGGCTTGAGATCATCTGGATTTCTGCCATCCACATGCTCACTGCGCTCACCTGTGTGGGTGACCAAGCTCACCCTGAAAATTCTCACTCTTGCAGGATGCCCTAGGGACCAAGCCAGGCTAAGGGAAGAGGTTTATCCTAGCTCAGGACTTCACCCCTGAGCAAATTAAATGCCTACTGACCACCACCCCCAGCCCCATCCACACCCACCCCGACCTCCATTTACCTTCACGTAGGGATCACAGATGCCAGGCGCTTTGCTCATCAGACCTTTGCCTTCCATGACTAAACAGAGAATTAAAATGTCGGAGTGGGTGAGTGGGAAAGATTATTACCAGGCCCTTAATGCATAGAACCACCATTGGATATTCACCCCTCTCTGGCCTAGTCCACTCCCACCATCTCACACCCTCAGGCAGCACCCCAGCGAGGCAGTACAGGGTGCATTCAATCCCCTGATTCCGACAGCTGGAAGGGAACAGAATTTATTGAGTCCAACCCTCATTGAAAGGGGAAGAGAAGGCTGTGAGGGGGGCCCACAGACAGCAAGAAACGTGTTCAAAATCACAGAGCAATGGGGTGACAGATCCATGTTTCTTAATTCCTAGGCCAGTGGTTCCTTCCACCACACAAGACTATGTCCTGAGAACGGAGGGGCTACGCTGGAGAGTACACTGCACAGTGATCTGTGCTGTGGCTGACGAACAGTATAGCACAACAGGCAAAAGTCTGGGTCCACAGGGAGACAGGCCTGAGGATGACCCCAGCCCGGCCACTTACTAGCCATGTCAGCCCAAGCAAGTAGCTTCACCTCGCTAAGAATGAATTCGCCATTTTTAAAATATGTTTGTGATAATACTACTCACTTTACAGGGTAGTTGTGCCGATTAAATGAAATAATGTGTCAAAAGTGGTTAACAGAATACCTGGCAAATACGGAACTGCTCACACAATGTTTGTTGAAGAAAAGAATAATAAATAGAGGCAAGGGATAGTGGAGGTGGGGTTCGGGTCTGGGTGTGAAAGCAAGCATGGCCCATTGGCCTGAGGTCTGCAGAACTCTGACAGCAGACCCGATAGAAGCTGAATCTCTTTTCTATTTTCTTCTGTGTTCGGTTTTGATTGAGGCCTGGGGTTTGGCTCAGATGAAGCTCCCGTAGTCTGCGGCCTGAGGCCTGGGAAACCAAGGGAGAGAGGGGAAAGGCTGGACGGGATGAAGGCCTGAGGCTGGGGTGAAGCCAAAGCAAACTGTGCAGGACAAATGAAGCAGTGGAGGCCAACACGCATTCTGCAAAAACTGTTTGCACAGCTGGAGTCAGGCTCTGGCGGGCAAAGAACCCCGCGCTGCTGGTCCTTGGGAACTTCACCTTGGGCCCCCCAAGGCCAAGACCCCAGGATCCCAGGCGCCTGCTGGTCTGTGCTTCCTGGTATCCTAGTTACTGTTCCTGCACGCATCCTTCCCCTCCAGGGTGTGGTCCCTGAGGGAGGATGCAGGCTGGATGAGCTCTGGGTCACTCTGGCTCCCAGGGGATGCAATCCCACACTAGAAGAGAAGAAACACCCCCGACAGACCAAGGTGACACAGTGTAGTCAGGGCTGTGATGAGGACATAGAGGAGGAAGCCACAAACAGCCCAGGAGGTGATTCCTCCCTGAGTCTTAATGATGGTGAAGGCAGGCATAGGTCTTGCAAAATTAGGGGAAAGGGAGAGCTATTTTTCTTTCTTTTTTTAAAATTTATTTTTTTATTAAGTTTATTGGGCTGACATTGGTTAATATAGGTTTCAGGGATACAATTCTATAGAGAGTTACTTTTCTGAAGGAGTTCAAAAAGAAGGCAGGCTATTCCAGACACAAGGAACAGAGGATGCGAAGGCACAGAGCATTAGAAAGCATGGTGCATTCAAGGGAATTTCAGGTCGCTGCACAGAAAAGGGGGTGGAGGGTGGCTTTAGCAGCAGGAGCCAGGGAAGCTGGAGAGAGAGGCAGGGCCTGCTGGGCCAAACAGCAGAGTCCAAGTAAAGGGGGTCATTACAGAAGCTCGATTACTATTTGTGTGCCGGATGGAAGGATGAACAAAGAGATAAATGGGCAGGTGAAGTGTAAAATCCTCTGGGTGGTGCATAAGACCTTCATCACCTGGCCCTGGCTCACTCCCTCCTCTACCCGATCCTGTTCCATGCCCCAGTCCCATTAGACAGTCCTTCCAATGCATCGTATCCTCGCTGATCTCTCTGCACTTGCTGCTGCCCCTGCATCAGATGCCTGGCCTGCCTGCTCCCTCCTGCCTGGCTTAGTCCTGTTCTTCCTTCAGGATAAAGTGTGGGCATCACCCCCATTGTCAAGTCTTCCCTGCCATCCTATTAGCACCGCCTACCCAGGAATAGGTGCTTCCTTTTGGTGTCCCACCCCTAGCACAGAGCCAACGCTCAATGATTGTTTTTGGAATTCATGGCTTTCTGATTTAGCAAACACTTACATACGGGGCACTGTCCCAAGCGCTTTACTCATATTAACTCCTTCCATCCCCACAACAGCCAACAAGATAGGTACAGTGGGGCCTTGTCTTACGAGTGTCCTGACTAGCGAGTTTTTTGAGATACCAGCTGTCTCTCAGCCAATTTTTTACATTGAGTTGACAGAGTAATTTGAGTTAATGAGCTCCTTAACGAGCTCGGTCTCAGAACGAATTAAACTCATAAGTCAAGGCCACTGTACTATTATTGCTGCCATTTGACACATGAGAAAACTGAGCTTGCTTAAGGTCATTCAGTAGAGAGGGAGGCTGGGGAAGCCCGTCTGTGGCCCTGCTCCACTGGGGCCCAGGGTGATGTTGAGGTGCCCAGGAGCAGCTCCAGCCGGCCAGTGTGTGAACTCCATCACATCCGGGGCAGGACCAGGGAAGGGTCTCTAGAACGAGTCCTGAGTGAATACCCACTTTTTTTCAATGGACTCACGGAAGGACACTATACAAAGATGAGAAAAGATGCCTTGGCCCATAGTAACACCTTCTCCAGGCAAACCCCTTCCCTGGTGGACTGGGCATGTAACCATACTCACTGTGGAGCAGCAGAACCCGGTCCTGGGCGTCGATGGACAGCTTCAGCTGACCTAAGGGCATAACAACAGAAACAACTTCACCTTGTCTCCTTACTGGGTGAAAAGTGGAGTAACAGTGACGGGAACGGTCTTTTGTTCATGTGAAGGGATTCAAAAATCCACACGGTCTCTGGGTTGTAAGGGCGCTCAGAAGCCCCCTCGTACAGCCCCTTCACCACGTCAGGAGTCCCTCCTGCAATGCCTCCAGCAGTGCTTCTCCGGCCTAGACTCCACCCCGCTCTAGGGATAGGGAGCTCATGACTTTACAAGGTAGCCCAAAACCAACATCGGGTCGTCCTCACAGACACCCAGAGGCCCTCCAGCATGGACAGAGGAGAGAGAGGACCACACTCTTCTTCCTCAATGACATGTTGAAAAATCTTCTCTTAGTGCTTTAATAAACCCTCCCTGGAACCTCAAGAAGCTGCTGAACTCAGTCCACCCATTGTGGAGGCAAAGAGGGCAGGTAGGACCTCCCAGCCTGCAGCAACCCTACACATCGACCGGATAGCCCTGGCATCTGCTCCATCCGTGACAAGCCTGCCTAGTAGGCATCTGCTTCTGCTTGATCACTTCCAGCGACGAGGAGCTCACTCCCTGAAGCGGGAGCCCTTTCGATTTTGAGATAGCTCTGATTGTTCAATGCCCCATCTTTATTGAGCCAAAAGTGGGCTTCTCGGTAACTTTCCTTGACTGGACCTCATTCTGCAGCACGGGATCGCTCCTCCAGACCAAAGTCTAAAGTCCTTCCACCGTTCCTCATGGAACGTGAGACATCCCTCATCATTCCACTGCTCATCCCTGAATATGCCCCCAGGGAGCTGGGATGGTGAGTGGGCCTGTGCTTCAAGGCTGTTTGGAGGAAGGCCAGGCACGGTCTGGAGAAAGCTCCGTGTCTCATGACTCTGCAGTAATCCACCAGCTGCTGTGACCTGGCCACCACTTGCTCCTCACTCTTCAGGGTGTTCAAGCTACAAGCCCAGCAATCCCAGCTCCAGCTACTCGGGTTCCTATCTCCACCCATCAGCAGTCCCTGCTGCTCTCCTGCCCAGGACACTGATCGCAGGAGCCCAAGAGGCCTGTCCTCCTCTTTCAGAGCCACAGTGTCCGCGGCAGTGAGGCGGAGCTAATTAATTATAGGGGTGATCGCACTCGCTGAGCTGTGTGGGGATCGGATAACACTGGAGGGTGAGGCGGTCCTCTGATGAAAGGCGCCAGGAGAACCCATGGTATTATTAGCTCAAGGGCTGAGCAATTACCACTTTGGGACTCCCGAACACTGAGAAACTCCTACAGAAACTGTGCGCGCTCCAGTGTGGGGTGGGACAGGGAGGTTGGAAACAGACAAACAAGGTCAGGCAGTCAGTGATTGGATCTCATCACCCCCAAGACATCTATGTTTAGCACAAAACATTTTTTCTGAAACGATCGCCAGTGCAAAGCCAGCTCTGGCCCAAACATGTTTGGCTTTCCAAAGGCATGAGAAGCACTGTGCGGATCATTCCTATCACCTACCCCCGGCCCTCCCAGAAATCAGCATGGAGACATCTCCCAACACAAGTGGTCACTAATTCCATACAACAGACACTTGTGGGCACCTGCAGAAGCCCTGAGGGGGGAAGGGCAGATCTGAACAGCCCAGTGCCTGCCCTCTGGGAGCTCACAACCCGGGGGGCGAGGACAGAGGCCTAGGCAAGGCCAAGGGTGGGACCGAAGAGGAGGAAGTCCTGGGGTGAATCTGACTCAGAAGTCAGGTGAGTCTGCATCTCTCCATGCAGCTCCCCTCAGGGCCTGACAAGCAGGTCTTTTCAGGAAGTCTCTGCACCCTGTTACAGCAGAAAAACCCAACCCAACAGATAAGGCTCCAGGCCCAGTACAGGGCACACCCTACTTAGCCCATCTCAGCTGCATAGAGAAGGGCAAGAAAAAGAATGACACGTTTCCCTCCACCATGCCTGTCCCCTCTGTCTTGCCCGCATCAGCCAATTCCATCAAATGTCTGAGGGTCCTGCCCTGGCTGGGTGGCTCAGTTGGTTGGAGCATCGTCCCATTCACCAAAAGGTTGCAGGTTCGATTCCCGGACAGAGCACATACCTAGGTTCAATCTTCAGTCAGGGCACGTATAGGAGGCCACCAATCGATGTTTCTCACATCTATGTTTTTCTCTCTCTCTCTCTCTCTCTCTCTCTCTCTCTCTCTTTTCCTCTCTCTCTAAAATCAATGAAAATATATCCTCAGTGAGGAAAAAAAAAATCTCTGAGGCTCCTGAAATCGTCTTGCCCAAACTTCCCATTTGGTAGTCAAAACAGGCATGCCCAGCAAAGGAAGGTGACTTGCCCTGGGCCCAGAGTGACCAGGGTAGGCCAAGCCAGAAGTGAAGACTAGAACTCTGTGCCAACTCCAGCACTGTTTCCTGTGGACTGTGCCTGCCTTCTAGAACACTCACAGCCCTATACTGGGCACCACTGCATCTGCCAATGCAACTCTGGGGTTCAGGAGCAGAGAGAGCCGTCAGGCATGAGACAATGTGCCATAGCTTTGCTCAAGAAGCCAAGAGGAAGCCAAAGAAAGGTCAGGCTCCAAGAAATGCATCCAAGTCTAGAAAAATACATCACTAGGAGAAGGGGCCTTCAGCTGCTCCAGGTACCAGCTAATCGAGCCCCTCACAAGTTCCCACTTTCTCCCCAGGCTCGGGGCTAAAGGAACAGGAGTTGGAGATTAGGGCCTGCCCAGAGGTGGGGTCCTTCTAAGCCCCCACCTTTTGGATTGGAACCATAAAGGCTTACTCCTTAGGAAGAGAATTAGCCAAGACGAGAAACAGTTCTTCAAGGGATTGCAGCTCAACTTCAAGCAATCTCAATCCCTAACATTCAACTAAGATTATTCCAGATTGCTAGTGACCTCAAGCGCCTGACAGAAGTAAAGAAAGATCTCTTTGAAGAAAGATGTCAGTTCAGGTCTACATTAAGAAGAAAAATAAAAACTCCCTGCCTACCCCCTGTAATAGACACAGCACACCGAAACGCAGAGAAACAGAAAGACGGAAAGAAACAGGATGCAAAAAGATCTGTCAAGCAACTGTGAACCGAAAGAAGGCTGGGTGGCTAAGTTAATGTCAGCAAAAGTAAAATTTATCTCCACTAGAAATAAAAAAGATTTCACAACAATAAAAGACTTCATAATAATAAAAGGCTTCGTTACAATAAAAGCCTCAATTCACCAGAAAGATAATAACTCTAAATTTGTGTTCTTAATATTTCTTCAAAATATATAAAAGAAAAACTGACAGATCTATAATGAAAAATAGACAAATTTACAATTATAGTAGGAATGTTAACATGTCTCTCTCAGTAACTGATAGAACAAATGTGGTGGGGGATCAGCAAGGATATAAAATATTTGAACAACATAATTAGCAAACTTGACCTAAAGCTAACATCTACAAAGAATCCTAGACCCACCCACTGCAGATCTTTTCAAGTACATACAGAACATTCCTAAAAACTGACCATGTGCTGAGCCATAGAAAGACTGAAAACTTGCAGGGCATTTTTTTTTTAGTAAAATACTGTATAAGATATAAAATAAGATTACTAGAAAATCCCCAATCTTTGGAAATTAAGAACTATACTTCTAAATAACCCATGGGTTCAAGAAGAAATGACTATGAAAACTGGAAAATATTTTGAACAGAATAAAAAGAAAAGAAAGCTACATGTCCTCAAACATGAGGCTTCTGGAAAAGGAACTTGTATCTAGAATATGTAAAGAACTCTCAAACCTCAACAATTAGAAGAAGGTAAATAGCCCAATTTAAAAAATGGGGCATAGGATCTAATGAAACTTTTCTACAAAGAAGATATACAAATAGCCAATAAGTACATGAAAGCTGCTCAATATCACTGATCATCAGGGAAATGCAAATTAAAACCACAAGGAGATACCATTTTACACCCCCAGGATTGCTAGAATCAAAGTCAGTTAATAGCAGGTGTTGGTGAGGTTGTGGAGAAACCAAAGACCTCAGACACTGCTGATGAGAATGGAAAATGGTGCGTCCACTTTGGGAACGAGTTTGGCAGTGCCTCAAACAGTTAAACCTAGAGCTACCATTTGACCCAGCAATTCTGCTCCTAGGTATGTACCCAAAAGAATTGAGAACGTTTGCCCACACAAAATCATGTACAGTTATAAACGAGCATTATTCATAACAGCCAACAAACAGAAATAATCCAAATGTCCACCAACTAATGAATGAATGAACAAAATGTGGTCTGTCTCTACAGTGGAATATTATTCAGACATAAAAAATGAATGAGGGTGCCCTCGGCGGTCCCAGATCTGTCTCTTGCTTCAACAGTGTTTGGACAGAACAGATCCAGGGTCCCCCCTTCCAGCCTCCAGCCACTCTCCTGCTCCTCATCCAGTCACCACCTTCAGAACCACCTCTGGTTCTCAAGCCAACACACTGGGTTTTGTTTTTGTTTTTCGTACCTTAACTCCTTATTGCCGAACAACCATGAGCTCCCAAATTCGTCAGAATTCTTCCACCGAGGTGGAGGCTGTGGTCAACCTCCTGGCCAGCCTGCATCTGCGGGCCTCCTACACCTCCTCTCTCTGGGCTTCTACTTTGACCCAGAAGATGTGGCCCCCCGAGGGCATGCGCCACTTCTTCCTCAAGTTGGTGGAGAAGAAGGGCGAGGACGCTGAGCGTCTCTTAAAGTTGCAAAACAAGCACGGTGGCCGCATTCTCTTCTAGGACGTGCTGAAGCCTCCCCAGATGAGTGGGCAAAACTCAGGATGCCACGGAGGCCACCCTGGCCATGGAGAGGAGCCCGAACCAGGCCCTTCTGGAGCTGCAGGCCCTGGTTCTACCCACGCAGACCCTCATCTCTGTGACTTCCCAGAGAACCACTTCCGGGTGAGCAGGTGAAACTCATCAAGAAGATGGGCAACCACCTGACTACCTTCCGTGCGCTGGCCGGCCCCCAGGCTGGGCTGGGAGAGCATGTCTTCAAAAGGCTCATCCTCCAGGACGACTAGGAGCCTTTGGAGCCCAGAGGCCTTTGAGGGGCCCCTCTGCCTCCCCTGGTGTCTGGCTTTGAGGAGGAGGAGGAGGAGGAGGAAGTGCTGACACATGCTATAACATGAGTGAATCTTAAAAATATGCTGAGTGAAAGAAGGCAGTCACAAAAAACTATATATGATTCCATGTATATGAAATGTCTGGAATTGGCTCATTTGTCGAGACAGAAAGTAGATTAGTGATTGTTTAGGATTGGCCAAGGGGAGGGGGGGAGGACTGGAAATTAGGGGTAATAAGCTAAAGGGTACAGTGTTTCTTTCTGGAGTGATAAAAATGTTCTAAACTTGACTGTGGTGATGGTTACACAACTCTGCGAATATACCAGAAACCATTTAATTGTACACTTTAAATGAATTAATTGTATGTAAGTTATATCTCAGTGAAATTATTGAGATTTTTAAGAGCATGTTAGCAAATATACTAATAACATTAAAAGATATAATCCTGAAGGAAAAACTTATGTACACCTAAAATGGTTTCTTCTAATTACATTATTTCTCATAAATAAAAATCCCTCTGGAGTAAATGGGTTCTAGCCCCAGTTTATTATACTCTCAAAGCCAGGTCACCTCCTGAGAAGGCCGTGAAGGGCCAATTAACGTTACTTGAATGTGACCTCATGGGTTTATACTCATGAGGGTGCAAAAACAGTATATAAACCACTTATACCACAGCCCTATCTGGTTTGGTTCAGTGAATAGAACGTCGGCCTGTGGACTGAAGGGTCCCAGGTACAATTCTGGTCAAGGGCACATGCCCTTCCTCTCTGAAATCAATACAAATAATAAATAAACAAACCACTTATGCCACAAAGGACTCTCCCTAAAAAGAATTCTGGTCAAAACAATTTGTCTCTGTGGTTCCAGAGAAGCTGGAAATGTAGTTCCCTTTAAATATTTTTGCTCAGGAAACTACCAGCGAGGCAGTACCCTCATCTGGTTCATTCAGTACAAAGCCAGGCTACCTGGGCTACGGGCCAGGCTGGATAAAGGCCGGTGAACAGAGAAAAAAAGTAGCCAAGTTTTCCTGTTAAGGGAGTCCATGTTGGCGACTCAAACTGACCCTGAATCCATAGCTTCCACACCTGCCTGATCGCCAAAGTACTTCTGTGGCTTTTTTAAGTTTTAGATTCTCAGGCTCCACCCCAGACCTAGTACACCGGGAATTCTGGGAGAAGATCCTAGGAGTCCGCGTTATTTGAACAGGCTCCCCGGTTGCTTCTGATAATTGGCCAGGTTAGTACCTGCTGATCTGAATCTTCAAAGATCATGAAGAAAGTCAGCAGCCTGGAAAAGGGGTGGCTTTTGTCATGGAAACAGAGTTACTACTTCAGGAAACAGGAGAGAACTTTTCCAGTGTCACTCTGAGATCTGAGAAGGGACTGCACACATAGGAGCAGGAGGCTCCCTGCCCCACCTGGTTCCTGCCTGCCCCCCTGCACACTCAGATCAGTCACTAGTTCGTAGGAACCTTCCCTGGTACCATCTGACCCAGCCCTGAGGCCATGGCTGGTCAGGGCACCCCTCCCTGCTGGGCTAGACCCTTCCCCCCAAAACTGCCTAGATTTGCTGGGAGATTAATTCCATAGAAGCATGTGGACGGATGCAAGTAGATTTCAGTTACAGCATACCAGTAAGAAAAAGAAATGGGTTGCAAAACTGTATTTACAATATGATCTCAATTTTGTTCAAATTAGACACAACTTCCCCCATACACACAGAGAACGAAGTCTGGAAGGATATAACCCAACACGTTAACAATGGTCTTTTCTGGGAGGTCAGGCTACAGGCGATTCTTTCCACTAAGTTCTCAATAATGAATACACCTTGCCATGCTAATACGGAAGAAAACACCACGCAACATCTTTTTCATCAGGACACAGCTAACATCACATCACAGGGCCTCACAGCCTCGGACACTTTCCTGACCCACCAACTCAGATCATCCCGGATGCTAATTAGCCACATCCCAGTGAGGTTAACAGGATTGGCCTCCGAGAGTTGGAAGGACTAAATGAGATCATGCAGGTCAAGAACTTGGTACAAGGCAGGACATACGGTAAGTGCTCAACAAAATGGTGGCTAGTTAGTGACTCTCGTTACCCTCCACCAGCTGGACGGGTAAATGCCAGACCACAGGCCATTTCTAGGGGCCAGGACACTGCGTTTCCATCACTTCCTCCGCTCCTGGAGGAAAAGGCAGGTTGAGAAGAGCCAAGCGTGAGGCGGGGCAGCCTGAGCGCAGGACTGGAACCCAGGAGGGCCTGACTCCTTGGGTGCTCTGTCTTTGAATTCTAAGCCAAGTCCAGTCGTGGTGCCGTAACTGCCCCAACCTTCATCAGGAAAAGGGTAGAAGGTCTCAGAAGGCCTGTGCTCGGTACCAACTCTGTCACTGGCTCCCTGGGCGCCCTTCCTCTCTCTGGATCCCAATCTTCACAGAGGAAATGCAGCCCCCACTCCACAGGGAGTTGCAGAACCAGCGAGGAAAGCAATGGAGAGCTGGGAAGGGCTGCATCCCAGGACAGGGCTGCGATCCTTCCCATAGCTACTTGGAAGACCGGGTTTGTCCAGACCGCGGCGCAGCTGCTGTCCAGCAGTTGTTGGGGAGGCTTGGGAACAGCAGCCATCTGCCCATTTCTTTCCACCTCCAGCCCCTAGGACAGCCCTGTGCCCCTGCCCAGAGCCTGGTCACGCCTCAGCTGTGGGCCAGACATCCACTAGAGCAGTCACACTGTGAGTGCTCCAAGGTGAGCCCCCAGGAGCCACGGCGGCTGGGCTGACCCCGCAGAAGCCCCTGGGGATGCAGGAACAAGGCCTTGATTAAACCCTGAGCTGCTTACTAATGGGAAACTCGGTGGCGACAACCTGGGTCTCTGAGAGACTAGCTGGGGCGTGATTATTCCAGCCAAGTGAGGCAGAACCAAGTGCACTTGGCACCGTGGCCAGGCAGCAGGTGGTGCCCAGCGGCTGCCCGGCCTGAGGCTGAGCCTGAGCCCCTCCGAGGCAACCCCAGGAGGAAGGGGCCCGAGAAGGTGCCCCCAGTGGAAGGACCGCCTGCTCCCAGCCTCACCAATCACCACGAGTGCCCTATGGGGCGCTGAGCGCAAGGTGCAGCCGCCCTGGCAGCCGGCCTGGCGGGCACTTACCAAAGGTGCAGAGGTAGAAAGACAAGCCGGGCTGCGCGCGCCGGCTCCCCAGGGAGACGCGGTGCAGGGAGTGCTCC
>NW_006294400.1:5039690-5054149 GCF_000327345.1 Myotis davidii | reverse complement strand
ACGCGGGCGCAGGCTGCGAGGCGCTGGCGCCCCAACGGCAAGGGCAGCCACGGCGCCTGGACGGCAGTCCCCCCGGAAGCCCGCAGGACAGGCGGCCACGCCAGGGCTCCCGGCTCCGGGACCGCTCCTGGGCTGCCCGCTCGGCCACGCTGGGCCTGCTCGTCCAGTTCCCCCCGCCAGCGCTGCGCCAGGTTGGTAACATGCTTTTGAAGCTCAGACCTGTAATCACCAGACCTGAGCACCCTCCTGGCCCCGGAGGCTTTGGGAAAGTGTTCTCCACACTTGGGTGGGCCCGGCCACCCCGGCTTGTAGCGCCATCCCAAGCCCTGCCCTCTCCGGCTGCCCCCGAGCCTCCTCTTGAAGGGGAACGGGCTGGCACGGGTCCAGACCAGGGCAGCCTCGTGGTCCCCTCAGCAGCCGGGTGCCCGGGGACAGGAGGACGGGCTCCCGGAATCTGAGGGAACAGAAACGCTCAGTACGCAGAGCGGGGTAGACGCGTTCCCTCTCCAGGCCCTGCTGCAAGGAGGCAGAGCTGGAAGAAAGGGCAGCTTTGTCTGCAAACATGCATGGGACGCCTCCTGGGAGCAGTTTCACACCAAGACATCTGCTCTGCCAATCTCGACTGTCGCTGCTGTGGGAGGGAAAGCCGCTCCTCTTCTAAGTCTAAAAATGGGAAGCGTCAGAAGTTGCCAAATGGATATTTGTGGCTCCGTGATGCACTCGAGACAGGGCTGGGGGGTGTCAGAGAGAAAGTAGGGAGAAAGGTTAGATATATTGAGGGCCAGGTGCCAGGGGCTAACCTGGGCAATTTACCCGCATCATCTCATTTAATCTTCATAGGAACCCCAAGAAGCATTAGCCCCCGTTTACCAGGGATAAATCTGAACCTCAAGCAGGGAGAGTGGATGACTTGGCAGAGCTGAAATGTAAACCCAGGCCCGTCTGCCCCAAAGACCACCCTCCTTCTGCTGTCCCTTGGCGTGCATACCTGCCCCGTGGCCAACAGCACGTGGAGGTAGCAGACCTGCCTTCCTGATGCAGGTGAGGGAGCTAGATGCCCCAGCGCCAGCTGGCCACCGGCAGGAAGCAGAAACGGGAGCCCCAAATCAGCAAACTAGTGGCCAAGTGCCACCGTGTCCCATGAAGGCCAGTGGCTTGCTTGAATCCTGGCGCTGTGTGAGGCCGTGCTCTAACCTTTCCCCAGGCCTCACATCCGAGCACGGTCCTTAGCGAGGGCCAGCCAGTTCCCCCGGCCCCAACTCCGTGGCAGGTAGACGCACCTGCGCCCTGGACTTGATTGTGCCTGATCTCACTGGCTGGGAAGTGTGAGTCCACGCTTCCTTCTGTGCAGGGGGTGTCCTGGCTCTGCCACTCCATCCAGCCAGGGGAGATACACATCCTCAGGCAGACAGAACCCTGAGGCTGGAGGTGCCGTAGACGTGAGGGGCAAGCGGCGAGCATGGCTAGCCTGGCCGGAGGATGCCCCCTGAGAGGGGTGTTCTCTCCCGGTGGGCATCAGGAGGTGCACAGGGAAGGAGAGCGTGCTGTGCCCACGGTGACAGCGGCTCCTTCCCAGCTCTGCCCGGGACCGCTGGAGAGCCCACACCAGGGAAGCCGTGAGCTTCCTGCAGATGCACCCTCAGGATCAGGGGACCCATCCGTCAATGGCCGGGAGGACCACATGGGCACCGCACCCCCACTCAGGACAACGGTCCCAGTGCCTTGCAAGTCCCTCCTGACTCCTTCAGCCCCATTCAGCAACTAACCTGTTTAGTTCAAAGACCCCAATGCCACTCTGATCCTGATCTGACCTGTGTGATAACACCACCTTCACCACCTTTACCACCATCAGTAAAGCCCTTTACTTAGTAGAGCACGGACAGTTTCCTTCTCTTAAAGGGGCAGGCCACTCTTTTCTCTGGACAAAAGTGAGTGGGAGCCTGGGTAGTGCCTTTTCCCCAGAAAGGCAGGGGAACGTGAGGACCAAGCCTGGCTTTCTAACATACCCTGAAGACTCTAGCACCCCGTGACTGCGGGCCCTGGTATCTCTTTTACACCTCATACCCCCCCCACAAACACACACACACATACATACATATGCATACTACACACAATACACACACTGCAAACACGCTGCACACACAGACATATCATAACACTTTCTATGTACAGATATACCATATATGCAAACACACCTTATATATGCATACACATCACCTACATATAAATAAACACACTACATACATACCTCATACATATATAAACACACGCCCCACACTATATGTATCTATGCACATACACAAGCCCATAGTCACACATCACACGACACACACACAAAATACATTTAAATGCACTATACACATAAACCATATTCACATAAAAAGATTGATTATAAGCATTTTTAAAGACTAACTAACTCTGTATCTAGAACAGTGGTTCTCAACCTTGGCTGCACATTAGAATCACCTGGGAATCTTTTTAGAATCCTGATTTCTGGGCCTCATCCTCTGGAAATTCTGTTTCTTTGTTTTGGGGTGGGGCCACAACATTAGTAACAAAGAAACAGAATTTCCGGAGGATGAGGCCCAGAAATCAGGATTTTAAAAAGATTCCCAGGTGATTCTAATGTACAGCCAAGGTTGAGAACCACTGATCTAGAAGAATAAGGACTGTTTTTTGGGTTTGGAAGAAAGGGACAAATGGGATTTGGCGGGGGGGAGGGGGTGCATTTTCACCTTAGCTATTAAAGAATGTTAAAGCGGCTGGTTTGGCTCAGTGGATAGAGCGTCGGCCTGCGGACTGAAGGGTCCCAGGTTAGATTCCGGTCAAAGGCATGTACCTTGGTTTCGGGTACATCCCCAGTAGGGGGTGTGCAGGAGGCAGCTGATCCATGTTTCTCTCTCATCGATGTTTCTAACTCTCTATCCCTCTTCCTTCCTCTCTGTAAAAAATCAATAAAATATATTTTTTTAAAAAGAATGTTAAAGTACCTTTAAGATATCATCTGGCCTAATAGCCAAACAAATTTTGAAAAATAATAATAAAGGGGTCTAGGACTACCAGATGTTAGAGAGTATTATAATACTGTAGTCCCAGGAAGGAGACAAACAAATCAATGGAACAGAACACAAAGTTCAAGCAGGAAAATGGTTTATTTAGAAAATAAGATTTTCAAAAAAATTTTAAATAAATCTTTATTTCAAAAAGTTAGAAGAGGAACAAATTAATTCAGATGAAAATCTTAAAAGAAAATAATAAAGTTAAATTCCTTTTTTTTTTTTTGAAAATAGACTTTTCGTTGTTGTTGTTAATCCTCTCCTGAGGACATTTTTTCTTTTTTATTTAAATCTTTATTGTTATAAGTATTACCTATGTCCCTTTTTTTCCCCCTTGAGGATATTTTCCCATTGATTTTTAGAGAGAGTGGAAGAGAGGGAGGGAGGGCTAAGAGAGAGAGAGAAACAAGGATATGAGAGAGACACTTCGAGTAGTTGCCTCTTGCATGTGCCCAACCAGGCTGGGGATCCAACCTGAAACCCTTGACCAGGAATTCAACCACTTACCACATCGGCCATGGCTGAAAATAGGCTTTAACAATAAAACCGAAGCCTGGTTCTTTTAGAAACAAATAAACAAACAAACACAAACAAATAAAAGAGAACTCTGGGCCCTCCTGGCGTGGCTCAGTGGTTGAGCTTCCATCTATGAACCAGGAGGTCAGGGTTCCATTCCTGGTAAGGGCACGTGCCTGGATTCTGGGCTCGATCCCCTGTGCGCCGCATGCAGGAGGCACCCAGCAATGATTTTCTTTCATCCTAAGGTTAACAACAGAAAACCATAGACCAAAGATGAATATAAAAGAGAAATTAATGAAATAGAAAACATCATAGAGAAGATGTGTAAAATGTGACAAAGCTGGGCCCACATTCTCCCAGTTTTGATAAACTTTTTAAGAAAAGCCAGAAGGGACCCTATCCCCCTCCCCATGTGGGAGTCTGTACTTGTTTTTCAATAAATCTCCACCTTTGCTATACTAAAAAAAAAAAAAGAAAAGAAAAAAGCCAGAAATCTCTAGCTTTTAATATATCTCCCAATTTTTAAATATTGGCTATTCATTCAAACAAAATTTTTAAATGGTCCAGCTGGCGTGGCTCAGTAGTTGAGCGTAGACCTATGAACCAGCAGGTCATGGTTCAATTCCCGATCAGGGTACATGCCCGGTTGTGGGCTCAATCCCCACTGTGGGGCATGTAGGAAGCAACTGACCAATGATTCCCTCTCATCATTGATGTTTCTATCTCTCTCTCCCTCTCCCTTCCTCTCTGAAATAAATAAAAATAAAATAAAAAATGTTAAATGTTATGTAAGCCAAATAAAAAATATCTCTGTCCCATGAAAAGTTTGAAATCTCTCCTAGACCAAATCTGACATGAATATGAACACAAAAATGTTAGATAAAATATTAGCACATCAAAACCAGCAGTATATTCATAATCAAGAGGTATTTATTCCAGGAATTCAAAGATGGTTCAAATTCAATGAACATATTAGTACATGGGTACAAGCTCTGCCTACAGGCCAAATCTGACCCACCACCTACCTTTGTGCAGCAAATGAGCTAAGAATGGATTTTACATTTTTAAATGGTTCAAAAAATAAAAAAAATGTTAAAAGCTTTTCTATGGCCATAAAAAATTTACGCTTTTTAAAATTTAAACAAAGAATTTAAAATATTTATAAAATATATGGCAAATATGTCCATATGTACAAAGAAATCTTACAAATCAGTATGAAAAATATAATTGTACCCACATGAATTGCACAAGAGAGGAAAATAATTGGCTAATGCATAAATTACTTGTAACCGAAGAAAGAACACAGGAAGAAATCATCTGGACCCACTCATTGACATTTAGGAAATTCCTGCATTTGTATTTACAGATGAGGCAACTAAGGCTCAGAGTTGTTAAATGAATCAGTGAACAGTGGAAAAATAAGAATCCAGCCAACGAACAAGTATAGAATGTTCTCTTTCACCCCAATCCTCTCTCTCACAGTATCTAGGATGGGGTTTTCTTTTCAGACTTGTAGAATTCATCACTAGGATGCTGTTCTCATAATATCCACAAGAGGGCGTTATCACGACTAAACCCTTACTGGGGGCTTTTCCCAGAGTGTCCACAACGGGGCACTATTGAAAAGGAGATTTAAAAATGGCTGGCGTAAGTGGGTGCTACACAGACTCGCTCCCAGGACCAAACAGGAATTGCAACTAAAATACAAAAAAAAGAAAAGAAAGAAAGAAACAAAAACACCCTGCATAATCAACTGAAGACTAGCTGGAAAGAGCCCTGGTAACCAAGGACGGAAAGTGGAGGCCGCAAAGCGCCTGGCTGGAAGGGCGGAGGGGCGGAGGGCTGGCTGGGCTCCCACGTACAGCCCAGCACATAGTAAGTCTCAATATATGTTAGTCACTTACCAGTTCAGGCAAGTGAGACAGAGACAAAAGGTCATCGAGGATGAATAATGGGACTTTTAACCTGGGGACTGGTACATGCCCATGGCCTTTCTCTTCTCTTCCTGGACCAGCTGTTCTCTCAAACTTAACTGACCATACTATAAGAGTGTATATATGTAGTACTTACCAAACAATATTTGTCTTTGTTATTCATTCTTTAAAGTGAGTGAATATAATATTTCTGGTTCTGTTTCCTAAAAGCAAATTCTCTCTCTCTCAAGCCCTAGCTGGTTTTGCTCAGTGTATAGAGAGCATCAGCCTGCGGACCAAAGGGTCCTGGGTTCGATTCTGATCATGGGCACCTACTTTGGTTGGAGGGTCCTCCCTGGCCTGGGCCCTGGTCAGGGCTTGTGCAGGAGGCAACCAATCGATGTGGTTTCTCTCTGTCTTTCCCTCTCTTTTCCCCCCTCTCTCTAAAATATCAATGGAAATATATCCTTGGATGAGGATTAACAACAAAATAATAAATAAATAAATAAAATGACTTCTATATGTTGCAAGACATAATCATCTTCAGGCCCCAAATCCAGTGTTTGGCTCCAGTTACTTAATAAAACTACTCGTTCCCTCTCCTCTGCTTCCACCATGTGGTCATACCTGGTTATAACCAGCGTTTTCACATGCTCTCGCAGGGTTTAGCAGCTGTTCTCAACCTGTGGGTCGAGACCCCTTTGGTGGTCGAACGACCCTTTCACAGGTGTCGCCTAAGACCATCCTGCATATCAGATATTTACACTGCAATTCATAACAGTAGAACATTACAGTTATGAAGTAGCAACGAAAATAATTTTATGGTTGGGTCACAACATGAGGAACTGTATTTAAAGGGCCAGAAGGTTGAGAACCACTGGTTTAGGATTTAGCTTGAACTTGTGATCTGGTTCTCAGTGAGCATAGGTAGGTAGCACTCTTCCATTCCCAGAAAGGCAATATAATAGACAGCCTTCTGCCCTATGGAGATGAATTCTGACCTACGAGGGAACTTTCCCCACTTAAGCAGCAAACATTCACTTACGTCAACTTAGATCAGAGACCAGAAATGACACAGTCCCTGTCCCCAAGGACTTTATAGTCTTATATGTAAACAAACAATTAAAATTCAACTTTGGCAACCCCACATGCTGAAGATGGGATTACCCTACAGGAAAGGGAGCCAAGGTGTTCCAATCACCAGGGCGTTTACCTAGAGAAAACTTTACATTTTTCATTAAATTAAATACAAAATGATAGCACTAGGCCAGCAGTAGATAACTAATTGGGACGTTTCCATGTGTTAAGCAAAGCGCTAAGTGGTAACTCACGGACCTGTCTTCCAACCTCTGTCATTCCCACTGAGACAGAGAGAAATACTGATGTGAGAGAAACACATTAACTGGTTGCCTCCTGCATGCGCCACACCAGGTACATGCCCTTGACCAGAATAGACCTGGAATAGAACCCGGGACCCTTGGGTTTGCTGGTCAACACTCTATCCACTGAGCCGAAACAGCTAGGGCGGATGTGAGATTTGCACTGAGTTTTGAAGTCCAGGTGGGGTTTTCCACTCAGTCTAAAGGGATCCAGGATCTTGGATTGGGCTCTTTTTTCATAAATGGACACAGGCTCTGTGGAGAATGGATGGTGATAAAGATGACGTTTGTGGGATGTTTACTATGTGCCACACCATGCTGAGAACTTTGGCTCACTGAGTGAATCCTTGCAGCAACCCTGCGATAAGCACTATGATTGCCATCACGTAAGGAAACTGAGGCATGGAGGGGGTGAGTTTCTTGCCCACAGAGCTGGTACAGTCTATTCCAGAGTGAACACAGGGTATGCCACACAGGCAGGAAAACAGTCCACGTCTCAGTGAGGATGTCATTCCAGAGGAAAATGAGAGTTGGAAAACTACTGAGACGGTGTGCAAGAGGCCGATAGCAGTCTTTCCTTTCCACAACGCCATGGCTAGCCAAGAGAATCATATTGAACAGGAAGAGAAAGATCTGAGTGCTCTCCTTTCCCAACCCTTCTGTGACAGAGGCAGTCACTCACCTTCATCGATAGGTCCCTGATTCTCAAACTTGGTCCCGCCTCGTCATCACCTGGAGGGCTTCGAAGAAGGCTGCTGGGCCACTTCCAGAATGCCTGATGCAATCGGTCCAGGGAGGGGCCTGAGAATTTGCATTTCTTTTTGTTGTTGTTGCGGGTTTTTTTGTGTGTTTTTGTTGTTGTTGTTAATCCTCACCTGATGATATTTTTCCATTGGTCTTTTAGAGAGAGTGGAAGAGAAAGGGAAAGACTGAAACACATCAATTGGTTGCCTCCTGGACACACCCCCCTGGTGAGAGAGAAGCCTGCAACCAAGGTATGTACCCTTGACCGGAATCAAACCCAGGACCCTTGGGTCTGCAGGCCAGATGCCCTATCCAGTGAGCCAAACCAGCGAGGGCAAGAATTTGCATTTTGAACAAGTTCCCCAGTGAAGTTGCTGCTCTGGGACCACGCCTTGGGAAACACAGTCACAGAACCACCCAGGAAACAGATATTGCTCCCATTGCAAAGGTGAGGAAACTGAGTTTCAGGAAGGCTAGGTACCTCGCTGGAAGCTATTCTGCCAGTGAGTGACAGCAGGATTTGAACCCTGATCCAACTCAAAAACCTGTGCTATTTGCACTACACCTGAGTTGGTGATTTTTTTAAAAAATATATTTTATTGATTTTTTACAGAAAGGAAGGGAGAGAGATAGAGAGCTAGAAACATCGATGAGAGAGACATCGATTAGCTGCCTCCTGCACATCCCCCACTGGGGATGTGCCCGCAACCCAGGTACATGCCCGGAATCGAACCTGGGACCCCCCAGTCCGCAAGCCGACGCTCTATCCACTGAGCCAAACCGGTTTCGGCCTGAGTTGGTGATTTAATGCTAGGATTTCCCCACACCGTGTTTGTTCACTTTTTTTATAATTTCCGTTCTTGAAGGCAAAGTCAAGGTTCTGTGAAAGCAAAATATATTTTCATTTCCAATTAGACCAAAAGGTGTCTTGTGAAAGCTATTTTTTAATTGATTTTTTTTTAGAGAGGGAGAAACATCAATGTGAGAAACACTGATCAATTGCCTCTCACACATGCCCCAAACAGGGATCAAACACGGTTGTGCCCTGACTGGGAATCGAACCCACAACCTTTGGGACAATGCTCCAACTACTTGAGCTACCTGACCAGGAGAAAGCTATTTTTAAACATTCCTGTTCATTATCCAATAATTCCTCTTCTAGAAATCTATACTAAATGATCCAAAATACTAAGTGTTTTAGCAAAAAACTGTGCCTCTAAACTAAATATCCAATAATGGACTAGTGAATAAATTATGGTATATCCAAATAATGGATTATGAAGCCATTAAAAATTATTTAGAATTTTTATATGTCAAAATATTTATGATATAGTATTAAATAAAACAAAACAGAATTAAATTCAATAAGTTCTCAATGTTATTAAATACAGTAAGACTGAAAGGAAATAAACATTGACAACAGTTGTCTGATTCTAATAATTTTCAGTACTTTCCACACTTTTACAATGAGATTTTCTTTTATTGATTTCAGAGAGGAAGGGAGAGGGGGAGGGAGAGATAAAAACATCAATGATGAGAGAGAATCATTGATCGGCTGGCTCCTGCATATCCCCTACTGGGGATCAAGCCTGCAAGCCGGACACAGCACATGCCCTGAGTAGAATGGCACCGTGATCTCCTCATTCATAGGTCAATGCTCAACCACTGGCCAGGCACAATGAGCTTTTATAATCAGAAAAACCAAGCATTTTATTTTTTTTAATGTATTTTATTGATTTTTTTACAGAGAGGAAGGGAGAGGGGTAGTTAGAAACATCGATGAGAGAGAAACATCGATCAGCTGCCTCCTGCACGCCTCCTACTGGGGATGTGCCCGAAACCAAGGTACATGCCCTGACAGGAATCAAACCTGGGCAGTCCACAGGCCGACGCTCTATCCACTGAGCCAAACCGGTTAGGGCCCAAGCACTTTCTTTTTGTTGATTAACTACAACAGATATTTTCAGGACCCATCTTATAGTTAGTCAATTCCTAAATGGTCAGGCAAAGCAAAACTGATCATTTTTAAGCTAATATTTAATTCCAGATTACATTTTCCTGACCCTAAAATGTACATTTTTTTAAAGCAAAAAATAAGAGGAAAAAAACACATGACAATCATTATTATAAATACACAAAAACACTAGAAAGATACCTGTAAAATGATATCAGGGATTATTTTTGGTTGGTTGAATTATAAGGTTTTAAAAATATTTTTAACTTAATTCATTTTTATAACATTTTCTACAATGAACATCCGCTAGTGAGTGACAGCAGGATTTGCAATAAAAATTCTGTGCTGTTTTTCTTTTTAAGCGACAACCAACAGGCAAACTACAGCACATCCATACGATGGAATTATCAACAGCCGTTTACAAAATGTTGTAGAAGAGAATTTAGTAACATGAAAAACGGTTTGCTATACTGGCTGACCATACTATAAACAGTATGTTCAGAATGATCCCATTGTCTTAACAACAAACAAAATGCCTACAAAGAAAACACCCTGGGAGGAAAGTTTCTTTTTTTTTTTTTAATCTACATTAAACAAAAAATTTATTAAATAGAAAAGAAAGAGATGAGTGTGTTATTGAATGATCCTTCTTTAAAAAGACTTTCCAGCTCCACCCAGCTCTCATTTGTAAGTCAAACTGGCCTTCCACGGCGGTCAGCATGGATCCTTCCTCCTACTCTAGACTTTGTGCTTGGGCAGCACCTGGGTCCAGCAGGAAAGGTCACCCTTTCTTTAATGGGGCAGGTGCACATTGTCTAGAACCCTAAAATAAGCCCCCAATAGAGGACAGGGTCTCAGGGGGAATGTTTAACTGCCTTCTTGGACTGTGGGTCTGATTACAATTAAAATATAATTTACAATCATTTGATGAAGGAAATGTACTATTTACGTTGCAAGTGACACACTATATAGAGTTAGACTCCCAGCCCTGGCCAGGCCTCTGGGATCATCTGAGAGTTTCCAGGACACAGTCTTTAGGATGCCATGGAAACAGTGAGTGGAGGTGACAAGGATGTCGTGCTGGAGAATCTGGAGTAAACAGTTCAAAAGCCTGGTTCCCTGTTACACAATTTTAAGTTGCTTTATTGCTGGCCACACGATGATTCGGCATTCTGATTTAATCTAAGAAATTCTTGACTTGACATGTAACAAAAGGGACTCTAAAGAATAGCTGCAAAGCCAGAAGACACAGGAAGGAAGAAAAATCAGCACAGAGATGTATCTTCCCGCCCAAACAATGAGAGATCTACGCCACCAGAGTCAGTTCAGTCTATTTCCAGATCGCTGTCCTCGCTGTGGTAGGTGGCAGAGTTACGCACAGACGTCCGCACCACGACTTCCTTTGCAGGGAGCAATCCACATTCCTGTAGGAAAGCTTCAAGGTCCACAGCGAAGAAATCTTCGCCCAGCTGGTCAGTGACACGAACAAAATTGCCAACCAAATCGCCCCCCTTGTAGATGAGCAGCGCAGGAAGGGCGTTCCTGGTGAAGCGGCGGCTGGCCCCGATCACCGAGCTCTTCACCCGGCAGAATTTGACCGCGGGGTACTCCGAGGCCAGGCAGACCATGCAGCCGTGCATGGCGTCGGTCCCCGGAATGCCATCCTCGTAGATGTGGACGATGATGAGGGTGCTTTTCCGTTCTTGGTCAATCATGTCTACAAACCTTTCTCCACTGGGGATCTCAAACACCTGCCTGAACTGGGGCCCCTTATGGAGCCGCCGCCGCATCTCTTCCATCCTCTGCTGCCGGTACTGCTGCAGAAACTCCTCGTCGTCTTGGTCCCCGGTCATCATGGCCATCTCTTTCAGAGTTATCTGCAGGGGGACCAGCAAGTGAGCATCAGAAACACAAACTAGCACCTGTCATGACCGTTCACAGGTACCCATGCTTAGGACACGCAAGGCACTATGCTCAGCGCTCTATGTGTGTGACACTTCACTGAATTCTTATGCTAACCCCATTGGAAAGGGCCTTTATTTCCCCCACTTTATTTTTTTTTATGTTGAGTCTTTTAAAATGTATCTTTATTGTAAAAGCATTACAGATGTCCCCACCACCACCACCACCACCACCGCTTATTGTTGAAAGTATTACAGATGTCCCCCCACCACCACCACCACTTTTCTTTCCCATTGACTCCCTACATCCCACACCTCTCCCCCAGGCCATCACCACACTATTGTCTGTGTTCATGGGCTATGCATCTATGCATATAAATTCCCCTGTTAATCTCTCCCTACCTTCCCCCCAGCTATTTTCCCCACTTTAGAAATGAGGTTACAAGACTTGAGATCATCTGCACAATTCACATAGGTAACAAGTGTAAGGTCAGGAATCAAACTAGATTATTTTAAAACCCAGGCTTTTAACTACTGTATTAATATTGCTTCTCAAATCCAAATAGGCAGCATCAGATAATATCACTTCACCTGCTTTTCCTTTGTTATCAGTCTTGACAATGGATTATTTTATTCATGGTTTTGTTTTTGTTGACTAGACAACAGGACATTAAGGAACTTTAAGAACAGCCATAATCCCGGGCCTGCACACACACACGCACATCCCCCACACACAGTACACAGTCACATGCTGAAATGGCTTTTGTTTTTATAATAGCAGTTGTGGGGGTCAAAATTAAGCTATGACCTGCTTTTGCCAGTTAGCATTATCTATATATATATATAAAAGCCTAAACAACCAGCTGACCGTTCGACCGGTAGCTATAATGCACACTAAACACCAGGGGGCAGGTGCTCAACGCTTTTGCTAATTGCATGACCCTGAGCAAGTCCCTCCCATCTCTAAGCACTGGTTTCATCATCCAATAAATGGGGATAATACCACCAACCTCAGAGGATTATTTCTGAAGGCCCAAGGTCAGAGTTCAATCAAGAACAGAAAACTCACATTTACTGAGCACTTTCAATGGACCAGGCACTGTGAAGGGGATTATACCCACACGGCCCTGTGAGATAGGGCTACTGATCTCATTTAATCAATGAAAAGCTAGACTCAGAATAGAAGAGACATCCCCACAGTCACTAGTGGCTGAGCTGAGATTCAAGCCCATGGGTGTCTGAGTTATGACATGACACTATACGCTCTCCAGCATGGCAGCTCCTTGGAGGCCACATCAAACACCCCATACCTCCTGAATCACTAAAGCCCAGTTGCAGCCGCCAGGGCAGCTCCGGAGAAGAGCCAGGGTTCTAGGAATTACCTTCCCACTGATCTTCTCCTGGAGGTCCTTCTGTTTCTGTTGCTCCTTCTCTTCGTCCAGATGGGACCTGCAGGTCATTGACAGCTTCTTGATCAGCTTTTCCACCTCCCGACACTGCTCCTCCCTTTGCTCTGTCTCCAACTGTTTGAAGCGGCGCCAGTCATTGATCACACCTTTCGGACCTGAGTTAGGGGTGAACATGGAGGTAAGCAAGAAGAACGGGCAAGGAGTTATGGACCAGTTCACTTCGGTCTAAAGCTCCCTCCATCGACTCCACAGCAATGCTCACAGAGGGCAGCGTAGTCTACACACAGTGATGTCCATGCAGCATAGTTTACCATACTTAAAGGGCCAAGCTAAGGGTGCAACGTTAGGAGATGCATTATTTAATTGATGTTAAATAAATTATGTTTCATCTACCCAAAGGAAAGTATAGGAACTCTTAGAAAGAGATAGCTCTGTTCCCTGCCATGAAAGATGTTCAAATATATTAGGTAAAAAAAAAGGGGGGGGGGAGCCCAAATGCAGAACAATATAGAAAAAGAACTGTATGTGTATGTATAAATATTTATGGATACCAATATATGTGTGCGCATACTGTATGTTCAAAGGGAAAGGACTAGAAGGATGTTAATAGTGGTTGTCTCTAGGTAGTAGGATCTAAGGGAACCATTTTACACTTCTGTATGATCTGAATTTTTACATTATGGCAGGTTGTTATGTTACTCAAGCTACCCCCACACCTCCCTGCCCCATATATATAACCCTGCCCCTTGCCATGTGACTTGTGCCTTGTGGAATGAGGACATGCCTCCCCAACCAGGTGATGTGGGCTTGGCCATGTGACTTTCTCTTGGCCAATGACTTCTGAGCAAAATATGTATGCGCCATTACATGTCCCCAACAGCCCTCTCTTGCTCCCTGCGCTTGGTCATGAAAAAGGCACGTCTTTCAGCTACTTCCTAGGAGAGAACATGTGAAGAAGCAGAGCTGCTGCTGACCCCACAGGGAGCATGCAACATGACTGAGAAATACACAAGCCGCTGAGCTAAGAATCCATGCAAAGAAAATACTACCGAGAAATGCTAAGAAAACCTGAATAAATGGAAAGACAACGCCTTATTTCTGACTAGAGTGACCCAGCATCACATAAGGGTGCCAATAGCCCCTAAATTAATCTACTTATTTAGTGCATTCCCAGTGAAAATACATGATTACACATATGTGTGCGTGCTCCTAAATTTGCTTTGGAAAAACACAAAAGTAAAAGTTAGGAAAAATAATGACATAGAAGAGTACTGAGGAGGGACTAGCCTTACCATACTAAAACATATCATAATACAGTATTTTAAAACAGTGTGATATAGTACAGAAAAAGACAAATCACTGGATGAATTTATAAGTGTAAGAAATTATAAAATCATAAATATATTAAGAAAAGCATGGGGCAGTTTTTTATAACCCTAGAGTGAAGAAAGGCCTTTTAAGTAAGAAACAAAATTAAGAAACTATAAATGCTTTTAAGTACATAAAAACAAATATTTCTTGCCAGGAAAAAAAAACACAAAGTCAAAAGACAAATGAAAAGTATTTATACCTCATACTATAGAT
>NW_006294400.1:5037497-5039657 GCF_000327345.1 Myotis davidii | reverse complement strand
ATATATATATATATATATATCCCTAAGAAGAAAAAGACCAAGCACTCAATTTCAAAATGAGCAAAGAATATGAAAATATCCCTAACATTATGAAAAGAGGCTCAATATCACTCTTAAAAATAGAGGAAATAAAACTACGAGTTACCATTTGTCATCCATCCAGATGACAAAGATTAAAAAAGTGTGGGAACACAGTAGGAGGGCAAGTGTATGGAGAAACACGGTCCTCCTGGCTAAACTATAACACACTGCCGCCTCAACTTGACAGCAATTTGGAACTACTAAAATGAAAAGAAAAAAAAAAGTAAATATGCCATCTCTAGGAATTTATACTACCAATGTACTCATACCTATGACTTACGTGTCATCAAACAAAGTCTAATTTGAGAAGCTGGACTCAAATGCAGGCCAGTCCGTGTTCACTGCCATGGTGCTGTGCATACGTATCTGTACTGTGCAGTAACATGGCTAGAAGTATGCACGGTGAAATGACAACAGTAAATCTCTGGAAGTGGACTGGAGACAGAAGGAATTCATCAGGAGACGGCCACGGACACATAGTTAACAGACATTTTTAAACCTGTTCCCAGAGCTCAGGGATTTCCGGTACCTGTGTTAACTGAGATGCCTTCGCCTGCCAACTTGGCACCTACGGGCATCGAACTGCCGCCGGCCAGGGCCCCCCCGCCTCTGTCCTTGTGGTCGTCCTCATCCTCACTGCTGCTGTAATAGTACTGCAGCTTCTCCCCCAGCAGCTTATCGTCCAGGGTGGTCATGGTGCCTGGGAGAGAGGAACAAACACACCAGGCTCTTGGCTGGCTTGAACCGGGCAGACTTGAATAGGAAGAGTAGGAGCTCACTTGTGCTGAGAGCCCACTGTTCAGAGCACCCTAAAAGTGGTTTTTCCCCTTCATCAGCAGGATCTCAACAAATCCATATCACGACTCTGTGTGATAGGGTTAATCACCTCTTTGTATAGAAGGTTAAAACGGAGGCTCACCTAAGGGAAGTTTCTTTGCCAAACTTCACAGCAAATGGTGGAGCTGGGTTCAGGGGCCCAGGGAGGCCTGACTACAAAAAACTGACGGTGTCAGCCACCATCTTCTGAGTAAGGGACACTAGTACTTACTCAGTGCAGTGGCTTGAAGTCTATTCATTGGCTGGAGGTTTTATCGACACATACATTAGGGTTTCCTATCAGTTAAGACTGCTGGGTAATTGAAATACTGGGTAAGCGTCCTCAGGAAAATCTCAAAAAGGATCAACAGGATGATGCCGAGTCGCTACGTCAATCACTTGCGTGTCTGCTGCCCTCAGCCCAGTCAGCACACTGAAGGCTTAGATCCATGGTCGGCAAACTGCGGCTCGCGAGCCACATGCGGCTCTTTGGCCCCTTGAGTGAGGCTCTTCCTAAGCCTTAGGAGTACCCTAATTAAGTTAATGACCGTGTACCTACCTATATAGTTTAAGTTTAAAAAATTTGGCTCTCAAAAGAAATTTCAATCTTTGTACTGTTGATATTTGGCTCTGTTGACTAATGAGTTTGCGGACCACTGGCTTAGATGGATGAGGTCTGAAGCCCTACCACCTCTGGTTAAAAGAAGGGCCCATGACAAGATGTTACTACTTTCCAAAAGTTTAAAGGACAACAGTTGGAGCCAATATTCTGCATCAGAAGCAGCCTGGGACATTCTGAGAGAAAGGCACAGCTCAGCCCCGCGCAATCCTGCCAGCAGACGCGGCAGGGAGGGTGAAACCCGCAGCACTCCTTCCGTGAAGCAAGACTGTTTCCTTCATTCCAGACTTATCCCCGGGCCTGGTACGCGCCCTTACAAAGGGACTCGCCCACCGGGCAGGGAGCTCTAGGAAGCAGGGCCCTCTCACGCCCAGCAGCAAGCCTCTGCACAATTTGCTCAGCCCAAATGGAGACAGATGGATGGATGGGGGAACCTGGGGACCCCAGCAGGAAGAGGGGTGCACAGGAGACAGGGTTAATTGAGAGGAAGGAGCCGGTGCTAAGAGGAGGGACAGAACCAAACGTCAGAGGCGTGGAGGGGCCAAGGTGGTGCACCATGCGCAGCGAGCGCCGGGGCGGTGGAGGGGTCCCCGGAGGGGGCGGGGCCAGCAGGCGGGTGGGGCAGAGGGCGGGGCCTGCAGAAG
>NW_006294400.1:5034889-5037393 GCF_000327345.1 Myotis davidii | reverse complement strand
CGGACAGAGCTGGCTCGCCCGCCACCCGCATTCCGCCCGCCTCTTCCCCGCCGACCTCAGCGCAGTTACCGGCCTAGCTCGGTCCGGACCCCTCGGGCTGGCGGCTCCTGACGCTTCGGAAGAAAGGGAGCGCCCAGCTGGAGGGGAGAGAAGTGGTCAGCGACTGGAGCCCCGAGAGAAAAGCCGCGGTGTCCGGCTGCGCGGACCCATGGGCCGGCCTTCCTGTGTCAGGGCAGTGCACGCAGCCCAATGAGAGAGAGCCTCTCTCGGGCCGAGGGCGGGGCTACGGGTCCGACTCTGGGACAAAACACCTCGACAATAGTAATACGCTTTCGTTTTCTTTATTTTTTTAAATACAACGAAACGCTGCATTACATTTGAACAGTAAAAAAAACCTATTGTTACCTTTGAAATTTTCGAACTATTCCCTATACATATTTTTAATAGACCTTATTCAAACCCGAGGATGTGTTTTTATTGGTTTGAGAGAGAGAGAGAGAGATTGGTTGCCTCCCATGCGCGCCCAGACCGGATGAAATTGCAACCTGGGTGTGTGCCCCGTCGGGAACTGTATGGGAGGACGCTCCAAATGATTGAGCCACCCAGGCAGGGGCATGTACTGGTAGATTTTTTATTGTTCTTAATCACATCACGTCTATTATTACAGAATCAGAGACATTAAGTACTTTTTGCCCAAGAACACACAGCTCTTGAATAAAAAAATTTTAAAAATCCAGGTCCATGGTAACTAAACGCAGTGTGCCATTCTGGGTTGTATCCCAGTATTCCAAAAATACTGCTCTGTAATTTTGCATTTTTTGGTATTGTCATTGTCTCGTTTTGGTACCAAGGTTATATTGATCTAATACAACCAGTTAGGAAGTTCCCTCCTCCTCTATTTTCTGCAAGTTTCTGTAAATTGGTGTTTTTCTTCTTTAAATGTTTAATAGAATTCACCTGTGACACCATCCGGGCCCAGAGTTTGCTTTGTGGGAAGGTTTTCGTAATGAATTCAATTTCCTTAGTAGATAGAGGGGTAAGGCAGGCAGCTTCTAATGGCTCCTGTCTCCATAAACAATTCATTGCCTCTCAGCTCCCAATTCACCCTTCTTGCTTTGCAGTAATGAACAGAATTCCATTAAGCATCTGTGCTTTGCAGCGAGCACAGTGATAAGCTTTCTCAGTAGACGGCATTGGAGGGGCAGCGGTCACTGATACGGCTTGAGGACATCCAATGGAGAGTTTCCCCAGCCATGCGGGTCCAATACATGTGGTCCCTTGATAAGCTTGCAGCCTGCCTGGCTCAGCAGTAATTTTTCCATGAACCTCTCCACAGGGAAATCGGTAGCCTGAGGATGGAGGGATAGCCTGGGGAGCGGAGGAAGAGCAGAAACAGAGATTTGAACATGTTCAGTGGGAGCTGTTTGTTAGAGATCCAATGGAGATAGATGTTTAATAGACTGTCCTACCTACACTGTCCACAGCGCTGGGAATGACCACTCCCACCTGACGAAAGCTCACCATCTGGTTGCATTATATTCATTCTGGTTGTATTATTTCTCAGTATCTACATACACCTTTTATTTACTTCTTGTCTGTCCCTCCAACTCTAAGTTTCACGAGGTGAGGGACTAGTTCACTCCTGCGTCCCTACTGCCTAGTACATAGTTCATTCTCCAAATTACTTGTTGAATGGGTCTCTGAAGACGGCATGGCCCTGGACATTAGATGACGGATGTTTTTAATGCATTTGGGTGGAGACAGGCCCCCAGCACTTTTATGTTCATTACGGCAGTGGCTCCCAAACCTTTCTGCACCTTGGGAGCACCTCTGGAGCTTCCAAAGGACTGAGGCCTGGCTCCACCCCTGGAGATAGTGATTTAATCGGTCTGGGGTGTGATCTGGGTTTGGGGATTTTTAAAACATCCTGAGGTGATTGTAATGTGCAGGTTGGACCTAACATAAACTGATGAACAAAAAGAGATCCAGAAACAGAGAAGCATCGAACAGACCATCAAACCTCAGAGGGAAGGCAGGGGAGGACGGGCCAGGGAGGGGTGGGGGAGAGTAAGGGATCAACCAAAGAACTTGTATGCATGTAAGTATAACCAATGAACACAGAGAGGGGGCTGAAGGCCTGGGGGGTGGGGGCAGGTTGGGAGAGGACAATGGGGGGAAAGGGGACATATGTAATATTTTCAACAATAAGGAATTAAAAGAATGTAGTCTTTGCATGATCATCACTTGGCTATTAACTATACAGGAAATAAAACCTTCCTGGAATTTCATTTCCTTCATTACGTTGCCTCTCTTTTGTCTGGATCAACTATCCATGGTTCTTCCTCTTCTTGCCGATTTCAGTCGTCAGTCCAGGGTACATGTTTCACAAATAACCGTGTGTTCTCAGCAGTGAGGTCTGGGATTCTAAGCCAAATTTAATCCACAATAATGTGTAGATGTCTGGTACGCTCTCTACAACAAATCCCATCAATTACTCTCTCCCT
>NW_006294400.1:4998853-5034831 GCF_000327345.1 Myotis davidii | reverse complement strand
TTTGGTCATGCTCAACACTTACACTGACATGGCCTCCCTGCTGGTCTATCTCCAGCTTCAACTCACACCACTGCCAAAGGGATCATTCTAACAACCTAAGTTGTTCAGATCATCTAACTTCCAGGACTCCCTAGTAGTGTCTTTAGTATGATGTTCAATGTCCATAGAGGGCCCTACCTACCTCATCTAGCTGTACGACCCTGGGCATATTCTTTAAGGACTCTCACTCAGTTTTCTCATCTGTAAAATGATGGCAATGGTAATAGATTGTAATATACCTACAGCCCTTAAAACTGTGTCTGTAACATCTTAAGTGCTCTAAGAGGTTAGGTAAGCTATTCCTTAAACATTCCTTCCACAGTAACATTTATGGCTAAAATAAGTTATCACTACCACCACCACCACCCCCTCTGGGAAGGAGAGCAAGGACAGACTTGAATCAGAATTCTCATTCCACTACTTTCTAGTTTTGAGGTCTTGGATAAGTCAACTGCTCAAATATAAAAAAAGGGATCATAACTACAGTGAAGGGCTGTTTTCTCCTCTTATCTTTGCTTGGTGAAATATTATTCAGCCTTCAAAGTCTAACCCAAGGTCATTTTTCAAAGTACCTCCTCCAGTTTACCACTGCTACTACCTGTCTCACGATTTCTCTTTTGGAGTTTCCCCACACCCTACATTGGAACATAGTTCACTGAGCTGGTTATCCAGATTGGTCTTTCCTTTTTTCACACAGGGAGCTTCTAGAGAAAGGGCTCACATTTCATTAACCTTTAACCTTAAAGACCAGTACAGACAGGGGCTTCAAATATATCAGCCAAGTGAATGAATTAAACTAGTCACGGCCCAGTGAAAATGGCCATTTTCTGAGATTCCACAGCACCGTCTTCACACTTGCACAATACATTGCTTTGTATTAGTTATTTGTGTATTTTTCTCCACTAGGAGAAATATTGTGAGTTCAATACCTTGAACTGCTAGTATTATCTTTGTTCTCATCTCTCACTGAATAAATGACATGACTGATCGAATTAAGGAATATTTCAACCTCTCTGGTCTATTCCTTTCTTTCAGATCCTTCCCAATGATGTATACATATATAAATCTCAACTTAAGAAGTATCTGAGACTTTAGTTAAGCCAAAAAATATACCAAGGAAATCAAGATAACTAGAATGTATCAAAAACTTAATATTGACACTAAACAAACAACTTTTAAGGTGGACAAATAATTTTATTTTGTGCATGCAAATACATGTCAAGTACTGCAAACTTTTTCCATCAATTTTCTCTCAAACACTGAAAATCATGATGCTCTATTCTGTGAACAGCCAAAGCTAATATCTCATCACTTCAGTCCTACAGAAAAAACACACAGAATTCACTCTTCGCTATTCACTACCATCACAACCCTCATTGTTCCATCTCTGCCCTCCCCCCATATACAGGCCTTATAAGTCCCAGCCTTCCCCCACTTAATCCTATTCCTATAGCACAAAGGGAAACATTACAATTTGGAAATTCAAATTGAAATAAATGGAATAGAATTTATTCCCATATATATTCCCCACTTCATTGTACAGAATTATTTTAAATTATAGTTTTAAATAGAAGCTGAGTATATGCCTTAAAAATGAGCATTAAATCCATCTTAGAGATGGTGCCTGCTTTTTACATGATGGGTGTACACCATCTTTAATTTCATTTACATTTCAATCGAACAATAGATTTGCAAAGAAAATGTCTAATACAGACGTAAAAATATTCACACTAGAGCTTCACAATCGGTTGTACAATTGACAAACAGGCCTCTTTTCCCAAACTTTCCAGCTAAGCAAATTTATAAAATGTAATCAATGCAACAAGAAAAACATTTCTCTTTCACTTCCAGGGAAAAGAATATGCAATAAACAGTATAAATGCAGACAGCAGTTGCTGTGAGCTAACCACGATACTCCCAAGTGGCTGTACAGTGGATATGTGCAGTACAAATAAAAGCCACATGTGTTGTATCACAACTACAGTATAATTGTTTGCCCAGCTAAGAAATGCATGCACTTCCATGCCTTGGGTTATAAAGTGAGGCCTAATTCTTGACAGATCCATGGAATATATGCAAATGACCTTGTCTTTTGGCAGTACTAAGTGCAGCCAGTGTCTGTGTTCCACTGGTTTGAAGATATTTTTAAATTTTTATATAAAACAAAAACCACAACTGCCAATTTTGGACTTGGGGGAATAACTGCTCTTGGAGTAAAAATAAGATCCACTCAAATGTAGAGTGCTCTGACCAGTGGCCTTGATACCTTGTATTCCCTCGCCAGCAAAGGGATACAAAGAAACCGCTAGTATAAAGGAGTAACTAGCAAATTTATTCAATTTATCCAGAAAACGGGATACTCCTTGAGCATATTAATTTTTGTTCTGCTTGCAGAAGGGGTTCTTATATAGGAGTTACAGTAAGTGATCCCATCAACACTCTTCATTCTCTAAAACACAAGACAAGTTCTTCCAGTTAACTAATACATAGTTGCAGTGTAACTTTCCCCTGTAATGAATGACTAGTCATCAATACTGGTGACAGTCTGCTCAGAAAATGACTCAAAGAAACTAGGGAAAAAATATTCAGATTCAAAGTTGAAATCACATGCTGAATCTGATCATCACAAATTCCACCCATTAACAAGATAACCATGACTTTAACATCTAAAATAAAAAAAAAAGAAAAACAAGTTTGATGGCTTTTAAAACAATGTTTTCAAATGTTTAAATGATCCCATTTTAAATTTCTACAAACTGCTGTGCATCCTGTAATTTTCTCAAGGTGGCCTATAAAATTGGAATGTGCTTTATGTAACAGGGTGGGACAAAAGTAAGTTTACAGTTGTTCACAGATTTCTATGATCAACTGTGAGCTTACTTTTGTCCCACTACTAAGAACTTAAAATTTGAGTGAAAGTGACTACATCCACACTAATGGAAATTTTCAGCCCTAGATTAGGTTTCTTTCATTCTCTTGTGAGATTAGCTTCTATGAAAAAATCAGGGCCACTGACCCAATGAAGTACCTTCTCTTGAAAATACAATACACAACTTTCATGCATGACAGTGGTGTATCAGGTGGTATTGAAAGATGAAGTCATGGCAGCAAAGACAAGGAAATCTGCTTTGTTCAGAAATACATGTGTAACTTCCTCAGAATTTACAAAATGAAATTAAACAACAAAAGAGAACTACTGATGCTACATTCACAGTATCTAAATGAGGCACATGGACTTCAGAATGGGACTCAGAAATTGAAAAACAAAAACAAACAGTGGACAAACAAAACCCAACAACAAAAACAAACAAAACACCATTTCCCACTTTCCAGACCTCAGACTACTGTCTTCTGATTACAGCATAGGTAACACATGTAGTTTAGTCACCGATATTATAAATTTCTTCTCCGAATGCTTTATATCCTTTGATTTCTAACATACATACATCACATGTTGGTAAAAGTTGGTCAAATGACAGGGATGGCCCCCAATTTTAAAAAGTCACATCTTATGTCTGATTTGTGTTTTTTCTTCTATGGCATCAGCAGGTACCATTTTGAAGAAGGATCAGATAAACTGAACTTTCTTCTAAAGTGGCAGAGAACCAATGTCTTTACTTCACATTAAACCCAAGAGAAACAAGATGGCTACTACAGAAAGAATGCCATACAGAATAATCCCACACAGAAACAATTCCTATGTTGTTAGTGCGAATGAGAGTAAGTTTTTAAGAACAGGGAATTATTGTTTTATGGGATCACCTGCTGCAAGACAAGCATTATTTTAATATTAATGTTCTGAGACATACCAATAAGGTTGGCAGGTATATAAAATACACTGATGCAAATGTAATTTCACTGGACAAGTAGGCAAACACCTAAGCAGTTTATCCCAATCCCCTCCAGAAGAGCACAACCACGTTTCAAAATCTTGATTTTAAAATTAAAAAGATATGGTTAAATACACAAGATCAATTTATGTAGTATATATCCACCCTCAGAGCGTGCTGAAGATGTTTTGCGTAGTTCTGTTGCACAGAGGGTTCTTTCCCTGAGGGCACATAAGGAGCTCTCGAACTGTTAATAGGTATCTATTTTGTAACAAAATAGCAATTTTTAAATCTTAAAAAAAAATACATTACCTTCAACATGGAAGATCTCACTATTTAAATATCCATGAAATAGACATTATGGTTTGCATATCCTTTTTGGAAACACAAACAGCAAATAAAGTACATTGGAAGCATTTCAAATGTAGTAAGCGCATATTTATAGAAAGGTTCTGATATAAATTACATAACAATCATGTTCCTGTAATATCCTAGGCTAATTTATAATGTCAGAAATAAGTTAATGTAACATGGTTTAAAACTCTTGTTCCTATGCATTTCAGGTTACAGAGTGAAATAAATAAAATGTCTTTGTAGGGATAGGGAGCACTGGCCATGGCAAAAAAGTACAGTACTAATAACCGAAGGAAACTAAGTCAAGGCTACTGTGCTGTTATGTTACAAACATCTTCATACAGTTGAGTATTAAATAAATGTGTAAGATCTTCCATACTGACACCAGAATATCAAAACTACCCCTTTGTTTCTCAGGTATATTTACAACTTATCAGTCACCTTATGAGCATGTTCATTAAGACAGGTATCAAACACCAGTATTTACTCATTCTGATCAAGAAATTTCAGGGAAATGTGAACCCTCCCGCCCCTGGAAATGCGCACAAAACTTTTTATCAAAATCTTATCTGATACAATGCTGTGGTTTTGTAAAACAACTAAATAGCTCAGACGACCAATAACATGATCCTGTTTAAGCATTTTGCTAGCAGGAAAAGCCCTTACATACAGTACACCTGGTGAAAGATCAGCTTGGCTTAAAATATTCCAGTACAATTTTCAGAGTAAACAACTTCACAGAAGTTAATTAAAAAAATAGTAATAAAAGTCAAACTAATCTTAAAGAAATGGGAAAAAACAAACCATAGGTAAGATCACCAGGAAGGAATGCCCAGCTTTTGCTTTCACATGTTGACTGAAATTTAGGTTTCAATAAAATACCTCCAAAAAATCTGGGGTATGCCTAGTTGAATATACTGCATACTTTCAGATGCCAAGTCAAAACACTTTCAGTCACATGTTAGCAGGGCAGAAATTATTCATGTTTTTAAGTATGAATAAAGGTTAGCCAATGTTCTATTATTACATGGTTCATAGTCTTAGCAACCTAACAGTAAAAAAAAAAAACAAAAGGGAAATTTAAACCCCAACATCAAGTAACAATAAACAATATTTAACCAAGATAATGCAATGAACATCCAAAATAATTAGTTTAAATTAAAAACCCAGCAATACCATCTTGTTAGTCAGTGCAAACGCTACATACAGGGTTTTCTCAAGAAAGCTGAAAGCACCTGATTCTTTTGCCAAGTCATCAGAATCAATAATGTACAGGCTTAAATCTGCATTTTAAAAAACTGCCATTACATTAGTGCATAATTTATCAAAATTGTAAAAACGATTCTGCATAACTTAGGAGAATTTAATATCTAGTACATCAGCTGAAAGACTTAGGCACTTGGTTATATATTTAATTACTTCAACAAGTAGCCTGTGTATAAATATTAACAAAGCAGAAACTATTATTGAAAAATGGAAAATTAAAAAAAATTTAAATGCTACAGATAAAAGCACTGCACCACAATCCTACATATAATGCAGTAAAGAAAGCTAGTATATAACCCTGCAAAATTCTATGGTAAGAACATCTAACTCCACTCTTCAAAGTAAAAAACAAAAATAAAAAAATTCATGCAAAGTCCCATGAAAAAGATAAATAAAGCAGCTGGAATGAGATGGAAATTTCTCTTAGTGAAACATAAAATAGAAATAAATAAGTTAATTAAGTCTACTTTCACTAGATGTATCATTGTAGGATCCTGCTAGTTTAATAACTGAGTTGTTAATTTTCTATAGAAGCCATTTAAAATAGGAAATGGCTCAGTTACTGCACCGGATTGCTACAAACTCATAAAAAGCTGCTTGAAGCTTAAGTTAAATGTCCAAATTCCAATCACTTCTGGAAAGTGAACATGTTACACCCTAGTAAATTTTCTTTTTTTCTTTTTTCGTAATGCTAATGCAAGAGGGCTTGAAGTATCAAAGAGTCCACAGGAACTGGATGCCCCCAGTAATATCTTTTTTTTAAAAAAAATATACATTATATAATATATATTATATATATAAAAAGCTAGTGTAAATGCTTCCATGGTATGGTCACAAATTTGAAAGATGAATCTCCTTTCAGCTGTTAACCATCTTCCCATTTGCAACAACAGGTTTTAAAAAGTCATTTTTATCTTCAGACATAACGTGAGTTTTCAGAATGAGGTTGCCAACGCTGACAGATGTGGTGATGGGGAGGCAACTTGCATTGCTAATGGACACTGGAAGTGGCTGGCTAAAGCAAGCCGTTACCGGCAGAATTGTTTTTTGCTCCTCCCTGAGAAAAAAAATAAATGACATTGAAAACAACTTAGCTTTAAGTGAAAAATTAATACATATGTGAAAAGTTATACCAAACTTCAAACGCATGTCTTTAATACTAAAAAGTACCAGAGATCACTAAAAATGTTCTATTATTCCAATAACAAAAATACTGGGTAATTTGAGGCTAACAAACTATCAAGTTTAAGATTAGCCCATATTTTTTACAGTAATTATACACAGCGGCAATATTAAAACCAAGTTCTCTTACCAAGATTTTTAAAAAGGGAAACCCTTCATATAGGTTTTAACTCTCCGTTTTGTAGTTTATAAGATTGGTTATCAGACTGAGGAGTATAACCTGATGCTAGAGCACAAAGACTAATTTTTACTCCCGCAAAAAGTAAATTTCAGGCTACTAAAATGGACTACTTTGTTAGTTCAAATTTAGTTATTCTCTCCTAAAAATCTAGACTGACCAAAATCATTGCCCATTACATAAGATCTTCCCCTCACACGATAAAATAGTGCCAAAAATGAATTAAACACCGCATCTATTTCACTTTAAATATTCATGGTTATGAATTTTCTGTCTAACACTCACAGAATCACATGGTCTTCACCTAAACTCTGTCTCTTCTGCTCCAGTGGCTCCTTTTGGTGCGGTTGGACTGGATGTCCATTTTCCACTGCAGTTCCATTCAGCAACTGATCATTTTGAGAACTGATACCAAGTTGTATATCCAGGATCTCCTAAGAAAATAAAGTGTTAATCCTTCAGTATAAGTATTTTATTTTAGTTG
Source organism: Myotis davidii (assembly GCF_000327345.1). Lineage (NCBI taxonomy): Eukaryota > Metazoa > Chordata > Mammalia > Chiroptera > Vespertilionidae > Myotis > Myotis davidii. The sequence goes on along the minus strand of NW_006294400.1, from coordinate 5,027,498 downwards.
CCACTGGAATAAAGCCTCCTAAACATCTACCTGTGTTACTTACTTCAATTTGTTCACTCTGTCCATCAGGTTCATCAGTGTCAAGTGCCGATAGCTCTAATTCAATATCCCTATCAGGCTTAGTATCAGTTGCATCTTCTGTATAATCACTCTGTAATGTAAAAAAAATAACCATTTTATACCTGTGGAAACGGGGGTTTCCCTTTTAAATTTAAGTGGGAATCCCAATGATTGATCTAAAAAATTATTTTTAAGAAATCTGGGACCACACTTTTATTGCTACTATTAAGTTTTAAAAGCAAGCATGTAAGAAAAAGGCACACTAAAATGCACCAAGTAAGGACATACACCTATGCACAGCAACAGCAAACAACAAATCCACTTAAACATGAAGCTGGTAGGCTCACTTTCTTTACCTCTCCATTTCTCAATTCAATTTCCTTGCTTAGTAGGTTTAAGGTAAGGTGACGGCCTTCATCCAGGGAATTCCACTTCTGTTGCATGGCCAGAGCATTGGCCTCCCTCTGAAGAAGCAATGAGTTACTCTTGGCCTAGACGGGGGTGAAAAGTAAAGTTAGCTTCCAACCACCATTCCATTTTTTAAAAAGTCCAAGCTGAGTGACACAGAACCTACCTGCTGAAGCTCAATGCTTACAAGGTCTCCAGTACTGGAATGCTTTCTATGACAAGATAAATCAGTAACAATGAATCTGTCCCTTTAAAGAGAAACATGTTTATTGTAATAAAAGTGAAATAAGTGAAGCAGCTAAAGCAGTAATAACTATATTCTACATATGTTTTATGTAACAGATCAATCCTGAAAATTTCAGTCATCATTCCAAATGTAAAAGTAAGTATTTTTTCAGAAATTTGTTACATAGTTAAAACTAGCAAAGGACATTTTATGAATAATTGGGGATAGAATCTGTACTCTGAGAATATATACAAGTCTGAGAATAGAAAATCCTAAAGAATTAAGAGTAACCTTACCGTTCGATATAGTGTGCTGATGATGTGGACTCACTACCATAAGAACTCCACCTTGAATCAACAGCATTGACATAAGGGACATAATCTACAGAAATGTAGAAAGAAACAATGACCAGAAAAGTGAAAAATCAGTATCTACATGTGAATACTTTTTTAAAAAAAGATTTACTTATTATTATTATTTTTAATGTGTTTTTATTGATTTAAGAGAGGAAGGGAGAGAAATATCAATGATGAGAGAGAATCATTGATTGACTGCCTCTGCACGCCTGTGACTGGGGATCGAGACTGCAACCCAGGCATATGCCCTTGACCGGAATCGAACCCAGGACCCTTCAGTCAGCAGGCCAACACTCTATCCACTGAGCCTAACTGGTTAGGGCATGAATGGATACTTTTCAAAAGATCCATATTTTATCCAACGAGCCATGTTCTCCTGGCTAAACCATTTAATTCTGAGTTTCCTGTGGTTGTTAAATTGAGGATTAAAAAAAAAATGCTAAAGATAACAACAAAACAAAACAAAAAAAAACCGCTAAAGAAAACTTTATCCTTTGCAACAGCATGGATGGACCTGCAGAACATTATGCTAAGTGAAATAGGCCAGTTAGAGAAAGACAAGTACCATATGTGGAATTTAATGAACAAACTGAGCTACCAAGCAAAATAGAGACAGACTCATAAATAAAGAGCAGGCAGACAGCCTGGGGATGGGAGATAGGAGGAACTGAGATGGAAAAAAAAAAAAAAGAGAGACAGAGAGACAGCTCAGGGACACAATCCCCAGTGTGGGGCATGTAGGAGGCAGCTGGTCAATGATTCTCTCTCATCACTGATGTTTCTATCTCTCTCTCCCTCTTCCTTCCTTTTTGAAATCAATAAAAATATATTAAAACAAAACAACAACAACAACAGAAACACTGTGCTAGAGTATATGGGTTACCTGATATGCTGATGGGCTTAGTCGCACTTCCTTGGGAAGCAGTGGCCTGGACAGGATCCGTGGTATGGTAACCTGTACGGGAAGACCTGGAAATTGCACCCCATTTTGAGATGATAGGTCCATCACTAAAAGGAATTATTGGGTCTTCTTCTTTTGTCCTTCTCTGAGTTTCAAATAAATGTACTCTTCTCTTAACATCTCCACTGTCTAGGTCCTGCATAAACCAAAGAAAATCAGTAATAGGATTATTGGCAATTACCTCAGCTAGCTATTACAAGCACATGCTTTCAGAAGACATATAATTAAGTTTTCTGCTAAATTCAACACTAGCTGTAGATCTCAATGGCAATCCAACATCTATTTTAAACCATCAAACTGGGCTCAAATAATTTAAACATTAAATTCAATTCAGTTCAGATTTATAGCAACAATGAAGATGAAAGTATTCAAACATTCTAAAACCTGAGTCAACATGTGTAATAGCCTCCCAGCCCCTGGAATCATACCATTAACACAGCATTTGAATTAGCAATCACATCTCTGGGCTCTGAATCAATGACATTTATACAGGAGCCTATGGTGCCACAAGACCAGGGAGAATAATGGGAAAGATGGTCTTCTTCAAATTTTGTCCCACTCACACTGTCAGAGAGCTGATTAAAAAATAGAAAAAGGCACAGCCAATTAATAAAAAAAACTTAAATTTATACACTTGTAACTATTAAGCAACTACTATAGAATACAGAGGACTTCATAGTGAATAATTAAAACTTCAGTGACTAAAAACACTGTCATAAATAACACATAGTATTTTTACTATTTGTCTTTATATTATTTAGTAATAGAAAATAGAACGTCTTCTCCTTTTACTTTATCTTTAAGTGCTCATTAAGAATCCCTGGCTGATACTATTAAGACCAATCAACAAATCATTTATAGCATGCCTCTAACATGGTATAAGGTGCTCCAGAAAAGAAAAAAAAAAAAGGAAACAAACATACACATAGATTACAGTCCATGTCCTAAAGTAGTTTATCATTTGGAGAAAAGAATAAGGAAATAAGGAAACATAAGTGATAAACCATACAGTATTAAATAAAGAACAAAAATAATGCATTTTATTTGTCTACAATGAAATGAATAAGTTGAGCCCTAACCGGTTTGGCTCAATGAATAGAGCGTCAGCCTGCGGACTCAAGGGTCTCAGGTCAAGAATCTTGGTTTACCTGAGATATTTGTGTATATTTTTCTTAGTTACAAGTGTATAAATTTAAGTTTACTATTCGATTCCGGTCAAGAGCATGTACCTTGGTTGTGAGTACATATCAGTAGGGAGTGTGCAGGAGGCAGCAGATCGATGTTTCTAACTCTCTATCCCTTTCCCTTCCTAACTGTAAAAAATCAATAAAATATATTAAAAAGAGAAAAGAAGTCTAAGTTTGATGAAAAAAATTTGGATCTAGTTTTAAAATTCAATAGTTTATTGCAATATCCATGGATGGGCCCTGGCTGGGTCGCTCAGTTGCTTAGAGCATTGTTCCGATACACCAAGGTTGCAGGTTTGATCCCCAGATAGAACACATACAAGAATCAACCAATGAATGCATAAAATAGATGGGTCAATTAATCTCTGTTTCTCGCTCTCCTTCCCTCTCTAAAATCAATAAATACATTTTTTTAAAGCTAAAAAAAGAAATGTTCATGGATGAAAATATTTGATGTCTAGGATTATTTCAAAATAATCCATTCGGAAGAGGGGGTTCAATAAGGTTCACTGAGTTGGTAACTGTGGAATCCAGGTGAGGGCACACGGGGTTTATTATATATTCTCTTTACTTTTGTTTAAACGTTTTCATAAGGAAGGGACTCAAAAAACTTTTTATATTAGAAACTCTAGAGATGGAGAATAAACTAGAGGAGTTTTTAAAAAATGGTGTATTTAAATATAATAGTACTAAAAACACCAGAGTACATTGAAATGATCCTGGTTTAAAAACTTGTTTTGCGATGGCAAGAACAATAATTTACAGTGATGTAAAACACCATGAATAATACAGTAGGTATTTCTGCACCTTTTGTAAAGTAGGGAAGAAATATCTCAGGTAAACCAAGATTCAAATCTCAGCTACTTATAGACTGAATTTATTAGTTGGGCAAATTAGTTAACTTCTTTGGGTAGGATTCTTAACCTGCACAATATGGATAGCACCTACCTTCTAAGGTTTTTGTGAGAATTAAATAACATTATGTAAATGCTTAGTACAGTGTCTGGCACAAGAAGGTGCTCAATAAATGGCAGATATAAATGCTATTATTAACAAAAACCATAAAAAATAATGAGAACTATATTGCTGAAAAGATTTTGAATTCTTGGTGAAAAAGGGACTGTGCCCTAAAGGTCTTCAGTGTCTCATAAAATCTATCGATAATGCTTACAATTTAACGTGTGTTGAGCTAAATTCAGCTGCGAACCAAACCACTGCAGAATAGCCACCATAGCTAACCCTGAATAGAACGAGTGCTCTGAAGTCAGTTGTTTGACCTATCCCTGCAAGAAGTGATCGAAACCTTGCTTACGTCAGTGCGAAAGTCTACACTGAACAGAGGAGAAGGTGGTGTTGGAGACTGTGTTGCCACAGGAAGAGCTGGAGAGACAAGAGGTGCTTTCTGAGTGTGGTACTGTGCCCACTGTTCTGGCTTTCTTCTTATCTGCTCCTCGCAACTGGTCTTCAAATGACCACAAGGATCCTAAGGGGGGGATAAAAGAAACAATCTTAGTCATGTAGGAAGCAGTAAATAAATTTAATTATATTCTGTGGAGATAAAGTAAACAATTTGTTATATATTTGGGACAAAAAATACAATAGGGAAGTCATCCTAGCCTATTCTTTACACAATTAAATAAAAGGGTCAAGGTATATTAAAGCAAAATCTGAGCACTCACTTTTGGGGTTTTGGAAAGTCATTTGTATGAATGTGGGGACACTGAAAATAAACTCTATTCCTGTATTTTGAAGATTTCTTTTTATCTTCCCATCAGTTTCCTATCCAAACAACAGTTACTGAGCATGAATATGTACCAGGTCCAGTTCTAAGAGCTTTGTTTTTCTGATTTAATCCTCACAACAGCCTTAGGAGGTAAGTATTACTATTATTTCCATCAAACAGATGAAAAAACTAACATAGAGAAGTCAAGTAACTTCCATACGTCACATAGTAAGCGGAGGAGCGAGGATATATACCTGGGTGGTTTGACACCAGACATTGGGTTCTTAGCCATTACACTACAGCAGCATTCCTATTTCCATCATCACTTACTCTTGGTAAAGGCACAGTTGTCCTTGGTTCACTTGGCTGCTGACAAGCCACTGAATAATACCCATCTAAGGAGTTAAATCTTTCTCGCAAAGACGTCTGATAGACAGACGAGTGCATCACATCCATAGGAGGTAAAGAATTGCTTCTAATAATGTCATCTCGTTGGTACATAGGTGGACGCCAGATGCGCCTACTGTCGTACACAGGAGCATACATTCCAGAAGGTACTGGAGGAACTGGTCCATATGGCTGCGGAGGAGGAGGTTGGTAAGGAGAATTCATTCGATCTCGAGGGGAAAATGTACTGTAATGATCGGCATATGGCATGGAAGCAGGTGGGAGGGAGGATTCTGGAACATTATTGGACCTCACAAAGCGAGGAACACAGGGAGCCACACCAGCTGGTACCGTTGGAGGTGGTGGGTAGTATCCTTAAAAATTGGAAAGAGGAATATTTAATGTAATCTTAGTAAAATTCAACATTTTATAATGGTTTAAGTCTAAAGCAATCTTTAATGTGGGAAAATAAAATAAGCTTTGACCTTATTTTAGTTATCCCTGCTTTTGAAAGAAGCTATACCCTCTCAAGACACCACTATGTGAAAATCATTAACATTCATTACTTTGTTCTCTAAAACACATGATACAGCTATTAACAGATGGTTGGTACATTTCCTTCTAGGGCATCTATTCCCTCAGGTTTTGAATTAAGTAATTATAATTACATCTTCGATTCTTAACCTTGTTGGGAGCTGAGATTAAAACTTTTTCAAAATCTATATAAGTTGTGTGTTGTCTTTCCAAAATTACACCTAAATATATAAACCAAACATTTTGTATTATCATTTCAGGGGATTTACAGAACTCCCTGAAGCTCTTCTATGGACCCTATATTTAGTTCATAAGAATGACAACTCTAAAACTATTTGTATGTAGAATTATATATTCTTAGGGATAAAAAGAAATTTAGGGGTCATGAAGTCCAAAGGATTATTTTTTAAGTGCAAATATTCTAGATAGACATAAATTATTAACTTACTTATCTAAGGGCAACAAATGTTATATTACAGTTTCTTTTTTTCTTAGAACTGTCTAAAATTACTTACCTGTCTGTGGGTACTGTGGGACTTCAAAGGGTATCTGAGTTCTTGGATCTTGAAAATACTGAATGTTTTCAGAATGCTGAGGATATACTGGTACTCTAGTTATAAATGGGCTGGATTTTGGAGGCACAGAATTCAGTTCTGTTCCAACATTAGAGGGCCCAGCTGAGGTAGCTGCTACACTGCTTACAGGAGTCTTGGGTGGAGAACCAATTTTACTGGAGAGAAAATTTAACAAAAAGCAAATGATGAATCACTGTCTATGACTCTTAAGTCTTCCTCGGTAGGCATTTTTTGTAATTATATAGCAAAACAACTAATAGAAAGATACTTTAGGAATTTCCATAGTAACAACTAAGAAAATGAACTTCATTGCCACCTAACATTGCTAACTCACAGCAGCATCGTGACAGATCTCTGATAAGAACAAAAAGAAATACAAACAAATCCCAGGCACTAATGTGACCCTTCAGTCTCTTTTCACTTGCCTTTGAACAAAAATTTTTCCTACTGAAAAATTTTAAAAATTCCCTTTTCAGTAAGTTCTCAACAGAAACAACATAGCCTACCAGTAGTATTCTTAGGGACAAAGAAGACAGACATGAAAAGGTTTGTTCTGTTAAGAGTTAGCTTAGCTGAAATATAAACACACAGAACAGCCATTTTGTTAACTGCTACCTCTCCAGGACTTAGAACAGTTCCTGGCACACAGAAGGCACTAAATAAACATTTGTTGGACAAATGAAATAGTTCTTGCCATGTAGTAAACATCTGTTGGATGAACAAAACTCCAATGAAATATCTACTCATTAAATTAACATAACATACGCAAACCTTTTATATTAAAAAAAAAAAATGCAAAGGATTTTCTTTGTTGAGTCACCAAGCAATCAGCTCCACAGGACCTCATCATGGCTTTTAACCCTACCAGACCGCTGTACTGATTTTTCGGTAATTTTCTCACAAAGGTGAAATATTGGCGCTAGATGAAAGGTAGATGAAAGGTAGACCTATTTTCTACAATGTCTCCAAGCTCCATCTTATTCTAACCATTTTTCTGTATCATGTTGGTTTTTTCTCTTTAATGCTCAGGAGCCCAGGTATAGGGGACAGTTAGGTTCAGGGCCTCAGGTCTGGTAGGATTAAGAAGTCAAAGTTTTAGCCCTGACCAGGTTGCAGGTTTAGCCCTCAGGTCAGGGCACATACAAGAATCAACCAATGAATGCATAAATATGTAGAACAACAAATCGAAGTCTCTCTATCTCTTTTCTTCCCCCTCTCTAAATTCAATAAATACAAATTTAAAATGTAAAAATTTAAAAAGTCAAACTTTTCCCAGATAAGACAAAGCTAAAAGTGCACCACCACCACCACCAAACCAGTATTAGGAGAAATGTTAAAGGGACTTACTTTAAGAATAGAAGAAAAAAAGATTTTAAAAATCCTATATAATAAAAGGGTAATATGCAAATAGACCGAACTGTGGAATGACCGGTTGCTATGACGCACACTGACTACCAGGGGGCAGATGCTCAATGCAGGAGCTGCCCCCTGGTGGTCAGTGTGCTCCAACAGGGGGAGCGCTGCTCAGCCAGAAGCTGGGCTGACGGCTGGCAAGCATAGAGCCTCTCCCACCTCCGCAGCAGCGCTAAGCAGCAGCAAGGCCCCCGGACTGTGAGAGGGCACAAGCCGTCTCCCCCCGAGTGTACGAATTTCATGCACTAGGCCTCTAATATGAATAATAAAATGGCAATAACCACACATCTAGCAACAATTACCTTAAGTGTAAATGGATTAAATGCTCCAACCAAAGACACAGGGTGGCTAAATGAGTAAGAAAATAAGACCCTTCATATGTTTTCTACAAGAGACTCACTTCAGTTGGAAAGACACACACAGACTGAAAGTAAAGGGATGGAGAAAGATATTTCATAAAAATAAAAACAAACAAAAGCTAGGGTAGTAATACTTATACCAGACAAAACAGAATTTAAAACAAAGGCTACAAGAGACAAAGAAGGACCCAACAATTCCACTGAGTATTTACCCAAAGAAATCCAAACACTAATTAGAAAAGACATATGCACCCATATGTTTATTGCAGCATTATTTATAACAGCCAAGATATGGAAGCAACCTAAGTGCCCCTCAATAGATGAATGAAGAAGAAGTGGTACATATATACAATGGAATAATACTCAGTTAAAAAAAAAAAAAGAATGAAATCTTGCCATCTGCAGCAACATGGATGGACCCAGAGGGTATTATGTATGCTAAGTAAAATAAGTCAGATAAAGACAAATACCATATGATTTTACTTATATGTGGACTCTAAAAAAATCAAAAATAAATGAACAAACAAAACAGAAGCAAACTCATAGATACAGAGAGCATTTTGATGCTGGCCAAATGGAAGGGGAACTGGGGTGATGGATAAAGAGGGGAAGGGATTAAGAAGTATATGGTAGTTACAAAATAGTCACGAGCATGTAAAGTATATCATCTGTATATATAAAAGCCTAAGCCGCTGTTAGGACTGGATGACTATGATGTGACCTGCTCAATGCAGGAGCTGCCCCTGGTGATCAGTGCACTCCCTCAGCCAACCTCCCGCGGTCCCTCCCCCCTGGCCAGTCTGCCCCGATTGGCCCTGATTGCCAGCCAGGCCAAGGGACCCCACCTGTGCACGAATTAATGCACCGGGCCTCTAGTAGGAAATAAAGTCAATAATATTATAATATTGAATGGTGACAGATGGGGGGATCACTTTGTAAATTATATAAATACCTAATCACTATGTTGTACACTTGAATCTAATATAATATTGTATATCAACTGTAACTGAAAAATTAAAAAATTATGAAAAAAAAGCCAAACTTTAGCAGAGCTTGACATGTGGTGACTCAAGGAAATGATTTTATTAATGATACAGAAATTCAATATGCTGTATCTCAACTAAATTAGAAGGGTTTTCTCAAACTAGAGAAGCCCCTTTAAAGCTGGAGTAGCAACAACAGGGAGAATGTGCTGCCTTTAAGTCCAGTAAATGTTTACTTCTATGTGTAATTGGGTATTAAAATGTAGGAAATAAAGAACAGTGGGTTAATATTTGATAGAAATACACCGACTTATAGAGTTCAAAGATATTTTAGAGCTATATTTAGTCTTTGAAGTAAAATAATAAAGGCAACAAAGGAAACAATGAGAATTTCCTTATAACAAATAACACTGAGCAATTATTGAGAGCACTCTAGGCAATATGCTAAGTGTTTTTACAAAGATTATCTGATCCTTTCATATCAAAATGTTATATACTGTAAATATGGGTCAGTACTTTGAGATGAAAAATTCTCAGATGTATCAAGAAAAAGACATCAAAATCCATGACAAGGTTCATGGGCTCAAGAAATCCTGCAAACTGCCCCAACAATTCAGACTTAAGGAAAAAAACAACTTTCAGTCAGACAGCTAGATGGCTATAGCTGTGGATGACTTTCAGGATTCTAGGCTCTCCTTTGCTGCAGCCCCTCTCATACAGACATGCTCTTAGCTGTGCCCCGTCTATTGATGAAGCCACTCCTTTCTAACTATCCATATTTTTGGAACCAGCTCATTGCCTTAACATCTGAGAATCCTTTCACAGTGACTCCCTGCAGAATCAGTTACTCTTTTTTTAATGTCCAAAAACACTTGGAACACAACTCCATTATAGCACCTTTCACATATATTATATATTACATCTATCTCTTAAACTACACGAGAAGACCGTTAGAGGCAGGAAGTATATCCAGTTCATTATCATTACTACACCAGCTGGCCTGGTGTTTGGCACATAGAAGACCCATAATTCTTGATTGAATAAATATATGATTTACTTATTTGTATTAATTTATTTTAAAAGTTTCCTCCTGGTCCATCATATTTAAAATGAGATATAATTTACCCTTTTAAAGTATGCACTTAAGTGATTTCTGGTATATTCACAATATACAACTATTAGCATTATCTATTTTTGAAACATTTTCATCAACCCCAAAGAAACCTGTACTCATTAGTATTCAATCCCCATTCCTTTTTTCCCTAGCCGTAGCCCCTAGGAACCACTAATCTACATTCTGTCTATATAGATTTGCCTATTCTGGACATTCAAATAAATGGAAATATACACTATGTGGCCTTTTGTATGTAGCTCCAATGTTGCTTCATTTATGTAAATGCTGTCTTCAAAACTATATCATCTTGTTTTTACAAGACAAAGATATCTTATACATCTCATGTATTTTCAAGAGTGCCAAGAACAGAATTCAGAATGAGTGCGCAAGTAACATTTGCTAACTAGACAATGTTCTCTGATATATATAATTTCTGAAATCTCCCCGAGGTAAAGAGTATAATGATCGTTTAATAAACAAATTCCCCTATGACATGCTAACTGCAGAAATAAAAAATATAAATGCTTACTTACCCATCATTTATTATATGAAATCACCAGCAGTTTACTGTGTGCCTAGCATAAACCTAGCATAAAGTTTTTTTCCTAGAAGGTATATACTAGATACTGACACACTAGATATGGGTGACAAAATCTGAACATACTTTAACTTGGATTTTAAAATAAAAGAATAACAAAGCATGAAATTTTAGAGGTGGAACTTTTCAGATCATCTGAAAGTTTTAAAATTTTTTCTTAAAGCACCAATACCCCTTTGCCAAATTAAATCTTATGCTGAAATCCAACAATAATGGAGGCAATAATAATGATAATAATGACAGATATTTATTAAATGCTATGTGGCAGGTGTTGTTCAAAGCACACTGCAGTATTAAGTCATTTTATCTTCACAATAGTAGTAGGTACTATTATTATACTAATTCTATGGATGAATAAACTGAGGAAAACAGATTAAGTAACAGCCAGAATATGAACCCAGAGAGTTTGGCTCCAAAGATTTCCCTCTTAATTTCTATACACCATTACAGAATATAGACTAAAACTGTTTTCATTAAAGCAGGATCTGGAAGCTCAAGCCTCTCACCTGCTTAGGTTTCTACTTAATTCCTTTCTGGCACCTCTATGGACTCAACCCTAAAGTTTAAGGAAAGAAGGTGTGAAAAAACATAATTCTGGTCCAACCTCTTCAGTTTATGATTGAGGGAAACAAAATCAAGTTAAAGTGACTTCCCAAGGTCACAAAGCTATTCAGTTACAGAGCCGGGACTAGCACTCAAATTATTTTAGAATTTAGTACTGTTTCTACATGACACATTCTACATAAAACTTCTACTAACTGCTTTTCCTCAGGAAAAATAAAAATACTCAGGCATTTCTACGAAGTCTAAGTAACTCATATTCAGCATTTTTACCTACTACTTACTTTTCAGTTACCGACTCTGAAGAAGGCCCAGCAGCATTCTGACCATTAGTGCCAACCTTCCCCACTTTCTTCACAGTCTCCAGAGCTCTTAATGCACTGTCAGCATTACGTGGGATTAGCTGGGAAACACTGTTTTCTGCATTGGAAATTCCATTTGTACTTGGAACAATTTTCCCCGTTGCTTCAGTACTTCCTATGACAGAAATGACATTTCCGGCTGTGGTTGTGACAGTGTTGCTTACACCAACTTTATTTAGAAGAGGAAATGTTCTTACAGTTGCATTGATCTTTTTGTTCCTTAATCGATACCTGTTTTAAAAACAATTAATGTATTGATGACTATTTCACTATATCTTTAAAAAAAAAGACAATGGGAAAAGATTTAAAGAGGAAACAGTTTTGAAAGTTTCTTCAGCTAAATATCATATACGGTCTATATCAAACTCTGCTCTAATAGATGCCACATGAAAATACATATGCCATTCACCTACACACAGACCTTCCCCACTTTCTTCACATATTTAATGTACATATAGGCACATATTTAATAGCAAGCAAAGTACACATGCATCCAAAGAAGGCTTCTGAGGGAGTGGGAAGAGATCCGTTTGAAAATTTTGTCTATCTGGAATATAAAGTTCACTAAATAAAAATGAAATAAACCATATAAAATTTAATTGGGAATATAAAGAGAAAGGAATACAAGAGTTGAAAAAATTCTGTTGTTAAAAATTTATTAATTATATAATTTTAAAGAAATGAAAACACTGCCTTAGCCAGTTTGGCTCAGCGGATAGAGCATCAGACTGCGGACCAAAGGGTCCCGGGTTCGATTCCGGTCAAGAGCACATACCTCGGTTGCAGGCTTCTCCCCGACCAGGCCCTAGTTGGGGGCACGTGCAGGAGGCAACCAATTGATGTGTCTCTCTCACATCAATGTTTCTCTCTGTCTCTCCCGCTCTCTTCCACTCTCCCTAAAAAATCAATGGAAAAATATCCTCAGGTGAGGATTAACAACAACAAAAAAGAAATAAAAAAATTAAAACTCATTTTTAAATAAACAGATTAGTTTGAGATGATTATCAGAAAGCTAGGCATAGACTAGATGATGCAAGGTCTTAGAGCCACAATCTAGATTTTATATCTTTATCCATATAGTAATGAGAAAATACCTAAGTATCTACAATGAGTCTTATGGCAAAGTTCTCCCTATTTTGTGGGAAATAATGGGATTGGGGTGGGCAACAGTAGCTGTAAGAAAACTAGTTAGGTCCTGACTGGTTTGGCTCAGTGGATGGAGCGTCGGCCTGTGGACTGAAGGGTCCCAGGTTCAATTCCAGTCAGGGGCATGTACCTTGGTTGCGGGCACATCCCCAGTGTGGGGAGGGGAGGAGTGTTGTAGGAGGCAGCTGATGGATGTTTCTCTCTCATCGATGTTTCTAACTCCCTATCCCTCTCCCTTCCTCTCTGTAAAAAAAATCAGTAATAAAATATATTTTTTTAAAAAAGAAAACTAGTTAGGAGGCAACTGTGTATCAAGAAAAGGGGATGATAGCCCTGGTGGTTAGAGCTTCAGCCCTCAGACCAAAGGGTTGCCAAGTTCAATTTCCAGTCTAGGCATATACCTGGATGACAGGTTTGATCCTGGCCCTGGTCAGGATGAGTGCAGGAGGCAATCAATCTCTCTCATATCGATGTTCCTCTCATTCCCCCACCACCTTCCTACCACTTTCTCTTAAAAAAAAATATCAATGGAAAAAATATCCTCAGGCGAGGATTAAAAGAAGGGGGAAGAGGGGATGATAGTTTGGACTCTAAGAATGGAAAGATGAAAGTAGCATTGAGAAGTATATAGGAACTGATAGAACTTAGTGACTAAGACAAGCAGGTGAAAGAAAGCTGACACAAAGATGATTCTTATAACATGACGTGAATTAACTGGTTGGATCAGGGAACACTGGGGCAGAGTAGAATGGAAGGTAGAATTGGAGGGTGCAAAGGACTAGAAAATGAGCTCAAACTGAGTTTAAAGTGTCTAAAAACAAAAGGGAAAGGTCCATTAAAAGTTGATACTCAGGTCCTAGCTGGTTTGGCTCAGTGGATAGAGCATTGGCCTCTGGACTGAAGGGTCCCAGGTTTGATTCTGGTGAAGGGCACATGCACAGGTTGCAGGCTCAATCCCGAGTAGGGGGCGTGCAGGAGGCAGCTGATCAATGATTCTCTCATCATCGATGTTTCTATCTCTCTCTCCCTCTCCCTTCCTCTAAAAGCAATAAAAAATATTTTTTAAAATAATAAAATAAAATAGCTTTTACCCATTTACTTTTATGTTTGGGGTAAATGGACCTAGAAAAAGGAATTACCAATAGGAGAAGAGAAAAGGAAAAGATACATAAAAAGAATGTTAAAATAAGACCAAAAGTCATAAAAAGAAAATCTGCATTACTATTTACCTGGGCCTTTGCTGTTATCTTCAAGTGAACTGGAGCAAATAAGATTGCACACAGGAGTATTTTCATTCTACACAGGTGCTTAGCGGAAACATGTATTTCAGCTAGTTAACTTACGTTAACCTTGCTCCCAGAAGCAACAAGGTAGTTAATTGCATCGTGAAAACTCATCACAAACTTTAAGATTATCTGTAATACTTTCATAATGGCCCACAATTAAACCCATATGCAACAGAATTCTCATAACTTACTTTTCAAGCTCTTCCTGAGAATGGGCAAAAGTACAGTTTGTTCCTCGTGGACACCCTCCTTGCTGTCTTAGATCTCGGCACATGCTAGTCTTATATTTGCTGTTTGGCTGAGGCTACAAAAAGAATCAGTGTGTGGAAAAGTGAAGATTCCAGGTGTTATTCACTCTTGGGACTTCAAAATTTCATGACTACACCTTCAATTCTTTTTCACATTAGATATAAGTAATTCTCATGCTGAAACAATTATCACTCCATTGTTTCCTGTTAAGAATTACGTGGCATAACCCTGAGTTGGCATTTTAGACATTCCCTCTGGAGATTATCTGAAACTGGTTCAAATGTTATGTCTATTTATTTGTCAGTCAACACAAAGCCCATGAAAATACAAGATTTCCTCATCAATTCACTGCTGTGTTAAAATTATGATACCAAGCCCTGACCGGTTTGGCTCAGTGGATAGAGCGTCAGCCTGCGGACTAAAGGGTCCCAGGTTCGATTCCGGTCAAGGGCATGTGCCTTGGTTGTGGGCACATCCCCAGTGGGGGTTGTGCAGGAGGCAGCTGATCGGTGTTTCTCGCTCATCGATGTTTCTAACTCTATCCCTCTCCCTTTCTCCGTAAAAAAAACAATAAAAAATATATTTAAAAAAAAATTATGATACCAAAACCAAACAAAAACTTTAAAAAAGCCATTTAAAGGCCATAAGTTTGTTCAATTAAGCTTTCCCAGGGTATGTAGAATATGATTTCCCCTGAAAGTGAAAAATTAATACCTATTTATTTGTCAAGTTGAGGGTACAATTCTCTTTTAGGCTCAGAGTTAAGTTCACATAATGAGGCAAAATATAAAAACCTCATCATACCTACTATGATTTGCATTAAAATCTAAAATGTCCTTGTTATTTTTGTGACTTTAATGAAGATGAAACATTTATCTTTCAGTTGGTGTTTGAATAGTATAATGTCTTCTAAAGGAATAGGGATATAAGATTGGAAAGATCACTTTGGAGTAGATTTGATCCTACCTCTGTCACTGCCACCATGACTTTAGATATGCTATTTAACCATTTTTAAGCTTCAACTTGGGAATAGCAATTATCTTGCAAGTGACTGTGAGAATTAGAAATAATATATGTAAAATATTGAACATAGGAACTGGCTCACAGTAACTTAATAAAAAAATGTCACCCTGGCTGTGTGCTTAGTGATTAGTGCATCGGCCCATGCACTGAAGGGTCAGCGGTTTGATTCCTGGTTAAGGACACGTACCTGGGTGGCAGGTTAAACTCCCAGCCCCAGTCGTGCCACATGCAGGAGGCAACCAATTGATGTCTCTCTCACATGAATGTTTCCCTTTCTCTTTTCCTCCCTCCCCCTTCTTTCCTCCTTCCCACTCTCTCTAAAAAAAGGGGGGGGGGAGGGAATATCCTCAGGTGAGGATTAACAACAACAACAAAAGTTAATAAATAATTAACTTATTAGAATAAAGGATTATAAAAATAATCCTTATTAGAATAAAGGAGTTATACCTTAAATAACTCCTTCTAAAGTACACTGAAAATGTGTTTTAAAATATTTTTATTGTTTTTTTTTAGAGAGCGGGGGAGAGGGACAGAGAAAAAACAACCACATCGTTATGCCCCCTACTGGGGATGGAGCCTGCAACCCGGGCATGTGTCCTAACTGGGAATTGAACCAGCAACTTTTTCGTACACTGGATGTCTGGCAACCAACTGAGCCACATAGCCCAGGACTTAAAATATTTTAAAAATTCAATTTCCACATACTTACAAATAGAAATTCATTGACAGAAATGAAGAAAAAAGTGACAATTTCTCCACATTAGGAAGGAATCAGATAAAATGTTTGGAAGGAATCAATAATCTACATTTGGTAAAAGACATCTGCAATAAATTCATATTCAAGATACAATCCAAACTGTTGCTGTGCTCTGAATTATTTATCAGGTATACTACAACTTGAGTTTCTCCCAAAAGAATAGACAATAAAAACTTATAAGAGAGTAGAGCCATTTAAAGAGTTCATTAGCCAGATAGCTTGTTAAATGTTCAGGATGAACCTCTGTTAGAGATAACGGTACAAGTACAATAAACGTGCTTACCTGAGGTGTCTCATGGCCTTTTCTACTATAATTCTGTATGAAGTCCACAAGGCCATGAACTACTGTTTTAACAGCTACCATTGCATTTTCTAGCTGCTCCCAAGTTGGTGAAACAGCATCTAAAATAAGCCAAGGAAATGGGATGGAGGAGAGAATTTGTTAGCAGAAATTATCTTCTGTTATTATGAAAAACAAAAGCAATTGAGTATTTTCCAACATACCTGGATTGGGGTCTATGTTTGCAAGAAGCTCTAAATGAGGCCTCAGTCTATTTAAGTTAGCTGGGTCACCTGTTCGTTGCAAAACAATTGTCAATTCCTGGACACTCTTTGCAAATGATTCTGGAGATTGCAGCTAACAAAACAGAAGACAGAATGGTTTTTACTCTAATTCTTACATCTATTTTCAAATGCTTTCATTAAGTCAATATACTAAATAGGTTTTCAAGTGTCTTCAGACTCCATAGTAGGAGTATCAATGGTGAATTAGATTTTCACCTCAGAATCTGCCCTATGAAATTCATCATTAGACACTCAGAAAACTCATTTATAAGCTGTATTAGCTCTCTGGAGTTGGAATGTAATTAAAGGACAGACTTTGTAAGCCAAGCTGCTTTTATCCTGTATTTGCTTCCCTATTGCCTCCCTTAGTTTATTTTGAAAGTTAAAAAAAAAAAAAATTAAAAGGGGAAAAAAAGATTTTATAAAACTCTGATTTTTAAAAACATAGAATCTTCAACTGGTTGTCTCTTTAGTCCTTTCAGAAGATTCCAGTATTTTCCAATATAACAACAATAGATTAGGATCTCTAATTTCACAAACCTTATCAATAATAGACTGCATGTGTGATTTATGCGCTAAGTCACCATATAGAAGTGAGGACCACTGCTCGGGTGAAATACGAAGTCCTGCTTCCATAGCAATATGAACAATTTGGGCATCATGTTCTCTGCGTAATGCCTCATAGCTCCGAAATTCTTCTTTTAATTGCATCAGGGAAGAGTCTTCATCTCTTTTAGTAACCTAAGCAATAGAAAGAAGAAATACAACCAACCCATCAGAACTGGTCTGCTTTCCCTCCTTCCATAACCAAACCTTTTTTTTTTTGCGGGGGGGGGATGTAAGATGGGGGGAAACTACTACATATCAGATACCACAAAAAGACGGTACAAGAAAGAACAGTTTAGGACACCCAAAATTCTAATCTGGCATAATTTAAGAGCAGAGTATAACTTAGAAGTCACAAAAATCTATATTCTGTCATAACCTACTTAAAGAAACACTGAGGGGAAAAAAAGGAGGAATTATCAATCTAAAAAGTAGAAAAAAAGAAACCCCAAAAAACCAGAGGATGTTAGCACCTCTCTAACCACCATCTATGGTACAGGGTATCTCCTGGGAACCATACGCATCTATCTACCTGAGTAGTAAAGATGGACACAGGTGATAAAGAGAACCTGGTCCTATTCAAGTTCTATTAATATGCATCAGAATCACCCATGAAGTTTTGAAAATTATAATTTCAGGTCTACTGAATCAAAACCCTTGGCTTGAAGATCACAAAATTTAAAGTATGTATGAATGCTCAAGTCCTACATGAGATATACCCAATCTGAATATCTCTGCATTAAACAGAATCGTTAACTTCTCTTGTTCTGACTCCATGCTAAAAGCAAACAAAAACTCTTTTAAAGAAAAATGAGAATTCAAGGCAATTAAGAGTTGCACTTCTGCCAGAACTGGTTTGGCTCAGTGGATAGAGCGTCGGCCTGCGTACTCAAGGGTCCTGGGTTCGATTCCGGTCAAGGGCATGTACCGGAGGGGGGGGGGGCGTGCAGGAGGTAGCTGATCGATGTTTCTCTCTCGTCGATGTTTCTGGCTCTCTATCCCTCTCCCTTCCTCTCTGTAAAAAATCAATAAAATATATTTTAAAAAAAAAAGAGTTGCACTTCTCACCCTAGCTGGTTTGGCTGAGTGGATAGAGCATGGGCCTGCAGATTGAAGGGTCCTGGGTTTGATTCCAGTCAAGGGCACATGCCTGGGTTGCAGGCTCGATCCCTGGTGGGGGGCATGCAGAAGGCAGCCAATCAATGATTCTTTCTCATCACTGATGTTTCTTTCTCTCTCTCTCTCTCCCTTCTTCTCTAAAATCAATAAAAATATATTAAAAAACAAAAAGCTGTACTTCTCAAAAACAGAGTTTCCTTCAACTCTTATAAGCATTCTGCATTTGTGGGGGCCTCTAACAGGATAATACCCATTACAGAAAGGCTCTGTCCCACATATAGGCATGTAATATTTAGATGGTTGCTTATTACTCACCTTAAAACAAGAAGCTCGATACAGTAGTTGCACAACATGACCAATACTTGTTTTTGATGCCTGAGGAAATCTTGGTTCTAATCTTTGCACAACAAAAAGTACCAGAACTTTCCTTGAGAGAGCAGAACCATCTTCTAGTGCCAGTAACACCAGCTTCAAGGCCTCTTCTTGCATAGCTAGAAGAAACATGAGTTCATGATAAATGAGAAACCCTGCAGATCACATCTGTCAAAGATTTCCTTGGTTTGGTTTACAGTGGTTCATTTTCCAGTCTGTATTTAATTAGCACAAAAATAGGACATCACACATACACAAATATAGCTTAATTAAAAAATACGGTAGTCCACTCTTATCCACAGAGGATATGTTCTAAGACACCCAGTGGATGTCTGAAACTGTAGATAGTACCAAACTCTATATACAGAGGTGGGCAAAAGTGGGCTTACAGTTTTAAGTATGTGAAACAGAGCGTCTTCTTTTTTTTATTCCTCACCTGTGGTCATGCTGAGAGAGAGGAATGGAGAGGAAGAGAGGAAAGAGGGAGAGAAGGGGAAGAAAAGAGGGGAGTGGAGAGAGAAAGAAACCTCGACCCACTGCCTTCCATACCATATGTGCCCTGACTGGGATCGAACCAGAAACCTTTTGGTGCACCAGATTACACTCAAACAACTGAGTCACTCAGCCGGGGCAGAGCTTATTTTTGTATTATTATTTATTTATTAATTACAGTATTATTAACACAACTGTAAACCTACTTTGCCAACCCTGTTTAATATGCTTTTTTCCTAAACAGTAAAGTCCTCACTTAACATTGTCAATAGGTTTTGAAACTTTAAGCAAAACAACCTATGATGAAACCAATTTTACCATAGGCTAATTGACACAAACAACAGCTAAGTTCCTATAGCATCTCATCAACGTTATAATAAAACGATGTTGAATGTTATTCGAGAACCTGATGTGCCCACAACCAAGGTACATGCCCTTGACTGGAACTGAACCTGGGACCCTTGAGTCCGCAGGCTGACGCTCTGTCCACTGAGCCAAACCGGTTAGGGCAGGACACACAGTCTTATGATAAATGGTAATTTTTTTAACACATGAAACTGTTACTCTGCCTGTCAGAACTAATTTTTATATAATTTTAAAATGATACTAGCCTCTAGGTGCAATACCTAAAGAAGGTATTAATTTATGTTGTTTTCCAGCCAGGGAAATATTTACAACATAAATGCCATAAAAAACATTTTTGGAATAATTGATAAAACTGGAATATAAACAATAGAATGTAGTATTGTATCCTTGTTTTTAGGAAACACACTTAAGGATTAATGGGTATTCAACCTACTTTCAAATGGTTCATAAAAGAAAGAGGGAATAATATAACAAATGTAGCAAATTAAAAAACTAATCAATGTGGATAAGGAGTACACAGGAATTCTCTGCATTTTACTTATGGATTATGAAGAAAGAGGAGAAAGAGAAAGAGAGAGAGAGAGAGAGAAACACCCATCTGTTGTTCCACTTATTTATGCACTCATTGGCTGATTCTTGTTTGTGCACTGACCAGGAATTGGACCTGCAACCTTGGCATATCGGGATAAGGTTCTAACTAACTGAGCTACCTGGTCAGGGGCTCTGCATTATTCTTGCAGCTTTTTGTTAAATTTGAAATTATTTCAAAATTAAAAGTTAAAAAAAATTTACTTTTCCTTTACTTACCACCTGTGTAATCTTAACTAACTCAGTTAACTCAGTTTTCTAATATGTAAAATTGGATCTGTGTTACCTCTCCTGAAGGACACTGAAGATTAAATGAGAGAATCTGTTCTAAAACATTATAGCACTTATCATATAGATGATGATCAACAAAAACTGGCTTGCTTATCTGTAATTATGTCAAGCTTTGTATGCATAAATAAAGATGGGTTGAGTCTGGGGATTCTCACCTACCTCTAGAAATTGGCATCCTCTAGCCCTGATAACCAACAAGAAAGGCAAGATAGTGATCTATCTTACCTGGCCCTAGAAACTGGCATCCTCGAGCCCTGACAGCAGCCCATAAGTTGGCAGACAATTGCTGAGGGTTCTGGTGCTGTAATATCAGTTCCGTTACAGTTCGTTCTCCAAGTGAACGGGCTGCTCGCATGGCTCTTACACGACCTTCTTCCTCTACCAGTTGACAATTTACAAGTGTCACCAGTTTCCTTTGCATTGGACGGCTCAGTGCACTCTGGTTCAGACTAGCTACACCTTTAGGAAAAAGGAAACAAAGAAAACTAACGTTTTTTCAATTAAAAAAGACAAGCCAATTTTTATTATATGTATTTAACTATGAAGCCACAATTCCTAATGAGCCTCCTATGAACAAATTTCCATTTTTTTTTAATCAATCTATTTCAGTTTATTACCAGTCACTGGTAATAAGAGCCTAATTTTTATTTTTTTATTATTTATTTATTTTTTAAAATATATTTTATTGATTTTCTACAGAGGGGAAGGGAGAGAGATAGAGAGCTAGAAACATCGATGAGAGAGAGACATCGATCAGCCGCCTCCTGCACCTCTCCCACTGGGGATGTGCCCGCAACCCAGGCACATGCCCTTGACCGGAACCGAACCTGGGACCTTTCAGTCCGCAGGCCGACGCTCTATCCACCGAACCAAACCGGTTTCGGCAAGAGCCTAATTTTTAGTTTCTTCAAATTTTACTTAGGTATCCTCTTATCTGGGTTATATGAGTCCCTCAACAGAGCGTACCTTTGGTTTGTTTATTTAGTCAATTTACTAAAATTATTGAAGGCTAATATAAAGTTGAATGAATAAAGTTTAAAAGTAATAATTACTAACAGCGTTGTTTTTTTATTATATACAAGATATTAAGAACATGACGTAGTGACAAGATCCACAATCCTAACCTCTTTTCCCGACTCAAGGACATTGCTCCAATAATCCTTGTCTTTCTCCCATATCACCAGTTTTTCCCTTCCCACTTGATCATTTCCATCAGCATTAATAAGAACAAGCCAGTTGTATTTCATCTGTCTTAAAAGTAAATCTTACTTATTCTTCTCCCCCTACCTCTGTCCCATTTCTTCCCCCCTTTTTTGAGTTTTTCTTTCCTTCCTTTTGTAGCAAATCTAGAATTATCTCAATTCCTTTCTCCACAATCTTTAAAATCTATTCCAAGTTTTTGCTACCATCACTCAACCAGTTTTGCTCGTCATGACAATTTCCTCATCTTTGCTAAATTAACGGTCCGTTCTCAATCCTTATCTTACTTGACTTTTCAATAGCATCCTCACAGATATCACCTGTAACTTATTTGATCACTTTTCTTTACATGGCTTCCAGAACGCATTCTCTTAGTTTTCTAACCTTCTTACTTTTTTTTCCAGTCTTATTTTCTGATTTTATCTTTTCTTCCTGTCTTCTTAATGTTAAAGGGCCTCAGGACTCAGTTTTCATTTTCTTCTCTATCTACACTAGATGATCTCACCTAGTCTTACTGCATTAGATACCATCCATATGTCAATGACTTCCAAAGTTATAGCTCCTATACTTCATTCCTTAATATATATCCACCGGTTACTCAACAGCATTCAAGTGAAGATTTGACATAGCAGTTAACATGACCAAAATTGAACTCCAGGTTTTCCTACTTAAACCCGATCTACTATACTATCCCTTATCTAAATTGACGACAACCTCTCTTTTTCGTGCGCAGGCCCCAAACCCAACAGTCATACTTGACTCCGCTCTTTCTCTCCTATCCCACATCCAATAATTTAAGAAAATCTCTGGCCCTAGCTTTAAAATAGATCCTTGTTATTCTTTGAAGATACTACATATGCCTTGAGGACTTTATTATTCTGTCTGCCTTTAACAGTCTTTTCCCAGGAACCTACATAGCTAACTACCTCACCTTTTATCTCAAGATCAAAAGCTACCGTTTAACTGAGGCCTACACTCATTACCTTATTTCAAAGTGCAATCTGCCTTTCTCCACTCACTCTGACATTTCTTATCCCTCTAAATGTATTATTTCCTTTCCATAGCAATTATTTATAACATGTTACATAATTTTCTTTTTTATTATATTTATTATTATACTTTCTCTCTTTTCTAAACATGATTGCTACAAGGGCACGCATATTTGCTCAAGTATCCCCAAGTACCAAAATAGTGTCTGGTGCTTACTATATGCTCTTTAGATATCTGTTCAATGAATGAATGAGGTGTACAGGGTAAGTCTCTCTCTCAAAAAAAAAAAAATCATTATATCCAAAATATCGAACAGTGCAAAGCACAGAGAAGGTACAAAATAAATACTTGATTGATTTTTTTCATTCAACAACATTTTATTATAATATGTGCTAAACACTGGGTATGCAGTGATAAACAAAACAGAATTTCACTTCTGTCACAGCACTTAAAATAATTTATTGTGCTTACATGGCTATCACCCCCAATAGACTGCGGGCTCCGTGAAGACAGGGACTGTAACCTCTATAAGTGCTCAATAAAATTTAATGAATGATTGAATGAATGCATGAACACATAAAACTTGTCTTAATAGGGCTTATCAAAAGTAATATCCTGCTATAGCACTATTAGTTTAATCAATGAATACAAATATTGCTTAAAGCTCAATGTTGTATGTCTAATGAATTATTAAATTAATAACAATATTGGTTGTTTTCAGAAAATAGTGTAATAGATGTTTTCAATCAAAAAGTTTTCAAAGATCTGCCGAAACCGGTTTGGCTCAGTGGATAGAGCGTCGGCTTGCGGACTGAAAGGTCCCAGGTTCGATTCCGGTCAAGGGCATGTACCTGGGTTGCAGGCACATCCCCAGTAGGAGATGTGCAGGAGGCAGCTGATCGATGTTTCTCTCTCATCGATGTTTCTAACTTTCTATCTCTCTCCCTTCCTCTCTGTAAAAAATTAATAAAATATTTAAAAAAAAAAAAAAAGTTTTCAAAGATCTCTCCAAGCAAACTCATTTTCCAAAACTCAAAATGTTTTAAGAGGGCATCAGCATCAAACCTGTCAGAGTAAATGTATTACCAAGTCCTCCTCACCAGGAAAAAACACTTTTTAGGAACTTACCTTTACCTCCACTTAGTGGTTTTAAGTAGAGTGCCAAATCTTCAACACATTTCTTTGCAACTTCATAATGTTTGTTCTCACCTAGATTACTTAACTTTATTGACTGATGGTCTGGTACCTAAAAACAAAACAAACAAAAAATTGAAGAAATACATTCACCCAGCTTACAAGCTGTTATTTATATATTTGATAATAATCTTGGTGAGTATAAATTATAACAGAGACATACATCGAGGTAGTTTAAATAAAATTAAAGGCAAACATCTAATAAATCTGCTTTCCAAGAATCAAGAATATCATACTTAATAGCAGGGTCTGGGTGGGTTAATGGATGAAGAAAAGAAGCAGGCAGTTAATAGTATTGTATCAATGTTAATTTCTTGGGGTTGATAGCTATGCTGTAATTTTATTTTTATTTTTTTATTGATTTTTTTACAGAGAGGGAGAGGGATAGAGAGGTAGAAACATCGATGAGAGAGAAACATCTATCAACTGCCTCCTGCACACCTCCTACTGGGGATGTACCCGCAACCAACATACATGCCCTTGACCGGAATCGAACCTGGGACCTTTCAGTCTTCAGGCCGATGCCTGCTCTATCCACTGAGCAAAACCGGTTAGGGCTATGCTGTAATTTTAAAAGATGTTAATATTAGGGGAAGCTGCAGGAAGTTATACAGGTCCTCTGTATAACTTTTGCAACTTTTTCTAAAAGTATTTCAAAACAAAAAGTAGGTTAAAAGGACAAGAATTTTTCCCCCTTAGCACTAAGTACCTTCTTACTATATAATGTACTTACTATATTTACTGTACCCCCTTGCTAGAATATAAGCACCACAAGACACAGTGTTCTCAATGAAAGGTCAAAACTGCAGCTCTGCCATTTCTACGAGTGATCTTGAGTAAATTATTTAACTGCTCCAAGTCATGGTTTCCCTATCTGCAAAATGAAGATGAAAATCCCTATTTCATTGTGCCATTATAAAAATTCAATTTAGCTTGTTGTGGGGGGGGGGGCGGTGCAGGGTGAGGGGGGTCAATGGGGACAGAGGGGACATCTGTAATACTTTCAACAATAAAGATAAATTTTTAAAAATGTTAAAATTCAATTTAACAAATATTTATATTTATGGAGTTATTACCATGTACCAAGCACAGTGAGCTAAACAGACAAAATTTCTTGCCCTTGTGGCGCTTACATTCTAGTGGAGAAGAGAGAAGGCAACCAATAAAGTTAAAAGAAACATAAATAAAAAACATAGTATGATGAAGGGTGATCAATATCAATTATCCAACAAGAATAAGGAAAATAGGAGTACTGGAGAGAGGTTGCAATTTTAAGGGGGATGGTCATGACATTAGAAAGACTTAAAAGAGGAGGAGGAATGAGCATTCTAGGCAGAGTCACTACACAAACGCCCTCAGGTGGGAATACTTCTGGCTTATTTAACAACTGACTGGGAGGCAGTGTGGATTAAGCAGAAAGAGTGAAGACAGTAGTACATGAGCCTGAAAAGATAAAAGAAATCACACTGCATAAGCCTGCTGGCTATTTTTAAGAACCAACTGAGAGGACATTTATTTAAAAGACAAACACAATACCTGCCCTATAATGGTAAATAAATGGTAGCTAGTATTATTACAAAAAAGTCAACAGTATTTTGTTGGATCTAAGATGCCATTATTTGCAAGAGCCACCATTATTTTCTGCATTGTTAAGAAAAATTGCTGCCAATTAAATTATGATGCACTAATAATTACAACTGCATCTTGATTTCAGTGTCTGGATTATGAACATTGAGAAGAAATGTTGTTCTTTAATAGGATAACTTCAAATATGAAGATAGTATGGAACGAGATATTTTAATTCATTGAATTTTCTAAGATGTGACTGATCAAAAAAATTCTTACTTTCTTACTTTATGTAATACACAATGTACAGAATCTTCTTCCTCACTTGTAAAATGGGGATATTAAATACCTGAAAAGCAATAGCAAGAATCTATATATATAAAAGCCTAAGCAACCGGCCAACAGACCGACAGCTATGATGCGCACTGACCACCAGGGGGCAGATGCTCAACGCAGGAGCAGAAACCACAGGCACGGAAACAGGGAACAGGCTGATGAATCTCAGAGGAAAAGGGGATAGGGTGATGGCGATTAAAGATTAACCAAAGAGCTCATATGCATACTAGAGGCCTGGTGCACGGATTTGTGCACTGGTGGGGTCCCTCGGCCTGGCCTGCAGGGATTGGGCCGAAACTGGCTCTCTGACATCCCCTGAGGGGTCCTGGATTGCAAGAGTGCAGTCCAGGCCAAGGGATCCCACAGGTACACGAATCCATGCACCAGACCGCTAGTTAATAATAATAGATATTGAATGTTTACAATCATACCTACACAAAGTAGACTCTCATTAAATGAAAATTACTATAAATCTAGGACTTTGCTCTGATTCAATAAAATGATTATCAACAAGAAATAGTTATTTTTTAGTATGGTTTTCGATATACTCATCCCCAAATAGGGCTTATTTTATCACTAGAGGCCTGATACATGAAATTTGTCCAAGGGGTTTGGCCCTCGCAGCCACAAGCTGCCTCAGCCCTGGCTGTTCGGTCTAATTAGCATATTACGCTTTTATTATTATAGATGTCAAGTGAAATTAAAAAGAAAACCAAAAAAAACCTCCATTTGAGGTTTCTAGTTGATTGCTCTCTGGCCAAAACTTGATTACATTTCTTCTCGTATCACCTAATGAATAAATATTGATGTATGCTTATATCAAAATTTTTCTTATCTACCATAATCACTTAAAAAATAAATTTTGACCACAGCATTGAACACAGAGAATCATATAGCCATAATAAAATTATGGTTCTGCATAAGGATTTATGACATTATTTAAAGAAAAACTTTTGCAGGATACAATCATGAGAATCAGGTACACTGAGTATTTTTACGTATCAAATATCATTAAACATACTTTGTACCCCTTAATGAACTAAGTACTATAATTATTGCACATACCAAATTAGTGAAATCTTAGAAGTTTACCTGGGCTCCAACTAATTGGAGAAGTGCGAAGTTGACAGGAAGCACATCAATGTCGGTGTTGATGGCAGTCTGATCAAAGGGACAAGCTTTTCGGTGAAGTTTGTTCAAGCAGGTCTTGCAAACAGTGTGTGAACAACCTAAACTGATGGGTTTGTGCACATTCTCATCAAATTCATTATAGCAGATTGGACAGGACAGAAATTCTGTCCATTGAGCTGCCTGCACAGGCATTGTGGAAGCTGGATGCTCGGGTTAGCAGTCTAGCAGATCATTATTTTGCTGTGTAGTGTTTTGTAAGCTGGAAATGGACAAAAGTAAGAATTAAACATATATTCATCATTCCCTTTCAAGAGCTAATTGTAAAGACAACCACCACAGCCTCAAGACCTAAAACACTTCTGAGTAACTTTGTATGTTTTGGATATCTTTTTCTTTAAGTCTATTTGCTGAATTAAATTTCTGAAATTTTGCCCAGAAACATTATTCTAAGAGTGTTCCTTTCAACTAAAAATATTTATATTAGTAGCTAATAAAACAATCATCAGAGCTATCATTTGTTTTTCTTAACTACTACATCAAATGGGCATATTAATATTCCACATTTCATTTTTAGGAACACATATTAATTTGGATAGCTGATGTTTTTTTAAAAAAGTGTTTCCCGTAGGTATCTACTACCCCAAAATATATTAAGATACAGCCTAGAGTTAGTGAACTTTGGAAACCATTGTTCCAAACAATATAGTGAATCAAGTGTGAAGAAACAGCTTTGCCACCTGAATGATCACGTCAGTCCAGGATATATATTCAACTTGGCAGCTTCACAAAAGAGGAAATCTCTGTTCAGGACTTGATTAGGAGGCTAACTGAGGTACTGAAAATCCTATATAATAAAAGTGCAATATGCAAATCAACCAAAGGTGGAACGACAGGTCGCTATGATGTGCACTGACCACCAGGGGGCAGATGCTCAATGCAGAAGCTGCCCTCCTGGTGGTCAGCCCACTCCCACAGGGGGAGCGCCACTCAGCCAGAAGCTGAGCTCACAGCTGGTGAGCCCAGCATCAGTGTTGGGAGCCTTTCCCGCCTCCACTGAAAGTGGGCAGGGCAGTAAGGAGCGAGGGGTCCCAGACTGCAAGAGGGATGTCTCACTGCCAGCTTAGGCCCAATTCCCCTTGGGGTCCTGGACTGTGAGAGGGCACAGGCTGGGCTGACAGAACCCCCCCCCCCCCAAAACAGTGCACGAATCTTGTGCACTGGGCCTCTAGTAAGGGAATAAAAGGAGATTATAATGATAGAGCTGGTTATACACAAGTGAAAAAAAGATGCTGACCTCAAAATACATTGTCAAAGTAAAAAAAGAAAAATACTGTCTTACAGCCCTAGCCAGTTTGGCTTACAGGATAAAGCATCAGCCTATGGAATGAAGGGTCCCAAGTTCAAGTCCAGTCAAGGGCACATGCCTGGGATGAGGACATGATCCCCAGTAAGGGGCATGCAGGAGGCAGCTAATCAATGATTCTCTCTCATCACTGATGTTTCTCTCTCTCTCTCCTCACCTCCTCTCTGAAATCAATAAAAAAAAATTTTAAAAAATATTG
>NW_006294400.1:4968295-4998729 GCF_000327345.1 Myotis davidii | reverse complement strand
CCGGGCCCGCGCCGCGGGGGCCGTAGTTTGCCCACAGCTGCTCTATCCCTCTCCCTTTCTCTCTGTAAAAAAATCAATAAAATATATATTAAAAAAATAATATATATTGTCTTACAAATCTTGAATGTGGTTCTCTACAATACTTTTGACAATACATATTTTGTGACTGATATATTTATATATATGAGATAGATAACATATATATGATATATATATACATATATACATATACATATACATATATATCTCCAAAAACTGTCAGGTCCAATGAGCAAGATATAGAAGAAGAGCCTTGGCTCAGTTTGTAAGTGCATCATCCTATACCAAAAGGTGGTGGGTTTGATTCCCAGTCAGGGCACATACCCAGGTTTTGGGAAGGATCCCCACTGGGGCACGTGCAGGAGGCAACCAATCCATCTTTCTCTCTCTCTCACACTGATGTTTCTCTCCTTCTCTCTCTCTCCCTCTCCCTTCTTTTCTCTCTATAATCAATGAAAAACATATCCTAAGGTGAGGATTAAAAAATAAAATAAAAACACCTTTTAGAAGACTAAAAGAATATTAACATCTAATAATTATAAATTGAAAAACTGCAAAATATAAATTTCTATTTTTGATATTATAGTGTGAGAAAAATTACATTTGTATATGATTAAAAGGGACATGGGAAAAATAACAGTAAGTTTTCTTTTCTTATTCCTAAGATCCAAATGTTTGTTCCATAATTTTTAGTAAAATAAAATATATAGTATCAAAACTATGCTGTCGTCTAATTAAAATCTTTAGATTCCTAACTTGAAGATTCTACAGTTCACAAATTTTCTGTATCTTCTAATACTAAACTTATATAAGTCTGACAAAGGCTCTTTGGTGAACAAGAAATCTAGGTATTTAGGGCAATTAAATAGCCAATGGTTTATTTCATAAAAATGTTTATCAGCCCAAATATTTTAGTTCCACAGAAATTAGATGTTTAAAAATGAAGTCAGATTTAGAACAGAAAGGTCTATAACTCATTCTCCAATAGCATCACATCCAAATGAATTTTATTAGCCTTTATTGTGCTTTTATGTTCACAAAAACTTAAGGTTTTAAAAATATCTTGTAAAAATAAATGATAGGGCTTGCTATGTAAAAAGCTCCCTATACAAACTTCTCCTCAAATAGCTCTAATGGAATGTACCTAATATACATTGCCACACCTATTAATGTCATCAATCTTAAAACCAGTCAGTTGGCTTTCAACTTTAGGGATGAGCACGAAGTAGGTGAATACATCACTCCTTGAAACTATGTAACATTTTTAATGTTCAGCTTACCAGACTGCAGAATTATACAAGGAAAAGGCCACTGAGGAAGAATAAATTTTATCTTAAATCTACAATTGAGGGCCCTAATTTAGTTAATAACTTGAACTGATTATTTATTAAAACAAGACAATGCATCAATATTTTTTTCATAATTCAAGGGGTCAGGGTATCAAAGGCCACTGAGTAATATAAAACTAGTAGCAAAATACTCTTTCCTTATAGTTTTCCAAGATCATCCCCAAATGCTTTAAAGTTAGTGTGTGCGTGTGCATGTGTGTGTGTGTGTGGGGGGGGGGCATTGTTTGAACATAAAAATTATATCTTTCATATTTTCACCTATTAGCTTTAAAGTGTTTCAAACTATTCCAGAATATACTTGATAGTTGTATGTTATAATATTCTATATATATTTCTAGGTCTACAAACACCAGATGCTTTAATATTATTAAAGTTTAATTTCTAGTAATTTAATTTATACCTTTAAAAGACAGATTGTGCCAAAATTTTTACAGTAACTGCAAATTTTCCTTCTGTTGTGTGTCAGATTCTAACTTTCTAATAGGAAAATTATGAACTAAGTTTTCCTTATTTAATATATAAGGAATGGTTTGATTTTTAAAAAACGTTTTTCTTCAGTACCATTATCAATAAATTCTAGATTCCTCAATAAATATAAATACAAAATAAAAATTTACCTAAGACAGAGTTCATGCTGTTCACTAAAACATTTAATTAATAATGACAAAATAGGCCTTTCATTTATTTAAAAAAGGCACTTTGTAAACATTTACCTAGAATATATTTTTATAATTATAAAAAGTGATAAATAGCCTATTGTCTTTTTAATTTAACAATGGCAAGCTAAGAAAATATATTAATGTGTAAAGTTTCTAGATTTATATTAATACATTCCATAGTAACTTATTTGAATCTATGGAAACCTAAATTACTAATAACATTTATAGTTAATATTGATGTATTCATTATAAAAATGCTACCAAAGTATCTGAAATTGAGGTAAAATGGATTAAAAAGCTCACAACTCTAGATATGCAAAGGGACTACTTAAGAAAAACATTCTAATTAATTTTTTTGTATTTAAGTAACTTTAGTTATTAGTTACTAAAATTGAAGATGAGTAAAACGATAAAGCACAGGAGTGAGAAACATTAAAGGTGGGACCTTAAACACATTTTTACTCAAGTAATTTTTAAGGTTATAAGTCTCATATGATGCAAATTATAAACTGCTTTAAAAGCAAACTGCATACCAGCTAAGTACTTTCATTTTCTCATAACAGACTGCCATGATATTGTGCAGCTAGTTTATGACTATGATATCTGATTTTAAAATGCCAGAATAATGTTTATGTCTCTTTCACTATTGCATAAATATATACATTATTTTATAAAGGTGTAAAATTAGGGCTCAGGTCTGTTAATTAAAACACTCATTGTTTTCATTCTAGTTTACCCATGTGAAGAATATAAGCTACTGAAATGGACCTATAACAGTGTTTAAAACCTTTAAAATAATTACTTTTGGACTTAAAAATAGTATTTAAAGCATCCTAAGTACAATTTAGACCTTAACCTACAAAACAAACAAAACCAACTAAAACTAAGCATTCAAACATATCAAAAGGATTGGAGCAAAAGGAACAGAATTACCATTTTAAAGACTGCTATGTAACTTTAGTCTAAGTTAGGAAAGATTTTTGACTCAAGTTTTACTTCAGCTCACTATGGGGTTGAACTTGGTTTTTTATTAAGTATGAGGTTTTTGACTTTCAGTGTCTTCCAAAAGAACAGTAATGAAATAATTCTTTATTTTAATTAATATAAGCAATAAAGTTTTGCTTCTTTAGTGATGATTAGACTTGAAATTTTTGGTTTTCATGTCTTTTAATTCAGGTAATTTATTTATTGGAAGAGATCCTCTAGAACAGCACTGTCCAATAGAAATAATGCAAGCCACACGTAATTTAACATTTTCTAGCAGTCATATTAAAAAAGGAAAAAACAGGTAAATTTAATTTTAATATCTTTTCTTTAACCTAATTTATACAAGGTATCATTTTAACATGTAATCAATGTAAAAATTAGTGAGATATTTTAAATTCTTTTTTTTGTTGTTGTACTATGTTTTCAAAATCTTGTGTGCATTTTACACTTTCAGCACATCTCAATTCATACCTGCCATATTTCAAGTGCTCAACTGCTACATGAGACTACTAGCTAGTATTGGACAATGAAATTCTCCTTAAAATTAAAAATTATACTCAAAAGTAAATTTTATTGAGAATTTGAGGTGAAAGTCACACCTACACTTAAGAAGGTTTTCATAAAACTAGAAAACCCTGAGGATTATTAAAGATATAACTTACAATAGTTATAAGACTGGGTGCAAAACATTATTTTTAATTTTCAGCTAGTTTTATTTGACCACATGCTTCCTTTTTCACATCAGAGGAAAGTGAAACTTCAACTCAGTCCAAAACAATATGCAAGTACTTATCATGATAAAACCTTGTTGTAAGTTTACTTAGCATTCTTAGATATTACATACAATACAGAAGTTCTATTTTTTGAATATAAAATTCTGTATAAAGAAAAATACTTTCCCTCCCAAAAGAATTTTTGTTAACTTTTTTCAAACTAAAAGACAGCAAATTTAAAAAGCAGAAAGTGAATTAATGAAAACATATAAACAAAGGACATAAAGTATTCTTGCATGTCAAGTTAACACAACAGTAATAACAGATCAGGAGTAACTCAAAGGATTCACTAATCAACACGACAGCAATTAAATGCTCAAAGAACAGGAGCCAGCTTGAATTACAACATCTGCTTTTGGAATATATGTTTAACATTGTTTTTGTTTTTTTCTAGAAAATTTCCAAACTCCACAACTTTTGAAACAAGAATCTCCGACAAAAATGGCAATGTTGGAAAAAAATGGTCTCTATTTCTTCAAGAACTGAATGTGGAAGTAAACAGACAAGGGATGTTGTGTTAGAACAGCGGTGTCGCTCTTTAGGCAGATAAAAGAAGGTAAGGATGGGAGAACTCTTCTTAACGTTTCAAGAAGCCTTAACTAAATTTGTGTAACTATAAAAAGGCTCCACAGGCTAACTAAAACATTTGTTCCTTTGCTTTTGAGAAATGATAGCCGTTTAGTACAGCGACATTGGCTTTCTCAGGTTAACCCAAAGTTCCTACTGGAACTTAAAAGTTTGACTAACACAAAAATGGAAAAGGATCCCTTAAGCACTTTATTTGGGATACAAAGTCCTAATCGCAGCGGGTGGGAAAATAGGGATTAAAAAGAGAGGGTCTGGGTACGTGGAGAGAAGGAATGAAAAGGGAACGTAGGTGGTTATAAAAAAATAAATAAATAAAACCGGTAGGGAATCACGAGATTAGCTCCTACTTTATGTCAGTGATTACTTGAGACTTGGTGTCAAGGTTCTACCTACTGGTATCTTGCAACTCTATTGTGACTCAAAAGAGGTAAATGACAGCTACCCTCATCTCCTTTCCGCAAGCTACGGACACAGAAAAGTAGCTCTGCATCTGAGAAACAAAGATGCTTTCTACCATTCTTCTAAGATGGTGGAAGAGTCTCCCCTTAAGAAGCTTCCCCAAGAAGGAAAAATGCAAGAGGGGAAGAAAGCCGCAGCAGAATTCCCTGGCTCCGTGTCATGCCAGCGCCCCGTCACATGCACTGGGCGACCCCTCCGGGCCGGCCTTCTCCCTCCCGGGAGGTTGAGCCCTCCCAGGGCATTGTCTGGCCAGGGTCCCCGCTTACTACTCAGACCGCCGCCACCATCCCTGCGTTAGGATCCGGGGAAGCCTCAGGGCGGAAAGCCGAAAAGCTAGGAGGGTACTTGGTTTCGAGAACCTCCTCCAACGCCCCTCTTACTAACTGGGGTGGAAACGGAAGGGGAGCCTGGCCTTTGCTCGGGTGGATTGCTTAGGGGTCAGAGGCGGCCCCTCCGCAGGAGGCGAAGGGAGGTGGCCATTTGCGCCAGGCCTCGGCATTGAAAGAACCCGACCAAGGCCGGGGGCCTCCTTGATCTCCGGACTCCCGGTTGGGGTGTCAGGTGCGGCCCTCAGTTCCCAACCTTCTGTGCACCGACAACGACAGGGCACAGACCCCGGGCTAACATAGGTCTCCCGCCCGATCGATCGCCGGGGACCAGGGACCCGGACTGGGGCCCAAGCTGCATCGTGCCCGCCCCCGCCCTACCTGTGGGGGCCCGGGCGGGGTCGCTAAGGGCCGCTCCCGGGAGCCCCGCGGCGGCGCGGCTCGGCGACAGAGGCGCCTCGTCTCGCCGGGGCAGAGCTCGGCGGCGGCTTCACGACCTCAAACTCCATCGGGAGCTACAGGGACAGCCCCGTTGGCGGCGGCGGAGGCCGCGACGGGGCCTCCTCCTCCTCCCTCCACCTCCTCCTCCACCACCGCCTCTTCACCATGGAGGCGGACCTGGAGGGATCCAGACCTAACTCTCGCGAGAAGATACTCCCCACATCACGCGAGATCACGCAAAACCGGGAGTAAGGGCGGTGGAAGGAAAGCGTAGTAGCTCCAGCCACCTGCACCGCGCATTAGCTTCCCTCTGCTGGAGCCGAACCACCCTCATCACGTGACATGGGAAAACTGGAATAAGGTGGGAGGTGCTGTTAAGATGCCTAGGCAAGCCGAAGGGACTTATGGGAAACTCCCAGCACATTCATCTTCTCTGTGAGCCAGCCTCTTGGACATTGGTTTGAGCTAGTGAAAATCGTGATATTCATTTAACTTAATCTGATACATTTGTATTACAGTCTTATCACTCTCCCACAATCAGATGCTGACCCCATCCCTCAATCCCTCTAGGTGCCAACCGATCTCCCTGATTTAAAAAATTAAAGAAAAAGAGAGCATTTGTTTGGCAGGCAATAACGCACACCTCTTTATTAACGAGAAAACTGAGTTTCTCAGAAACTGGCAGGCATCAAAATTCAAGCACAAATTTTGGCACTAATAACTTCATAAATAGTTGTTGCAGGATTTTTTCACAGTTAACTGCAAGGTATAAATTATTCTGTTTTTATATCGGAAGAAATAAGCTTGGAATTAATATTTATGGATAACTTACTAATGTGCCAGGTCCTGTGTTAATAAAATTTTCATTTTTACTATTTTTACTTTCATTTATATTTCATTTACTCATCAAAATAATCCTAAAAGGCAGATACTATGTATTCCGTTCCTGATGAGAAACTGAAAAACTCAGATTAAGAAAATGGCCATGAGTTGCAATTAAGCTCAAGGCACTTTCCAATATGAAACCAGATATCCAACAAAAGACTCTATGGAAGCAAACCCACCATGAATTATAAGACATATGGAAAAAGTTTATAAACTATAATGAACTTAACAATAAATATGGTTATTACTGCCTGGAAGACGAAAAAAATACCAATTTTTAAAAATTCAATGGCCACACCAAAGACTATTCTCCCATACATTTTTATCCTTTTCATACTCTTCTATTTATGAAATATATGCCAATCCTATAGGTTCCCAACAATGGTTCATTTGGTTCAGTTTTCCATTCAACTATATAGTGATGGGTGTGTGGGTACGCTTTCCATTTTAAGGATAGTTGTACAGGATCTGAAAAGATTTTTCAAAGGTGGCCTGACCACTCACTATATTTAAAATTACAATCAGAATTTCCCTTCCCTTGCACTCCCTGCTTTATTTTCTCCATTTCCAAAATCTGACATACATTAATTTTGTTCACAAGTTTTGTCTCCCTTCACTAGAATTTAAGTTTCATGAGAGCAGGGATTTTTGTTGGTATACTTAACTTCTAGATATTGTAAGCACTCCATAAGTACTTGTTGAATGAATGAATAGCCAGGAGAAATAGTTTCCTTCTTCAAAATTCATAGATGTACACAAAACACAAAGCTCTCCATTCCCATCTCCAGTTTATTATTTCTTATGTAAACATGTATGATAGTTACATCCAAGGGAAAAAAAAAAGGATTTTCTCTTATACCAAAGTAACAACTACCTCTCCAAGATCTTTTATTCAAAAATGCAGTAAATGAAGAGGCTTAAGACAAACATTTTGCATTTTCCCCATCATATAGAAAAACAAACAACTAAAAGTGAATGTTGAAATGAATAAATTCAACACTTAACTTTGTCATGCCTGCATTTTAAAAAAGATTTTTTTCCAGAAATTGTTTAAGCACATCATGCAAATAGACATTCACCTAGAAATGTTATGAGATCACTCTGTGCTAAATGAACAGGAATAAATAAATAAATAACCATCACTTTCACAAAACACCCCTTCCCCACACGCAAAATATCTCAAAGTGCTTACAAAAAATTTCACAAGAATCTTACAAGGCACACATAAAACTTACACATAGTTCAACCATAATTCTTTTTTAACATCAAAGATAGGTAATTCATAAAAAACAATAGCAAAAAAGTTTACTATTTGTTCACCCACCCCATCTTCATCCCTCCCCAACTAAATTTTACCGTAAAAAGCAAAAATAAGTATTTCAAACACAAACTATCTCTGATAGAAAAATGTCTACAAATGGCCAATCATAGATCAAACAGGAAAGACGATTAAGCACTGCACTATCATGTTCTCCAGTGGGAGAAAAACCACTATTTGCTTTAGAAAAATTCTGTCTCCAATGGAGTGAGAAAATAGTGCAAAAAGACACCAAACTCTCTTTTGCTTTCCCCTCTTCTCTGTTCTTAGGAACTCTGGAAGATTTAAATATAAAATCACAGAATTTTAGACTTGGAAATGATCTATAAGTGATCAAGATCAAAGTTATTATTTTGCATATAAATTTAAGAGAAGCTCAAGAAGAGATGACCTGTCCAATGATACTAACCTGAAGGGTCATGAAGTTGGCTTTCTTATCAAATATGAGAGCTAGATTCTTTAAACTCTCTCTCAGAGTTAAAATTCTATAGAAAATATATTTTTCACAAGTATCACAAAAAGGATAATTAACAGTTATAACAATCAACATGTGATTCATCACAAAATTCTTATAAATGGTACAAAGTATATTACATATTAAAATATGGAAGGGCTTCAACTGATACTAAATATAGCAGAAATGCTACATAGAGCTGAGGTGAGTAGAAGAGGAATAGAACATCTTGAAAGTAAGATGCATTCGGTCAGGCTTCTTTACTAAA
The DNA here is from genome assembly GCF_000327345.1 of Myotis davidii. Classification (NCBI taxonomy): domain Eukaryota; kingdom Metazoa; phylum Chordata; class Mammalia; order Chiroptera; family Vespertilionidae; genus Myotis; species Myotis davidii. Next base: position 4,990,183 of record NW_006294400.1, on the reverse strand, counting down.
AGTGGTTCCTGTCTTTTAGAAGATATTACTTGCCCTGCAATATATTTTAATCTGTGTTATGACAACAAAGTTTTGTGTTAAATGTAGACAAGGCTATTGGAGAGCAATGGCTCATAACACAATCTGAAATATTACTGTAAGTAAAATAACCATATGGTCATGGTTTTGCTTTTGGCACATTTCTGGAAATATAGCATAAAACTCTAAAGATAGTTAAGCTTTTTGTCAACATATAGTAAATAAAAATTGCATTAATGTTAATGACTATTAATAATTAAGAAAACACTAAGATTTCCATCTGTAAACTGTTTATCTAGTGATAACAAGAACATTAATATGTATGACAATTCAGAAAGAAAAGGGAATGGACTACTAACACAAAATGGATGAATCTCAAAGGGCATGATGCTAGGTGAAAGAAGCATCTCAAAAGAGCTCATGCTATGCTTCCATTTCTGACATTCCAGAAAAGGCAAGGTAAGCTGATGAAGAACTATTGGCAGGGTGTAGAGTTAGGAGGAACTGCCTACAAAAGGGTAGCATAAAGGAGTTTAACGGTGGTGATAGAATGTTCTGTATTTTGATTACAGAGGTGGTTGCATAAATCTGTATGTGTTAAGATTCATGAAACTGGCCCTGACCAGTTTGGCTCAGTGGCTAGAGCGTCGGCCTGTGGACTGAGGAGTCCCAGGTTCGGTTCCGGTCAAGGGCATGTACCTTGGTTGTGGGCACATCCCCAGTAAGGGATGTGCAGGAGGCAGCTGATCGATATTTCTCTCTCATGGATGTTTCTAACTCTCTGTCCCTCTCCCTTCCTCTCTATAAAAAAATCAATAAAATAAAGTTAAAAAAAAAAGATTCATGAAACTGTATACCAAAACAAATCATTTAGCAGAGGGGATCACTATTCGAGAAAGGAAACGAGAAATGAGAAGGAGCTAGATATGGAAAGTGTTCCTCTGTCTGATGACATCAGAGATGTCTGCTATAAGTGTTTTGAGCATACCATTCCTATTACCTAGATACAAAATTGACAAAAGGTCAACTTTACTATGTTAACTAGAAGATAAAAGGGTAGCCCAGCCGACATAGTTCAGTGGTTGAGTGTTGACCTATGAACCAGGAGGTCACGGTTCGATTTCCAGTCAGGGCACATGCCTGGGTTGCGGGCTTGATCCCCAGTATGGGATGTGCAGGAGGCAGCTGATCGATGACTCTTTCTCCCTCTCCATTCCTCTCTGAAATCAACAAAAATATATTTAACAACAACAACAAAAAAGGTGTAACAAATACCTTTGGTTAAGTTGGGATTTCTAAAAGTAATTTTTTAGAGCTTCAAACCAATGGTATGTTTTTACTAGCCACAAAATTATTAGATGCCACTGCATTAAATAAAATCAAGACATTTGGGCCTAATGAATAATTTATAAAATACGTATATTAACAAACCATGGAAATAGTATTTTAAGAAAGGTATAAGGAAATTCTGCTATTCCCAAGTGAATATGAATTATGTTCTTTTACATTTTATAACAACAGGTACCTTGGTGTTTAGTTTGCAATCCAAAAGCAGTAGGTTAAAAAATTTATTAGTCCTATCTGATTTTAAAGTGACTAATAATGGATAATAGGATGTTTTAAATTTTATCTTTCCATTATCTTAACTCATTAAAGTTATTACATGGCTAGGTTATTTTATACTTCCATCAACTACATAGATACTCAAAATCTGAATATGGAAATTCTGCTGGATCCGCTGTCATTAGACTCAATAATATTTAAAAGAACAGTATTTCTCTAGGTATACAACTGGGACTTATATAACACAAGATGTGAGATAGCATTCCATCAGCTTTATCATGTCTCCCACACTTTGGAACTCTTAGTTTAAGTTCAGAAAGAATACTGTACAGGCAGACCAAAAATAAGACCCAAAGATGAGGAGGAAAACAGTATTACAAATGTTGCATTTCTACAGAAAGACTTGCCTAACATAACTTCCATAGCAAGGTGTGATTCTACTTATAATAGATTTTGTTTTTTGAGATCATGAATAGGTATTTTTTTCACCACTGCTCCGGCCATGCACAGAGGTCACATGCTTTTTCAGGGCAGATTTGTGCTTGAAATCCATGTCACAACACTGGCATTTGTATGGCCGATCCCCACTATGTATGTTCAAGTGGTCCTGCAACGTGCTTTTAGCGGTAAATGTCTTCAAGCACACAGTACACTGAAAGGGCCGTATGCCCATGTGCCCTCGAATGTGCCGGTTGAGATTTTTCTTCTGTGTAAATGTTTTCCCACACTGTAGGCACAAGAACAGTTTATGCATCTTAAGGTGGCGCAGATAATTTTCAACATGAAGAAATCCTCGTGGACACCTGGGGCACTGGTGCCTCAGTGAATAAATATCTTCCAGGTTCTGAATCTCATTTGCTGTTCCATGACTTCCTTCAGTATTCCCACAAAATGAGCCCTGATCTTGGTTCCCAGGAACTTCTGCCACCCTGCTCTCAACCGTAGAATTGATCAGTGAATGCTGTGTTTCAGAGAAATACATGCTTGCTTTTGAAGAGGTACAAGGCTGTGAAAACTGCCCATTTTCTACACCATCGGTATTTATAGATTCCACACGGAGGATACAAATTTCATTGTCTTTAAAACCTATATCAACTGAAGACAGCTCTGGTGACTTCATTTCCTGTCTCTCTGACGTCAAGCTCTCTACTGTAGACTGCAACACATTGCTTTCCTCTTCTTTAACGTGGAAATCTATGTTTACAGGACTATCTTCTGAAATTTCGATGATCTCACAGTCCTTATCTGCATTTTCTTCCTCATTTTTAACATCTGGGTTAGAGGATTGACACAGGTCGGTATGTTGATTGTTGTTTTTCATAGAAAGGTCAATTTCCAGGTATCCTGACAAAGCTTCTGTGCACTTTTCCACAATGTGAACCATCTGAAGGTAACTAGCAGCAGTCAAGTATTTCAAAAGCTCTTTCCTTTTCACTTCAAGTGCTCCAGTATAGCAAGAGAGCAACAATTTTCTGCCAACTTCTGCACTCTGCAAGATGGTAATTCTGACATGTTTTGACTGTGTGAGTAAAAACTGATCTCTCATGAAAGTGGAGCAAGCAGCAAATATCACCTTGTGCCCCTGGAACTCAGTGTCATTAATATAAATTGATACATCACAAAATAAATTCTGCTGTCTCAAGAGATTCATTTTCTGCAAGACTGCATCTCCTTGCTGTTCGAACTGGAAGTGCAGAACATCAGACTCCGCAGCCATGGTCAAAATCTAAGCAAAATATAATACAAACATTGCTGTAAGGATAAGGAATGCTTTCCTACACTGTGCTAGTAAAAACAAACAGAATTTTAAAATCCCAAACCTGAACTGGGTAAAAGAATACTCAAATTTTAATCTGGGTGCTAAGAATAAACTTCAGAAAATTAAACCTCAAAATCCAAAAAAATTAAAACGCATTTCTCTCTGATCTTGTGGCACATTTTTTACATTTTTGTTACAGCATTTATATTATATTGAATTGTAGTTAACAGTTTCTGTATTTTTCTCCTTGGCTAAATTTATGTGCCTTGTATAGTTAATGCCACTACTAAATGGCTGTAAGTTTCCCAAATTAGAAACCTTAACGTAATCTCCAAACTTTAGACTCCCCATCACTACTGCAGGTCTTTATTCTGTTCACCTGGACCACTGCCATGTCTTCCAAAAGTTCTCCTTGATACCAGTCTCTGATATTCCAAACTACCCTACTGAGTGCCACCAAAATTGACATCTTTTATTTATTTTTTTAAAAATATTTTTATTGATTTCAGAGAGGAAGGGAGAGGGAGAAAAAGATAGAAACATCAATGAGGAGAGAGAATCACTGATTGGCTGCCTCCTACAACCTGGGCATGTGCCCTCCACCGGAATTGAACCCGGGACCCTTCAGTCCGCAGGGCAATGCGCCATCCATTAAGCCAAACTGGCTAGGGCAAATTGACATCTTTTAAAACTTTTCTCCCCCCGCCCCGTCTCCAGCTGTCCTCTACCTACGGGACATCCTAACCTTTTTAGCAAATAAAAGGTCACTCATGATTGGACCTTAAGCACCTTTATAGCTTTATCTTTTCTCCACTCTTTTTCATGGAAGTCTCTTTGATATTCATATTTTCACCATTGCCCAGGCAAGAAGACCCCCGAATGCACCTTTGCACGTGTTACGCTCCAGTTACTTTTTCCAGCCAGCGATTTGGCTCCTTTAAGGCCTAAATCAAGTAAGGCTTCCTAGACGCCTCCTGTCTCCCCCTTAAGAGTCGGTTGCCCTCAGAGCATCACGAAACAGCGCCTCGTTCAGCCGAGTTCCTGCAGCGAACGCCGGGGACCGGCACAGAGCAGGAAGAGCTTAGGGAACGTCTGCGGAATTGAACCGGGGTTCCCCGTGGCCGGGAAGAGCCGCCAGCTTGCCACCGGTCTTCCTGAGCCAAGCCCACCAGGACCAAGGCCCTGTCGACCAGGTGGTGACAGGACCAGCCCAGCCACCGCCGGGCAGCACCCAGCTGCCCGACTCCTCCTCCTCCTCGTGGGGCTTCCCCACCCGTCGCGTCTCCCTGGCGCTCACTCACCCACTCGGAAAACCAGAACCGACGTTTCCTCAGCGAAGCACCCGGACCGGAAGGTGGGCTTAGTCTGGAAGGAAATACATCCGGTGTCAACCACCTTGACCCCGCAGGGGGCGGGCTGAGCATACCGGAAGGACATTCTGAGACATCCTCCATTCCTCACTCCCCCACCCCTGCGGAATGACAGAAAGACGCCCAGTGCCGGTAAATCCCATTTCTCCTGTCCCTGATCAGTACGGGAGCCAATTCCCCTTCTGAGTTCTCCCCAGCCTCCGACTCGCAGGAGGCTTGTGAAGTTGGGGTACAGTGCGTCCATCAGAATACCCAGCGCCGGGACCACCGGGAGGCCCTCGCGGATTATGGCCAGGTCCTCTCCTTTTACTGGGCCGCCTTCAATTTAAAAGGTGACGGAGGAAGGAGAGGAGACTGCCATGGGGATCAGTATCCGAGATTGCCTAGCTAATGCGCCATCAGGATCTGGCCCCAACCTCTGGATCTCTCTTCCTTTACTCTATCGCTTCCTTCTGACCTTCACCCCCCGCCCCGCCCCACGTTTTTGGGCAAACCCAAGCCTCTCATCTACTGTTTCCTCCCATATGCCCAATCCCGCCTCCCACTTACCCTTCAAAATCCCCTCATCCTTAAGGCCACCAGGAGCTGCCTTGGATTAGCTGGCTCCTCGTTGGGAGCCTGACAAGCCAACCCTTTGGCTGCCTTCATTATTGCAATCATCATTCCTGTATTGAAATCTGCGTCCCATCTAAGCAGAGGTACTTGGGGCAGTGCCTTACCGATCTTTACATTCCCCAAGACTAGCACTCAGTAGGCATCCAAGTATTTGCCAAATGAAGGAATTTCTGAACCAGCTCTTAAAAGCAGTTGCTTTACCCCTTAGTCAACAGGCTCTCATTTAAGTAACTGACCCTAGAAACAATTTCTGGTTAACTCATATTTGGTTCTGAAGCCAAGCTCAGCATATTTTATTAATATGTTTTAAAGAATAGGAATGAAGTATTCCTGTATTCAAATTCAAGCAATTGAAAAGGAAAGGAGGGGAGAAAAAACAAACTACTCACACCAGAGCTTTAATTGTCACACTTTTATTAAGGAAACTTCCCCATAATAAGTGAAGAGGTAGTTCATAGTATGTCTAACATACAACAGGTTTAAAACAGCTATTCACCAGCTGAAATAAAATGTTCTAGGTTGTTTTTTTAGGACAATATTTAAAAGTAGTGACACTGGTCACCCTCCACTTACAGATTTTCTAAAAAAGAAACTAAAACAAATTAAAACCACATCTGATTTACCTCAGAGCTGCTTCGGTTTGGAGTTTGTCTTTAAAATTAAATAATAAATAAATAACTGTGATACAGTATCTTTTTTAAACCAACTACGGTAAAGAGTGTTCTCCCCTTTTTAGTTTTCCTGGGGATCCATAAAATACAAATGCTGAATAACTAATGTTTTTAAAAATCTTCCTCTATAAAACTTACTTGATATCAATAATTTGACCACTTTGCAATACAATCTAAGAAACATGTATAAGCAAAGAAGGAGAAAAGTAAAATCCCACCAAAATTAAGAAAATGTGTCACAGAAACGGAACACCGCCCCAGCCAAGAGGTTTGCAGTACAAAAGGTGAGAACTATAGCTTTTACAGATACAAAACTATCTAGATGCTGACTTTAAGTGATCAAAAAAATCAAGGCAGTTTCCTTTATTACTCTTAGTTTAAAATCAAATTGATATCTTAGCTCCCTAAGACTACACGAAACTGTAAGATCTGTGAGAGCAGGGATCATTGCAATCTTACCTTCATATCCTCATCATCTAGCATAGTGCCTGGCAACAGTAGGTGCTCAATAAATGATTCTTGAATGACTAGATGAACCCAGCAATAGTCTCCAACCAAAGAGAGCAATCTATTTTGAACCCATGACTTTTAGTCTTCAAACCAGTAAGAAAAACAGGACATGAATATAAACAAAGGAAGCACTCCAACATGAAATTTCCATGACAAAATGATGTTCAAAGGAAATAGTGACTTGTTGGTTAACATGGCAATGTCACACTGTTGCAGAGAACTGGTACTCTGCCTGGGTCACATAAAAACTGGAATGCTTGGTAGCATCATTAGACCATATAATGAGTGACCTTAGGCATAAGATACCTGTCTTATCACTCAATTTTATTCTCATTTTAAATCTTTTAACAAAAGGTAGAAATAATACCTCAAGTCAGATTCACATGTAAATGTATCAAATTATAACAACTTTAAGAATTCCCTGACTACTCAAGTTAAACCTAATTTTTGGTTTATCGGTATATGCACTCTCATAGCTCAAACATGAAAACAAAATCTTGATGGAAATTAAATAAACACTGTTTCCAGACAAAATCAGTTTCACATTTAGATCCTTCTCACATTTATTCTTATTTGTCCTTTCCCTCTCTAATACCCAGCAAATCAGTCACTTGCTTGGGAAGAATGTAATATTTATTCTAACTAAAAAATAACAAAAATAAATCCTCCTGTGATATTTTGTTTGCAAAATCCAGGCTGTCTTAGAAAGCCAATAGGGATTCACAAAGGTGAGCTTTTTGCTAATGTATTCTTGATTATGTACTAGATCTTTTTAAGCCAAGGGATAGTGAGAAAAAATGAGGAGACATTAGCTCATATTTAGTCACTTATCTTATTTGGCCAACCTTGGCCAGGCCACCTCTTTGGGCTATTAATACCCCAACTTAAAAAAAAAAAAAGAGAGGTGGAGTAAATTATCTCTTAAGACTCTCTAAGGACTCTAACACTTCTATTACCTATGTCTAACTCATGGGTCAAAAACTAATAAGACTCAAAATTTTATTTCTGAACTACAACACACAGTTGTTCTGTTTTACCATACTTGGAAGATCAACTTTGTATTAGCGATCTATCAAACATAGCAAGGTGGGGCTATCGGAATATCTGAATGCAACAGCCTGGTTGCTCATTCCACGAACCATTTTTTTCATCCATTTTAGAAATTAGGGTGCATGAGAAAATGAGAATTCAGAGACTCTTAGAATACACTGAACAAAACTCTGAAGCCCAAACACCGTTCTGATGGCTAAACACCTCTCTGATAGCTAACTTGTAAAGCAGAGTCCAAAGACTGACTCCTAAATAGCTTCTTTTTAGAGAGACTATTACACTTCAGCACATTTTAAGTATGCTTAGAGCATCCTGACTTAAAAAGCATCAATAAGTTACACATGAATAAGGTTTGGCTTCTTTTGAGGAAGACATCTCATGTTAAATTGTTGTACGAAGGTACTTCTATTCTTTGTTGATTATGCTCCTCATGGTGATACCTAACTATGCCTGCAGGTGTTGCCAGAAAGATTGTACTCTGGTCTATGTGAACAATTCCGTGACATAAAGTTGGGGGCCATAATGCTGTTGAAAAGAGTGCTGAACAACTTAAAATACTTCTTTATAGCCAGTTCCAAGAAAAGTACTAACGGTAGGGAGTCATTCATTCATAGATGAATTATAAGTAGGCAACCAGAAGTTCTATCATATAGTCAGGCCAATAGCAATATCACTTTATATCTTAGCCTATTTTCTGCCAAAGAAAAATATTATTCACTTCTCTTAGCATAGCATCCATTAGTGGATTGCAGGTGATGTTATTAACTTGTTGGTGCCTTCCGAATGTGTCCAGTGAAAAGCCTAAAATGTGTCAGTCTAAAACATAAGTCAATGTTAGGTAGACAAATGGAATATTCCTTGGGAAAGGAAGACAGGCATCACAAGATAATTCAAAACAGAAAATGGGAGAGGGCAAAAGGAAGGCAAGACCACTCCAAGTGGTAAGTTGCCTGGTCTGTTAGTACTTTGATTCATTCTACAACCTGCACAGAGGCTTTGGAGAAGTCAAGCTAGCAAAATCTCTTCTAAAAACACTCAAGACTATTGCCACGTTTTCAGTCACTTCTAGTTTTGAGCATAAAGCCCCTACTCAGTTCACACAAGTACTATCATTCCTTAGGTTCAGGACAGCTTGGGCCAGTTTACCTGCATCCAGGACCTGTGTTGCATCAGGCTGTGGCTGACACCCTTTCGAGTCTGTAACTGTTGTACATGCAAAAGAATCAAAATCCACTGTGAGGTCTTGCACATTTCTCTCATTGGCATTATCAAAGCTGTTTTTGCCATGCAGCTGTTTAAGGTGTTTCCTCAAAACTGGCTTATGTGCAAAAACCATGTCACAATAGTTACACTTATGGGGCTTATCTCCACTGTGAAGGTTAAGATGATCCTGTAAGGAACACTTCTGAGAAAAGGTTTTCCCACAGATCTTACACTGGAAAGGTTTAATGCCGGCATGCACACGCATGTGTCGATGAAGGTTGCCTTTCTGAGTAAAAGTCTTGCCGCAGAGTAGACACATAAAGAGTTTGTGCATTTTTAAATGGTTGGCGTAGTTCTCCAGGTGACGGAACACCCTGGTACACTTTGGGCATTGATGATGCCACTGTAGGCCTTTGTCTACACCTCGAATATTAGGCCCAAAGACATCTTTTGAGGCCAAGACGATGTTATCACTGCCTGTGTAAGAGAGGGCATAATTGTGGAGATGGTTTTGTTCTATTTCACTTACTCTGTTTTCCACAGTTGAATTTATCAGGGAGTGCTGGGGCTCTGATGAATGTAAAGCAGTGGGTTCAGAAGAAATAAACTGGTTCTGATCTTTTTTACTTCTAACCTCTGATACATCCCCAATAGATTCTACCTTAACAATCTGAATATCACTGTCCTCCATATCCATACTGTCTTCAGATGGATGAATACAAGGTGAGTCCTGCTTTGGGGAGCCTCTGGCATCTCCCTGCTGTTCTTTTGACTGGGGAGAAGCACTCTGTGGTTCACATCCCTCTTTACTATCCAGTGGTTGTTTTGGCTTTATAAACTTCCACAAGGCCTGTGTGCACCGTTCTACAATGTGGCTCATCTGAAGAAAACTCGCAGCAGTCAAGTAATTTACCAGTTCCATCTCAGGGAATTCCAGCACACCACTATAACAGGATAAGAGCAATTGTCTCCCCACTTCGGAACTCTGCAATATGGAGATTTTCACCTCTCTGGAATCATTCAGTAAAAACTGGTCTCTTAAGAAGGGGGAACCTGCAGCAAACACAATTTTATGCCCCTGTACCTCAATATCATCTATGAGAACTGTAACATCACAAAATTTATTCTCTTCTCTTAATTTGTTCATTTTTTGTAACATTGAATCTCCATAATTTTCAAACTTGAAGTGAAGGAGATCTGATCTTTCAGACATTTTGGCAGACCTAAAGAACAGAAATGTAAAAAGGATGAATTTAAGAAAATTCAAACAATGAAGAAACCTGAATTTTCTTTCCAAAACCAAATTTGTGTTATCATGTCTGTTTCTATGTATCCAAATGAAATTTGCCTTGAAAGAGGAAACAGTATAACAGCTTTCACAGGCTGTTGAAAATTACTCCTTGTCAACATCAAGTGTCAACTGCACCTGAGGAGTGGACTTGTATCAGTATAAATAGCTTGGCATTCATTCAAATTTTAAAGATACAGGAACAGTACTTGAGTTATTCCATGCGCATTTTTTTTCTTCACAAATGAGAATTCTTTCAGGAGTCAAAAAGAAACTAAAACATCCCAGCAAGTAATAATGACATAACTATTTTCTTTTGCCATGACACTGTGAACCCACTTCTTCAAAGACAAAACACTGCTCTTTTGCTTTGTATTATAAAGAACTGCAATGACATTGCTTGCACCATTCCTGGGTAAACCGTCTTCTGTTTAAAAGGATGTGTATTTATTCATACAAGTATTTCTACAATAAAATGAAAGTTACAGACCTAAAGGGATAATGTATATTCTGTGCACTGGACAAATCTAATTCTTCTTGAGAAACATTTCTTGATATAGAAAGGAAATAAAATATTTGATATAGAAAAAACATAAACCACTTGGTGGGAATCGGAGTAAGATAAATATATAATTAATTTTTACTAGATTCTGGTCTTTCTTCTTTACCCAACTTTATACATCATTATTCATCAACTGGACAACTAGAACAGACTCATACATGTTCCTTGGTTTCCTGGTTCTATTCCTTTTAATCCAACTCCTACATCACCACATGACATCTTTAGAAAACACAGTTCTGATTATATTCAACCCCTACCTAAAGTCCTGTGATTGCCCATTGTCTTGTGGATAAAGACCAACCTCTTGAGTATAAATTTTTAAGTAAACTAATAATAATTAAGATAAACATTGGCATAACACATTCAACTATGGAGAAGGTGTCTTTGCCAAAATTCTCTGCAAATCTGTCCCTTTATAGAAAAAATAAATATGGAAAAAGTCCCCATACTCTGATTCCATACTCTCTAAATAATTTTCTGGTAACTTGGCTTCCTGTGTGTATCTCTAAAAGGAAGGATGAATTAGCTTTGCCACCAGCCATTGTAAAAATAATAAACTGGCATTCTCTGTCTATATACCAGTCTCCAGTGAGATCAGTAGAATATCAGCTATACCTTGAGAAATAGCTTTATAATTTCAGTCCATCAATAAATTCACCTTGACTTTTGAGCATTCATCAACTCTGTAGTTGAGAATTATATAAGACAACCAGCTGCTCTTGGCCACATTTGGATCTTAAAGCCCAATATTTATAATTTTACCTTCTACAACACTGACCTGCAAAGGTTCATAGAAAACCAGCTCCTTAAGGCAGAGTCTAAGTCTTCTTTTAAAAATATATTTTATTGATTTCTTTTTTTTTTTACAGAGAGGAAGGGAGAGGGATAGAGTTAGAAACATCGATGAGAGAGCAACATCGATCAGTTGCCTCCTGCACACCCTCTACAGGGGATGTGCCAGCAACCAAGGTACATCCCCTTGACCGGAATCGAACCTGGGACCCTCAGTCTGCAGGCTGACGCTCTATCCACTGAGCCAAACCGGTTAGGGTTTAAGTCTTATATTGCTCAGTGCCTGGTGCATGATGGCATTCTACTGACTCCAAGCCTTAGCACAGTTATTTCTTTAGTCTAGAACACTGCTCCTAGCCAATTCTGACTTTATTTCATCTGAGAGGCCCTTCCCTGACCCTTTAGACCAGTGGTTCTCAACCTTCCTAATGCCGTGACCCTTTAATACAGTTCCTCATGTTGTGGTGACCCCCAACCATAAAATTACTTTCGTTGCTACTTCATAATTGTAATTTTGCTACTGTTATGAATCGTAATGTAAATATCTGATATGCAGGATGTATTTTCATTGTTACAAATTGAACATAATTAAAGCATAGTGATTAATCACAAAAACAATATGTAATTATATATGTGTTTTCCTATGGTCTTAGGCGATCCCTGTGAAAGGGTCGTTTGACCTCCAAAGGGGTCGCGACCCACAGGTTGGCGACCCCCAGGTTGAGAACCGCTGCTTTAGACTAACAGTTTTCTCTACTGAACCATTGCTTGGTACTTCTAGCATAACACTAAAAATCATTTGTTAAATACTTGTTCCTTCCCCTCCAAACTGCAAGCTTCATGGCATTAGACAGAAACATCTCCATACTGTTCAACAGGCTAATGTTGGGAGCATCCATCTTCTAAAGCCAACCACTTTTTCCTTTTGCTTCAAATTATACTTATTGTAGCCACAATACTGGTCAAACCCTCTTCTGTTCAAATTGATGTGTTCTCCTGCCACCTAATACTGTACTAACCACACAGCAGTGCTCAGGTTGTGTTTGTTAAACCTACAGGATTTGTTTGGCTGTGGTAAGAAGGAAGAATTGCTGTTAGGAAGACCAGCTCAGCATCTGCGGAAGCATTACAGGTCTGAGGCCATGGAGCTTAGGAAGGAATGAAAATGGGAATACAGAGCAAAGAAAAACAACAAAAGCTATTTCATAGAACTTGGTAATTTACTGGATACAGAGAATGAAAAAAAGGAATGTGCAAAGGGTCTAAGTGTACAAGTCCAGCTAAATGAAACTGTCATTGAAAGAAATTTAGGAGGGAGAACTGGTATGGTGCAGGTATATTAACAAAAATATACATAAGATGTAAAGAAGCAAATGTTTCATCAGAGAAAATATGGTGAATATCAGATAAAAAGGAATAAATCTAGGAGATACAGGAAATATATCAGTAAAGAAACAGCAAAACTGTATTATCACTGGTCAGTGTTAGCAAATACAGTAGCTTAATATATTCATTCTGGAAAGAGCAAATGTTCCAATTGAAAAACAGAATTTTAAAAATGGCTATTGTTTCAAATAACCAAACAAAAGGGGTATTCATTTTTAGAGTTTGGCTTGTCCTTAATCTACCCTCTGGTCAGTATGTTCCCACTCACACCCCAAAATGAGCATTAACGGCTTCCATCTGTAGTGTGACAGAACTCACAATACTTCATTGTTCCTTGGAGCTCCAAACATGAGGAGCTGGAAGTTCCCTTTACTCACTCCTATCCATCAGTCTCAATAAACTTACCAGGAGGAACAGCCAAAGAGGTATTCAGGAAAGTGCTCGCATTGAATAAAAAAGACATTTTATTCCGTTTAAGAAGTTTTCAATAATATGTGTCAGCCCACTCTATTGTTTCCCGTTGATAAACTCTTACTTCCAGGCCACAGTTTATCCCTTAATTGTTTCCTGTCACTAGTTTCTCTTTCCAATAGACTGTTAATTATTTGAGGGCAAAGATCAATTGCTACTTTTTACACAGATCATTCAACAAAACACAGCAGAATAATAAAAGTTTCTTAATAAACTTTAAAATTATTAACATAATTTGAAATTATTATTGAGTGCCTTGGGGAAAATTTCTTACGAGGGTTTATTTCCAAAATATTTTTGATAATATAAAACTAAATTTTAAAAAAGCCTTTTTTTTTACTTTTTAAAAATGACAAAATGAAAGGAAATAATTGTGTTTCTTATAAACTGGCTTAATTTTATTTAAGAGTTAAGAATTAAAGGAATAGTAGTTAATCTTTACTGAAACCTTGCTAATTTTACAGAAATCTTGCAATGTACCAGGTATAGGCTAAGTGCTTTACCAATATTGACCCATTTAATCCTCAAAATCCCTGTAAGGTAGGTATTATTATTTCTCCCACTTTACAAATGAGGAAACTCAAGCTTGGAGAACATAAATAACTTCCTCAACTTAAGAGAGGTAGAAAGTGTTAAATATTAGAGTGAAACTTGTGCCCAAGCTTCGTGATGCCAAAATGTGTCCAACTAGGCTAGCTCGTTTTATAGGAATAATGTTAACTGTGGAACTGTTCAAATTTCCCTCCTCATATCCATTCAGCTGGATGCTTATGATTTATATGCTTTTGTGTATTTACTTCAATAAAAGGCTTATGTTTAAAAACAAAAAGTACAACTTAAAGTCAAATCTGTGTCAAGTCTAGAGGACCTTAATATTAATAGTGATTTATGTATTAGTCTCATCCCTGATTGCATTTTATACCCTTACCCTTGTTTTATCTTGTTTTCTCACCTATTTTAACTGTTATTTTTCCATCTTTTGTGTATTTATCTTTTTAGACTGAAACAATTCAATTTGCAAATAAAACAGAATAAAAATTACAAATACATTGGATTTACAGAGTCCTCAACTGTAGTTAACATTTTAGTACAGTAATTATTCATACTTTTCATAAAAACCACTCATATAATTCTAGATTATGGCAGAGCTTCTAGTAACTGGAAGAAATAATTGAGCAGGTACAATTGGTCACCACATCCTGTTGATTCTTTCCTCAGAATGATTTCAAAATTCTCTCTATTCTTTTTTAAAATATATTTTTATTGATTTCAGAGAGGAAGGGAGAGAGAGATACATAAATGATGAGAGAGAATCATTGATTAGCTGCCTTCTAGACACCCCCAACTGGGTATGGAGTCCACAACCTGGGCATCAGACCTGACCGGGAATCGAACCATGATCTCCTGGTGGTTCATAGGTTGATGTTCAACCACTGAGCAACACCAGCTGGGCACTCTCTCTCTCTCTCTCTCATTATTGCCATAGTTCTGGTCCTAATCATCTATTGCTTAGATTACTTCAATTAAATCTGAATCCGCCATTTCCATCAGCAAGTTTTGAATGACCTATTTCTCAAATATCAATGTAATTCTCACTTAAGATCACTTTCTCTTTGTTTATATTTACATAATTTTTCCATAATTATATCCATGTAACAAATGTGTCAACTGATTTGAAAATTTCCCTTTGTTCATACGTGTAACCAAAAAGGATCAGTGAATACGTATTCCAGGTTAGACAATGTTCACTGGTATGCTCTGAGCAGTGAGAAAATACCCAAGTTTCTTATGTCAAATGCCTCTAATAATTACTGAGAAGGAAAACTTTTCTATCTGTACAATAATCTCCCAAGCTGTATGTCAGTCTGTTTCCTCATCTACCTCATAAAAGTGTCTTTATATTTCAACTTAGCACTCACAACTATTTGGAAATCTTTGTTTATCTCACTAACATCATACGCCATTTTTTAAAGATGTTGTAATATACTACAGCCTTTCTCTCTATAAACCTCAATCCTTTTCTTCTTTTGGGTAACTGTCAGAACACTGCATTCTCCAAGTTTTCACACTTTTGTGTGTTTTCCTCCTTATTATTCTACATAACATATACAGAAATACATCATTTCTGAAAAAATTTTGGACATTATAGATAAAGCCAAAGTCCCCTTTCCCAACTACCTTTCACTCAGTACTCAGCTTGTTCTAAGTTTGGTCCTTAATGACCCTCCCTCTCCCCATTTAACTTTTTTAGTTGGTTTATTTTAAAGAGAGGAAGGGAGGGAGGGAGAGATTTGTTGTTACACTTATTTATGTATTCATTGGTTGATTCTTCTATGTGCCCTGACCTGACCAGAGATGGAACCCACAACCTTGGCGTTCCATGACGCTCTAACCAACTAAGCTACCTGGCTAGGACCCCTTCCTCATTTTAAAAATACTTCTGTATGCCTACCCACAGAAAATATAAAATTATGTTATTAGACATTAACTATCCATATTGTTTGCAACTTTCTTTTCTCATTTATTGTTTTTGAGACCTATATATGATGAATAATTACAGACCTAGTTCATTCTTTTAAAACAGTGGTATAGAAGTGGGTAAGTTACTTAACTACTGGCCTCAGTTTTCCACCAGTCTTTTGCAAGTATGCACAAAAGTATAACAGTACATATAACCTTCACAACTTAGTCCTTGATTTTTTCCTGTGTTTTATTTTTTTCAAGGCTTACTTCCTCAGAAAGCCTGTCTGGTTTCTCAATGTTTTATTACATTCTCTATTTTAAAAATTCCTAAATCCTCACCTTCAAGGCCAACCTTAACCAAACTTAACGCCAGTTCAAGGTACTCAAAATACTTGCCTTAGGCTATTACTGTATCACTTGAAATATATGATGTCTAAACTATTGCATTATCTTAAAATTCAATTAGTCAAAAATAAGAATTTATGGAGAATGGCTCTAAGGAAAGTAGATGTGGAGGCAAAGAAACCTGTTAATATGCTATTACTCAAGCAGATCAAGATAGAAATGATGAGGACTGAACAGAGACAGTAACAATATGGATGGAGAGAAGAAACAGAATTGAGCGTTTTTCCAAACAATCAACTGATGAACTTGGTGACCAAGGGGATGAACAAGAAAGGAAAGGTCAAGATGACACCAAGATATTTGGCTAGAGTGACTGGATGTCTTTAAGAGTGCCATTCAATAAGCTAGGAAATACTGGAGGGGGTGATTATGGATCTGGTCTTAAAATGTTTAGTCAGAGGAGCCGGAATGGCATCAAGGGGAAGATCCATTAGCTAGTTCAGTGGTCGGCAAATTGCGCCTCGCGAGCCACATGCAGCTCTTTGGCCCCTTGAGTGTGGCTCTTCCTAAGCCTTAGGAGTACCCTAATTAAGTTAATAATAATGTACCTACCTATATAGTTTAAGTTTCAAAAATTTGGCTCTTAAAAGAAATTTCAATCGTCGTACTGTTGATATTTGGCTTTGGTGACTGAGTTTGCCGACCACTGAGCTAGTTGGATATGAGTCTGAAGTTGAAGAGGAGACTAGATTATAGATAGTAAGTGATAGATGAAAGCATGATATACATTGACCTAATTGTGAAAGAAATGGACCTAAAATGGCACAGATTGAAAGAAGATCTAAGACAGGAGGAAAGAAATAAAAAAGAAATACATAACAAATATAAAACCATTACTTACCTTCTTCTCAATCTGGATCACTTTCCAAGCCTCTCCATTTTTTACCAATGAGCTTACCTTTGCTTAAAATTTCCTTTGACTCCCATATTTAGTCACTGCTTACTTTAGTAGTATAAAACCATGGATTCTGGAGCCATATTTCCTAGGTTCAAAACCCTGCTCAACCACTTACTAGCTGTGTGACCTTGGGCAAGTTATTTAACCACTTCTGTGCTTCCATATACCCAATGTCAAATAGTAATATTACTTCATAGAGTTGTTATGGGAAATTAAATTCATTTTAAAGTAAATTAAATTTAAAGATTAAGTTCATTTAAAAAAAAAAAAAGAAGCTTAGAACAATACCCGGAACAAGCTCTATAAGCATTCCTTAGGTAAATAAACAAATAAAGCCTGTAAATTTTCTCTGGGAAAGCCTTCATATGTGGCCTTTTCTCATTCTCTTTTAACAACCAGTTGAGAACTCCATTATTTCATATATCATCACCTCATCACTCTGCTAAAATTGCTTTTTGAAGGATCATTAATGATTTTTTAATACAAAAAATTCAATCTTTCCCCCCCTCATTCCCCAAACGCTTTGCATGAATTGGTCCAGTGGCTTCCTTCTCAATATTCTCTTCTCTTGATTTCTGGGTCTTTTGGGTTGTAAGAACTTTATATTCTTATGCTTTATCCCCTAAGTCTGCTTCTGCTGCTACACCAACTACTATTTCATAATGCAACCATTCCCCAAATTATTCCCATCAATATCAATATCTTCCTGTTGGCAACTATTCCCATAGCTTCCACCTCTATGCAGATAACTCAAGCCTTTACCTCTAGCCACAATATTTAGGCTAAGCTGCAGATTTGCACTTCAACTATACACTGGAAAGTTCCACTAGACCTCTAATGCAACATATCAAAAAAATAAATTTTTAATCTACACTAAGCTTATGGCGTTATTGCTGACAATGGCATCAATGTTCTTCAAATATCAAAAGCCTAAAACCTGGGAATCAGCTTGGCTACCTCTTCCACCCTCAAAAGCCAATTTACTATGGAGTCTTCACACCATTCACTATAGCACACTTGCTTGCTTTCCAGTAATACCTTCATAACTCGATTTCAGGACTTCAGTACTACTAAGCTGATGTCATTACTCCTTAAAACACACACACACACACACACACACACAACCTCCCATAAGTATACCTAGATTTTAGCTACAGAGTTCAGAATCAGTCTATAGAAATTTCTATTCTATAGACTGATCTCCAGAATAATATGGCTTTCTATAGTGCAACTTTGTATCATTCTCCTCCTTAAAATTCTGAAGACTATCCACCTCCTTTAGGATTGAACCTTTCACTATTTGGACCTTGGTCTACTTTCCCAATCTCACATCTTATACACACACAAGGACGCCCCCCTCCCACCTCCCAATTTCCTCCTCTCCCCACACAAGTTATGCTCAGTCATCCTTTCAAAGCATTGCAACTGTTTCTTCTGCCTGAAAAGCGCTTCACCTGATGTTCAAGAAGTCTAATTCAGAAGTCACTTTCTCTCTTCAGCCTTCCCAGCAGCTGCCCCTTGAGCAGTTCACACATGTATGACTCATACATACTCGATTGTAGGAGCCCTTATTTGTTTATATGTGGCTCCCAAACTTGACTATAAAAACTGGAACGGCATCTTACGAATCCCCAGTGCCTGGCACAGCGCCAGTCATAGAAAAGGTGCTGCAGCCAGCAGCTGATGCGCAGGAAACCCCGGCAGAAGGAAAACCCCATAGTGCTTCCCGCGGGCTGGCACCAAGGCCTGGCCAAAGCCTCCGCTCTGGCTCTTCCTACAAGAAACCAGAGTCAGGCGTCCGAGCCAACTGCTGGGACCTCGGCCGGGGTCGCAGGAGGAGGTCCCGGGAGCATCCTTAAAAACTCCGGAGGAGGGAAGGGAAAGGGGCGGGGCGCAGCGTGGGCTGGGCCAAGGGCTCCTTAAGTCCCCCCGGGCCTAGGCCAGCCCCTCGGCTCCCATCACGTCCTGGCCCATCGAGGGCCCCAAGGGGCTCCATCCTGAGAGACCCCGTCCCCCTGCCCGGTTCTCTGGCCGCCTCCGCACTTACAGACCCAGGGGAAGGCCACGGTCAGTATCCGGCACCACCAGGAGCTCCGGCCCCTCGGGGCTCCGGAATGGGGGAGGGGCAGGGAACCCGAGCCAAAGGGGGACCCAACGGAACCGGAAGGGCAGCCCTCGCGGACAGGGACGACTTCCAGGTCCCATGGTCCTCTCCGCCAATCGGAAGGCTCGAAAGGCGACGGGGCCGCGAGAGGGACTTTCCACGCGGAGGGCGGATCGAGTGCTTTGGGCTCCAGGTGCAAGCGGTTACTCCTGGAGTGACGGGAGGTGCGGGGGTTCCTTAGCGTTTGGGGTTCTGGCTTCTCAGCGGCTCCTTTCCAGCTGGACCTCGACCTGCCTACATGGTCCTGGTCTGCAGGGGCCTGGAGGGCGCCTCCGCCCTGAAGCTTCGGTAAGTCTCGCCGAGGGATGTGGATTCGCCTTATGGGGGGCCCTGAAAGCAAGTTCGCTCTCCTTGCTTTGGGATGTGGGTGTTTCCCGGGGGCCTCGCATTCCCGTGGCTTCCTTTATGTGCTGCGTGCTGACCGTTTTCCCAACTTTCTCTTGCCAGCCCAGACGGCTCTCCTGAGCTCCAGGGCCAACCGCCTACAAGACATCTTCAATTGAATGTCCTAATGGGAATGTAGCAATGGAGCTTCCGCTCTCCCCGCCTCCCCCCCCCCAATGTACCTTTTGACCTTATCTCACGTTCATTTGCTTATCTCCTGTGGTCCTTGTATAGGTGAACGGCATCATCCACGACGCAGCCCTGCCGACCAGGAAGCTTGATCGTCCTAGGCTCCTTTTCCTTCTCCTTGCCAATCCAATTGCTCCCTGGGGTCTCCCTACTTGGGGGACGTATTGTGGTAGAACCCTCATAGTTAGTTGTCATTTTAGTAATTTGTAAATGTAAAGTTCTGGGTCACAATGTTGAGTAATCGTCTCCTCTGCTGTACCTAACCGACTTCATTCTTTTGCTTGTGGATAGCGTTTTCTCAGTACTATCGATTGAAAAGACATTTATTTCCCCATTGAATGTTCTTGGCACCTTTGTTGAAAAATCAACTGACTATATATGTGAGGGTTTATTTCTGGGCTCTCTCTTCTATTACATTGAACTATATGTCTGTCCTAATGCCGATAACATAATATTTTTGTTTTTTTAAATATATTTTTATTGATCAGGGAGGAAGGGAGAGGGAGAGAGAGAAACATTGATGATGAGAGTCATTGATTGGCTGCCTCCTGCACGCCCCCTACTGGGGATCGAGCTGGCATCCCAGGCATGTGCCCTTGACTGGACTCCAACCTGGGACCTTTCAGTTGGCAGGCGGATGCTCTATCCACTGAGCCAAACCAGCTAGGGCAGTAACATAATGTTTTAATTGTTGCAGTTTTGTTGTATGTTTTTTGTTGTTAATCTTCCCCCTAGGATGTTTTTTGTTGATTTTTAGAGTGGAAGGGAGGGAGAGAGGGAAGGGTATAAGTAGAGATTGATTGCCACCTGCACTCTTCCCCACTGGGACCTGGGATCCAAACTGTAGCCCAGGTAAGTAACATCCACCAGCAATGGAACCGTGACCCTTTCGTGTGCTGGCAGACACTGTAACCACTGAGCCACACTGGCCAGGCTGTAGTAAGTTTTGAAGTATGAGTCTTCCAACTTCATTCTTTTTCGAGATTGTTTTGGCTGTTCCAGGCCTCCTGAAATCCCATGTGCATTTGAGGGTCAGCTTTTACATTTCTGAAGAAAAGGCTGTTGTAGTTTTGATAGAGATTGTTTTGAATCGAAGGTCACTTTTGGTATTATAGACAACTTAATTTTAAGCCTTCCTGTTCATGAATACAGAATTACTTTCCATGTACTTAGGTCTTCATTAATTTCAGCAATGTTTTCTTTTTTTTAAAATATATTTTATTGATTTTTTACAGAGAGGAAGGGAGAGAGATAGTTAGAAACATCGATGAGAGAGAAACATCGATCAGCTGCCCCCTGCACATCCCCCACTGGGGAAGTGCCCGCAACCCAGGCACACGCCCTTGACTGGAATCGAACCCGGGACCCCTCAGTCCGCAGGGCGACGCTCCATCCACTGAGCCAAACCGGTTTCAGCAATTTCAGCAATGTTTTCTAGTTTTCAGGGTATATAATTATTTTTGACTAGAGACCTGATGCACGAAAATTCATGCAAGAGTAGGCCGTCCTTCCCCTGGCTGCCTGCACCAGCTTCCCTCTGGCTTCCCTCTGTCCCAGTTTTGTCAGGAAGGACGTCCAGAATGATGTCTGGAAGGTGTCTGGTCTAATTAGCATATTACCCTTTTGTTATTATAGACTAGTAGCCCTGCACACGAATCCATGTGCCAGTAGCTTGCTGCCGCCCTCCTATAGCTCTCCGCCTGCTGCCCCACCCTCCTGTAGCTCCCCGACCCTTCATAGCTTGCTGCTCTGCCCGCTCCTGTAGCTCTCCGCTGCCCGCTTGTAGCTCGCTGTCCCACCCTCCTGCTGATCTGGTCAGCGTAATGACCATTTGCATATTGCGTCTTTATTATATAGGATACTATTGTAAGTGGAATTTCTTTCTTAATTTTCTTTTCATATTGTTGATTGCTGATGTGTAGAAACCATTGCTTTTTGTATGTTAATCTTATACCTTGCAACTTTGCTGAATTTGTTTATTAGCTCTAGAAACTTCTTCATTTTCTATATTTATGATTATGTTGCCTGTGAATAAAGATAGTTTCACCTCTTTGTTTTCAATTTGGATGCCTTCTATTTTTTTTCTTTCTTTTTAAAAATAGCTCTGACGAATTTACAGTATACAAT
>NW_006294400.1:4940895-4968257 GCF_000327345.1 Myotis davidii | reverse complement strand
AATGTAGGTTTCCCTTACTTGTTCCTGATCCTAGAGGGGAAGCTAAACTATTTGAATATTGTTAGCTGTGGATTTTTCACAAACACCTTTATCATATTGAGGAATTTTCCTTCTATAACTAGTTTGCTGAGAGATCTTATCATGAACAGGGATTGTTACCTTCAAGTGCCTTTTCTGTGTCAATTGAGATGATCATGTGTTCTCATACCCACACCCTCTAGTTTTTTTAAAATGTGATATATTACACTGAGTTATGTTGAACCTCCCTTGCATTTCTCTGATAAATCCCACTTGGTCATAGTGAATAATACTTTTTTTAAAAATATATTTTATTTTTTATAGAGAGGAAGGGAGAGGGACCGAGAGCCAGAAACATTGATGAGAAACATCGATCAGCTGCCTCCTGCACGCCCCCCACTGGGGACATGCCCGCAACCAAGGCACATGCCCTTGACCGGAATCGAACCTGGGACCCTTCAGTCCCCAGGCCGATGTTCTATCCACTGAGCCAAACCGGTCAGGGCGTGAATAATACTTTTAATATATATATTTTTAAATGATTTCAGAGAGAGGAAGAAAGAAGGAGAGAGAGATAGAAACATCAATGATGAGAAAGAATCATCAATTGGCTGACTCCTGCACACCCCCAACTGGGGATCGAACCTGAAACCCAGACATGTGCCCTGACCAGGAATTGAACCGTGACCTACTTGGTTCATGGATCAACACTCAACCAGTGACACACACCTCCTGGGCTGAATAATCTTTTATTATATTGTAGGTGGTGGGGAGAATGTACTATGTAAATTGGGAAAGAATGTGTATTCTGTTGTTAGATAGTTTTTTATGTATCTGTACTCTTTATTGTGATGTTCAAGTCCTCTACTTCCTTATCTTCTATAGCTTGTTCTATTTATTATTAATTTAAAATATATTTTATTGATTTTTTACAGAGAGGAAGGGAGAGGGGTAGAGAGTTAGAAATATTGATCAGCTGCCTCCTGCACACCCCATACTGGGGATGTGCCTGCAACCGAGGTACATGCCCTTGACTGGAATCGAACCCGGGACCCTTCAGTCCGCAGGCTGATGCTCTATCCACTGAGCAAAACCAGTTAGGGCAAGTTTATAATTTTCTATCGTTATGCTTTATTGAACCTTTTGTTAATGTGTAATGACCTTCTTTGTCTCTTGTAACCTATTTATTTATTTATTTACTTTTGTTATTGTAACCTTTTAAAAAAAATTACATCCCTGTTTTGCATATCTCAGTATAACCAACCCAGCTCTCTTTTGGTTGCTATTTACATGAAATATCTTCTATTGTATCCTTTCACTTTCAACTAATTAATGTCTTTAGATCTAAAGGGAGTTTCTTCTAGCCCAGTTGGTGTAGCGTAGTGATTGAGCATCGACCCCTGAACCAGGAGGTCATGGTTGATTCCCAGTCAGGGCACATGCCCTGTTTTTGGGCTTGATCCTCAGTAGGGGACATGCAAGAGGCAGCCAATCAGTGATGTTTCTCTCTCATCATTGATGTTCCAATCTCTCCCTTCCCCTTTCTGAAGTCAATAAAAACATATTTTTTAAAAGAATAGTTAAAAAATAAATAAAGGGAGTCTCTTCTAGACTGCATTTAATTGGGTCATGGTTGTTTTTTAATCTATTCTGCCCATCTGTCTTTTGATTGAAGAGTTTTAGCAATTTACATTTGAAGTAATTACTGATAAGGAAGGATTTGTTTTTGCCATTTTGCTATTTGTTTTCTATAGGCCTTATAGCTTTTGTGCCTTCATTGTCTTCATTATTGCCTTTTTCTGTGTTTATCTGATTTTTGTTATGTTTTGATTCACCTGTCATACCTTTCTGTGTATTTTCTATAGATATTTTCTTTGTGTTGCCATGAGAATAACATTTAATAGCCCAAAGTTACAACATTCTAATAGAATTGATACCAACTTCAATACCATACTGAAACTCCTACTGTCCAGCTCTGTCCTCTCTTCCTACTGATGTCATCAATTGCATCTTTAAACATTTGTGTCCAATAATATAGATTAATATTTTTATGCATTTCTCTTTAAGTCATGGAGAAAATAAAAAGTGTACCTACAAGTCATAATTACAGTAATACTTGCTTTTATAATTGTCCATGTATTGACACTGAAAGGAGATCTTTATTTCCTCATATGGCTTCTAGTTACTGTCAAGTGTCTTTTCAGGTCAACCTGAAGAATTCCCCTTAGCATTCTTGAAGGGCAGGTTCAGTGGTAACTAACAGTAACAAACTCCTTTGACTTTTTTTAAAATTAGGGAATTTGTTAATTTCTCCCTCATTTAAAAAAAATCTTTTTATTGATTTTCAGAAAGAGGAAAGGAGATGGGGAGAGAGAGAAACATCAATGATGTGAATCATCAATCGGCTGCACGCCCCCACCAGCGATCCAGAGATCCAGCCTGCATCCTGGACATGTGACTGGGAATTTTGACCTCCTGGTTTATGGGTCAACACTCAACCACTAAGCTGGACTCTCCCGTATTTTTGAAAAACAGTTTTGCTAGGTAAAGAATTCTTTGTCGATGCTTTTTTTTTCCTTTCTGTCAGCACTTGGAATATTATCAACCCACTACTTTCTGGCCTTCAAGGTTTAGGATGAAAAATTGGCTGTTTATCTTATGGAGGGTCCTTTGTATGTGATTAATCATTTCTTTCTTGCTACTTTCAAGATTCTTTTCTTTCGCTTGCTACAGTTTGGTATTCTTCCTCCCCTTTCTCTCTTCTCCTGGGATTCCCACAGGGGTATTTTATTTCTCTTGACAGTGTCCAATAGGTCCCTATGCCTCTGTTCATTTTTCTTTCTGTTTTTCTTTTTCTGTTCCTCAGATGGAGTAGGAAGTGTAAGGAACTCATCTCCCTACCTAGATAACAATTGTCCTGGCAGAATCTCAAGTAACTATTTTGGAACTCTGGAGTCTATTTGAAAACTTGCATTTCCCAGGGGAAGGCTTGGTTGGTAAATTGAGGTTCGTTTCAGTGTCAGTCTTCAGTATGATAACACCTAACCTTCTCTTACCCCTTCAGCCTGTGGCAGGCAATCATCTTTACATTCAAGTGTGCTTGCTGGAGCCAGGATAGGAAATAAGAACCTTGTTCTCTAAATACTTGAGTTCTGTATTATATGACATATAACCTATGGTATGTGCTAGCCCAAAATGTTTGACTTCAATCCATTGAAACTTGAGATATAACTAGAAATCATATCTCGAAATACAAGGTCTAGAGCAAGCATGTCAAACTCAAGGCCCGTGGGCTGCATGCGGCCCACAACGAATATGTTTGTGGCCCAGCTAATACAAGTATGTAGGAAACATTTTAATAACAATTTTGTAACTTGTTACAATATCCTGTTATACATAATTATTAATAACGAACTACAACATTTGCTTGTGCAGTTATTCAGTGTCTGGTAAGTTAATGTTCAAGGAAAAATATTAATTTTTATTAAAATGTTCTATTTTATGTTAACGATTACTGATTTATTTCAGCCCTTTGGATTCAGCATGTCTCTATCGAAATAAACATGTTTCTATGAAAATTGAAGCTTTTGTTTTTGTGCGTCCCATATAAACTTAAACCTTGTTTATTTGGCCCATGTTAGTCTTTGAGTTTGACATGCTTGGGAGAGGAACAAACTGACCTCGAGGAAGCAAATATTTGGATTCAGAAGGTGCTTAAACTGGTCTAATTTCTTTAATAAGCCAATGTCTTTAAATTTTTTTCTTAAGGGCTATTAAAAAATACTTGGGAACACTACTAGAAGCAATATGTGGCCCTGGATTTGATACTAACTTGGGAAACTAGCTGTTAAAAAATGTATTACAGGTGACAGAAAATTGATTATAGTTAGGTATTAAATGAGAG
This sequence comes from Myotis davidii, assembly GCF_000327345.1. Lineage (NCBI taxonomy): Eukaryota > Metazoa > Chordata > Mammalia > Chiroptera > Vespertilionidae > Myotis > Myotis davidii. Next base: position 4,964,335 of record NW_006294400.1, on the reverse strand, counting down.
GAAGATTTACTGAAATATTACTGATTTGGGAAAGCCAACAGGAAAAACATTGTTAGGTTGATATATAATTTGAATATGATCTAGGAATTATATGAGAGGAAAAGTGACTGAAATAATGTGTATGCTCGTTGACTAAAGTAGATTTCTACACTGTGACGTCATTTGGAAAAACTATTTTGACACAGAAGGACGTATTTAAAGTATTAACATCGGTGGTGGGAATGTGATATTTTTATTTTAGCGTGGGTGTATTTTTCTCCAAGATATACTATTCTGTAATAAAATGTTGTTACAAAATTTTCTCTTAAGGTTTACATATATATTGGGGCGTACATGAGTCAAGAAGTACATGCATGTATGGTCACCAAAATAAAGGTGGTTGTCAGGAATTCAGGGCATTTTACTTTCTTCCTAATACTGTATCTTTTAAATGGGTATTGTTACTATATAAGTGTATAAGGAGAAAGGAACAGAACTATTTCTTGAGGGAGTTTAGCGAGTCTATTGTGACAGACAAGTCACAAAGAGGACTGTAACAGAACACAGCTTTTTCTCTGGTTGATTTTGATTCAGTATCCACAGGAAAACACTGGGAATGAGTCATTGCCCAGGAAAAAGCATATGCTATTTGAATTAAAAGAAAAGAGTAAGGAAGAGGTTGTAGAATTATAAATTATCAAGACTGAAATAGCACCTTTAATCATTGTTTTTATTTCCAACTACATTGTAAATTTATTCAGGACAGGGAATTCAAAATTCGTTACATTGTCGTTGCTCCATATTCTACTTCTGAATGATTTTCAAATAAAATTCCAGCCGCATTTTCGAGTAACACTGAAACAACCTTGTTCATTTCTGTGCTACTCTGCGTGCCTCTAATAAGCTCAAGGCCTTGGACAGAGAGTCAGAAGTTTTACTTCTAGACTGAATTCTCTAACTTAGGTTGGGCTCCTTTGTAAAACGAGAAAACTCAGATTCTCATATGTTTGCAGTAAAGCCAAATAAAATATCCGGGACCCATCACTATCGTTGGCACATTCGTGCCCTCTCAATAAAGGCCAGGTGCGTTGACTAACACTGTTACGCGCTGCTTTTGAAGAAGTACTCAACGTGAAAAGTGAGCAGAAGATCCCCTGCTCAAAAGGTGCTAGCGGCCTGCGCCCTCTCCCGCTCCCTCCTAGTCCCTCCTAGTCCCTCCATCCCCTTCCTGGCTTCCAGTCCCTGCTCAGCCACTACCTGTCCAAGCCCACCGGCCACGGGGCTCCTCGCCAGTGCAGACCCCGCGCAGGCGCAGACTAGGGGCGGGCTCAAAGCCCAGGTGGGGCGTCGAGGAGAGGAAGTACGCCCTCGCCGCTTGTTGTTGGGCCAATGGGGCGGCGCGGCTCCGCCGCGGACCTATGACACGGGGCGGGAGGCGGGCAGAGAGCGGAAAAAGCCGCTCTCACGTGAATAGGGGGCGGGGAAGACGGGGGCTGGGCAGCTAGGGAGGCCCAGGCGACGAAGCCTCCCGGACGGCGAACGGCAGGCGGTGGAGGAGGAGACGGCGGGTCGGGTAGGGCCGCGTTTCCCCTCCTCCTCCTCCCACCTTCCCTCTACCAAGCCAGGGGGTATCCTCTGCGAGGAGCCAACCTGTGTTCCCATCCCGCGGGCCAGGGCCGGGGAGACTGCGTTCAGCTCCCTCGAAGAGCCGTGTTGTGAGGGGAGCTGTGATTGGGGGGAGGGGAAGCTGCGGCGGAGGGGAGAGGGCGCATGCGCAGGTGGGAACGCTCTCGGCGCCCCTGCCCGAACCGGTTCCCCCTGTCTTGGGTGGGTGTCTGTCTGCAGAGTCTTACACTTGTGGCTGCCCCTCTGGGCCCCTAGCAAAGCCTGTTTGGCTTTTGACTTTAATGTTTGGAGCCAGGTCCTGTGTGGGCATCTGGCCTCTTCCTCCGCCTCAGTTTCTCCCTCTTGCCCCCAGGGCCCGTATCTGACTTGGGCTGGCCTCGGCCCCGGCCCCGGCCCGTCTTCCTGGGCTGTGACTCATTTGAAAGACTTGCTTTCTTCTGGTGTGGATCTGCCCTCTCGTGCTGGCCTTACCATCTCATTTTCCCCGCCTAAACTTGAAGTGCCTGCGGCATCCCACTCGCCCCATCTTCTTTAAATATCTGCTCCCAGTACTTCCTTGCTGTGGATGCAAACTTCAGGGTTTTAGGTGTTAAGCCAGAAAATAACCAGACTTCCAGGAATTCGCTGTCCATTGCCTGGTAGTACTTTGGTCAGTATCATTCAAGCTGTTACCGTCTGCACCTGCTTTTACAGGCATTTCCATACTAGGGTTACTCGGGGACTCTTTTAATTTATATTGGAAGCAGAAGTAATCATGATACTGGTACTCACACTACTAGTTCTCCATTAGTTCAAAATCCTGTTCCAATTTGAATGTGAGATATTTTATAGCTTTTGTTATTTTTATCAATGGAGGGAAAAAAAACTGCCAGGGATAGGTTTCATAATTATTTTGTTATTTTCACTCTAATAAACACCTGTATTCACATACGTGTGTGTGTGTGTGTGTGTGTGTGTGTTTCCAGCTGCTTTGTTTATTTAGGAAGTAAAAAACAATGGAGGGTGACTTAAACTGTGTCACATTAAACTGATGTTTGAAAAGTAGTTGAAAAAAGACTTAGTTGCCAAGGAAGTGCACATTTAACTTAAAAAAAAAAAGGGACCTGTTGGTGGAGAGTGCTGTTTTATATATTTTGAAGGCTTTTAAGTAGTGTTTACTCAAACTGCAAATGAATAAGGGAGAGAATTCTTTGTGATCTTGCTTTGTAGAACTCAGTTTGCATTAGTAAAATTTGAATCCATGATTGATTTGTATGAGTAACATTTAAAATTCATAAGTGGCTTTAATAGGATTTATCAACTCAAATTTGTAATTGAACTGTTGCTACTTTTTGGTACATTTCCTTTTTGTTGTTTTAGTTTTATAATTCAGTGTACAGTTAATTAACTCCTTGGTGTTAAGGTATATATTTGTCTGGATAGTTAACCTATAACTATAGACACATTTTGGCCTTTTTTTGGCATGGTGTTCTATTAGCAGTTTACAGGTGCTTACTCTGGATTAAGAGGTAATTTAGTGATACTGTAAAAGTGAAGGCACCTGCTTCTTATCTTTCCTACTGCATATTGAAAGAAGTGTATTCTGCATATTATTTACATGAGGGTGACATGATTTTTCCACAAATATATATCAACTTTACAGCCCAGATTCTTTAAAGAAGTCATTGTCTTTTATTGAGTATATTTCCAGCTAGACTTTGCAGCCCAGATTCTTTTAAAGAAGTCATTGTCTTTTATTGAGAATGTGTCCAGCTAAAATAAAACCTACTTTGAAGGTCTCATCATTTCACAGTAATTGTTTTTAACAAGTGACCTTTGACTGCAGGCTTCAGAAAATAATTCATTTTAATTGGTGCTACTGTTGAGTGTGCTGAGGTTTTGACATAGGCTGCCTATAATATCTGTGTAGTTTTCAATATAATCAGATATCATTAACCTTTTCAAGCATGTGGAATAAATGAATAAAACTCATATCATCTTTCTTGGTGATAAAACTCAAATATTAAAGACATACTAATTTAACTAACATAGATAACTCATAGTTGGGCATGACATTTGGGTGCTTTGTATGTAATTGCCTTGTTTTATTGGTTTTCCATAGTTAGGTCCCAAAGAAAGAAAATCCAAGGCTAAAATAGAGTCATGTCCATTGGTATATATGAAAAAAAAACAGTTTATCAGTTTAACAGCTGTTTCATTTTGCAATAATTTAGTTACCTTGTTCTGTCCCTCCTGTCCTCTTGTTTTCTGATCATCCTCAGATAGAAAACTTGTAAGTCAAAACAATATTAGATAGACATTTAAACTTACATTGTAACCTCTCTTGTTAACCCTAACAGCTATCTTTCCCTTTGTGTGCAAAGACTGACCAAATATGGCAGTTTGCAAGTCATTAGCACTTTAGTTTATAGAATTTAACCTGGTAAGTTTTTCTCTTTCCAAAGCAACTGTAATACTTTGAGGTAGTCAACAGTGAGAATTTCTTAATGGTTCTTTATATCATAGTAGAGTTCTATAAGGCCTAACCTCCCTTTTTCTATGGATCATTAAATAGTAAAAGTAAAACTTGTTTTCAAGTTCATGCATGACATTAAATAGTGTATATTACCTTGGCTTTAAAATATGAAGGAGTATATCTTAACTATATTTTTGAAACTTCTTTTTCCCATTTTCCATTATTTATACATTTTGGTAATTATAACCATCAACCTATGGTTATAATTTTCCATTTTCTGAGGATGACCTTTATATCAGGGAAAGAAGTTGATATGCAGAATCTTCCTTAGGGGACATATTGTAAATATCATCAAGGGTATTAGAGACAGCATTTAAGGCTAAATTGGATTGAAAGTTGGGTATTTCTGTAATACTACTGTAGGGAAGAGGCTTGAGTTAATCATTTTAATATTTTTACTGTATAGGCAATAAATTCTATATGCCCTTGAAGTTTGCTGATAAATGGATTCTGGCAATGTAAGAAAAGGAACATATCACATAAACCCCTTTGCTGTGATACATGATTGTCTATGACTAGACCTCTGATATATCTGCAGAAGAGAAATGGTATGGTTATATCTTTATTGTACTTACCTGTTTAGTTCTCTGCGAATTGAAGAAAAGGGTGATTTCTGTCTAAAATTGTTCCCTAGCAGAAGGTTTTATTTTTGCTTTTGCTTGTGAGAAAAGATCTTTTCAGGTAGTTTTAAAAACACCTGTGGAACTTGAATATTTATTAAAATTTTTAATATGCAGTGCCTATTCCAGTGCTGTTAATGAAGATGTTCAGAAAATGTTTATTGATTGCCCATACTTGTCAAATGTCCCACCATCCTTGTGAAACTGTGGACCAGGGTCTTTTGTTTTTATTTATTTTTTTATCAGAAAGTGCATGAAACGTGTCTTTTGCCAAACATTTGTGGTTTGTCTATACACATTCCCCTGAAAGTCATAGGTCATAGAAAGGAGAAACATATTTATTGCATATATCTTAGGCTTTGGTTATCTATCAGATGATTTGCTTGCATGGCATTAAATTCACATAGTTTAAGGAGAAATGAGTAATAAATGTTTCAGATTTGAGTGTAGACAGGTTGACACTCTAAATGGGATAGATTTGTTTTCTTCACTGTAGATAAGAAGAAAACATATGACTAATTTCCTAAAAGGAAGAAAAGTTTTTGAATGATTCTGTATTGCTCAAAAATATTCACATTTTTATATTTAAAAAATGAATTACATTATGCTTTAGAAATTTGTTTCAGAATAAGTAAAGACAAGGTTACCTTTAAAAAATATCTATATTAGCAAGGTCAGAAATACAATCTGACCTTGTGAATGAGTAGTACAATAATATTAAGCTGACTTTTCCTGTGTTCCCAGAGATAAGTGTCTGTTGTGGAAATGCCATCCGAATAATTTAAATAGTTCGTTTCAGAGCTACTGTGTTGTGGGGGGGGGGGTTTCTTTCCTGAAATAGCCACAGGAACATGGGGAAACCACTTATATGGGCTAGTTTTTTCAGGTGTCAACAGAATTGCACTTAATCAGTAGTGTTAAATGAGCTGTAGGTGCTTTTCATCTCCTGGCCTTACATCTTCTGTCTTTCACTGACCAGAGGTATCAGTATATAGAGAGGAGAGTGTGAACTTTAGAATAAACTGATTTAGATTTCCCAAGCCTGCCACTTACTGAGTATATTATATAACTAAAGGTAACCTACTTAGTGACTCTGAGACTCAGTTTCTTCACTTGTAAAAATGGAACTAATGCTTCTATCAAGGATTAGGACTTGAAAGCACCTGGCATCCCTGCTCCTTTCCTGGATACTCATTCACAAAATAATAGAAAGGGTTCAGTCCCCTCATTTTACATATGAGAAAACTGAAGCTATAATATCATGTATTGTATATCAAAAAGGACTAAGAAGTTCAACTCCCAGTTGTTGTTGTTTTTTTAAAACCAGACTGTTGTTGACTTTTAAAAGTCTTAATGAAGCTTGATTATTCATGAGAAAGTGAGAAATAACTCTGAAAACATTGGCTGACTTCTTTAGGCACTTTACTGATTTTGTGAGTTTTATTCTAACAATCCTATTAAGTTACAACCAGTCTTTAAAAACTTTTATTGACCAATGAATGGATAAACAAAATGTGGCATATACATACATTGGAATGTTATTGAACCTTAAAAAGAAAGGAAATTCTGACATAGGCTACAACATAGATGAACTTTGAAGTGATATAAGACAGCCATAAAAAGACAGATATTGGTATGATTCCACTACTTATATGAGGTCCCTGGAGTAGTAAAATTCATAAAGATAGAAAGTAGAGTATTGGTTGCCTGTGGGAATGAGAGTTATTGCTTAGTGAGTGTTATTGTTTAGTAGGTGTTATTTCAGCTGAAGAAGATGAAAAAGTTATAGCAATGGATGGTGGAGATGGTTCCACAACGATGTGAATGTACTTAATGCCACAGAACTGTACATTTAAATATGGCTAAAATGGTAACGATTATGATGTTATGTATATTCAAGCACAATTTTAGAAGATTAAAATTTTAAAAATATTTTAAAAATTAAAAAACTTAAGATAATACTTTTGTCTTACAAATTCCTATATTCCTAAGGTGTTTATTTTTTTTATTTCATCTGGAATTGAACTAAAAGATTAACTCCATAGTTTAAGGAAGTAAATTGTCACAGGCATTATAGGTTAAATTTTGCCTAACTGACTTAGATAAAGTGGTTTATCTTGCCTAATTGCTGTAGGCCCAAAATTAATAAGTTTTTTTTCTTTTGTTTGTGCTTTTATAAGCAAAGCTAAAATTATTCAGAAAGCTTACATTAATATGGTTCTCAAAGAGTTACTTTAGCCCTCAAATTCAGTGTCAGACTTAAATGAAGACACACATCTATTGTTTAGCAATTAGTGTCGTGATGGAAAGGAATTTTTTTTTACAAATAAACTAGAGGCCTGGTGCACAAAAATTTGTGCACTCGGGGGGTCCCTCAGCCTGGCCTGTGCCCTCTTGCAGTCTTGGAGCCCTTGGGGGATGACCACCTGCTGGCTTAGGCCTGCTCCCGGGGGATTGGGCCTAAGCTGGCAATCAGACATCCCTCTTTTCTTTTCTATTCTGGGATTTATTTACCTTCTATAATTGAAATCTTGTTGCTGTCACTGCTCTGAGGCCACGGCCTGCTGAAAGCAGGTATCTGGGTTTGTTTAACTTCTATAATTGAAACTATGTTGCTTTTGGAGCTCAGAGCCGAGGCACAGCAGGCGGGGAACCTTGGCTTCCTCAATCACTGGAGCAAGCAAGCCTCCTGCTCGCTTCAGCTGCGTGGCTGCCAGCCGCCATCTTGGTTGGGTTAATTTGCATATCTTGCTGATTAGCCAATGGGAGGTGTAGCAAAGGTACAGTCAATTACCATGTTTGTCTATTATTAGATAGGATAAGAAGGGATGATTTTCTGTAGAGTTTTGTTAGATTTCCCCACCCTTCCCAGGGATAGGCTGTAAGAAATTTATGTGAAAACTAATGCAGGGAAACAAACTTCAGAGCTAGAAAAAAAAGAAAAAGGCTGAGATTAACATAGTGCAATTTAAAAAATACCATATCTTCTCTTGCACTCTGCTTGATTAGTTTTAAAGGGCTACAAACCCACAGGAATTGGCCTGCTATAGCATCTTTGAAATTTGATTCCTTTGCTGTTTCCTATCTTGTTCTTTTTCTGAGCAGAGAGTAATCTTACCAGATCTGTATTTTAGAAGAACGCAACTAGGAGGAGCATAAGAGTTTGGATTGGAATGGGGAGATAATGGAGACAGGAACACCACAGAGGAGAGCTGCATTTCAGAAAAGAACAGTGGTACCTAGATACCAGGTTTTGGATCAAGTTCCATAATTTTCTCTATGAACTTAAGTTATTGAACCAGTCTAGTTCCAGTTTGTCTGTCATATGAAGTTAATACCTATTTGGCAAGGTTAGTATAAAGATTAGCATTAATGCATATAAAGCTTCTTAGTACCATCTTACCTGATAATAGACAAACATGTAAATTGACCGTCTCTCTGCTATGCTCACCAGCCAATCAGGAGAGTATGCAAATTAACCCAACGAAGATGGCGGTTAATTTGCATACATAGGTGCGAAGGGCGGAGCAGCAAAGATGGAAGGCTCTGGGCCGGAGCGAAGGCCTGGGTTGCCGGTGCCAGAGGAAAACCGTTGTCGGCAGCCAGGGGAAGGGAAGGCCTATTGCACGAATCTCTTCGTGCAACGGGACTCTAGTGTTGGGTATAAAATTGGAACTCTTTAGGTTTAGCAAGGTGATTTAAATATTCCCCTTAAGATTCCCTAAAACTGCACTCATTTTCTTACTGGTTGACCAACAAAAATGATGGGCATTGAGAGGGAAGTGATAAGAGAGTATTTGGGTCCAAAGGGAATCCAAGATATGTTTTGTGACTCAGTGTTGTTTAACTTGTTTTGGCTGTGAAAGTTGGCAACTTGCCAAAGAGTTAGCCACAGTCTGGGTGGCCCTTTTTGAGTCTCTTCATTCCAGTCATCATTCGTATTCACATCCTAATCATGTGTATGTACTATAGCATATTTGTCATTTGTCCTCACATTACTTAGACCGTATCAGTTAAACACTGATGTAAAGTATTATTCAACCAATCAAATTTATTGAGTACTGACAGTAGGCAAAAATAGGATATGAAGATAATATGAATAAAATCTAAGTTCCCTGTCCTCAAGTAGTTTTATTTTTAAACTAGAGACCCTGTGCACGAAATCCGTGCACTTGGGGTGTGTGTGGGAGGTTCCCTCAGCCCAGCCTGTGCCCTCTCGCAGTCCAGGAGCCCTTGGAGGATGTCCGACTGCCGACCTAGGCCCGCTCTAAGCCGGCAGTTGGATGTCCTTAGTGCTGCCGCCACTGTGCTCGCCAGCCGTGAGCCCAGCTCAGGGTTTCTGGCTGAGTGGCGCTCCCCCTGTGGGAGCGCACTGACCACCAGGGGGCAGCTCCTCCATTGAGTGTCTGCTCCCTGGTGTTCAGTGCGTGTCATAGCGACCAGTTGTTCCATCGATTGGTTGATTTGCATTTTAACCTTTTATTATATAAGAAGGATATATTTTTATTGATTTCAGAGAGGAAGGGAGAGGGAGAGAGAGATAGAAACATTAATGATGGCTGCCTCCTGCATGCTTCCTACTGGGGAATGAGTCCTCAACCAGGGCATGTGCCCTTGACCGGAATTGAACCCAGGACCCTTCAGTCCACAAGCCGATGCTTTATCCACTGAGCCAAACCAGCTAGGGCCACAAGTAGTTTTAAAGGGACTGTGTGAGCTCAGTGTATTCCCAGAACTTACCTTGTGGTTTATATTTAGCAAGTGTTTCTAGAATGATCAACCAATACAGTGCAGTAGGAAAGATAGAATATTTTACTGTGTGATAAATGCTATAATTCTGTGGTAGAATTAAAAAGCAAATGAAAGCTTTAGGAACCCTAGAGGGAAATAAGGAATATTGCAGAGGGAAATAGGGAGATTGAATGTTTGATTGTATCACCAGATTGTTGTTTGGGGAGAAGGACTAACTGGGAAAGTGAAGACATTCCTACCTTAGCAAACAGCGTGAGCAAAGCCTTGAAAGTATAAAAATGCATGACTAATTTAGTGAGTTGTCTAGTATGGTTTGATAGAAATAAGAGTTAAGACTAGAATGATAGAGTGGCTTCAGAGATTTTGAAGAATTAATGATATAAGGAATTTGGATTATTATTTTTAAAAATATTTATTATTGATTTCAGAGAGGAAGGGAGAGGGAGAGAGAGATAGAAATATCAATGATGAGAGGGAATCATTGATTGGCTGCCTCTTGCATGCCCTCTATTGGGGATCAAGCCCCCAGCCCTAGCATGTGCCCTTAACAAGAATCAAACCCCAGACCCTTCAGTCCACAGTCCATTGAGTCAAACCGGCTAGGGTGGAATATTTTTGTTTTGAGTCAGGAGCAATCAAAGGTTTTGAGGAATGGGTGGGATATACAATCAAATTCTGAATTTTAGAAGTTAACCAACTATGGGATGCTGATAACCAGTTACTAGAGAGTCTAGAAAAGGAATTTACATGTAGAGAAGTTGAAAGAATGAGATACTCACCAATCAGTGACATGAATGATAGGAAAGCAGGAATAGATTTGGGAAATACGTTTTGAAATTAAAATCCTTTAGAGTTTCAAGGGAGAATGAGAAAAGGATTCAAGGATTTTTTGACATTCCTGTCTTGTATCAGTAGTTGTTAACCAGGATAGGAAACTTACAAGGAAGAATATACTTGTGTAGTGAATGGGGGTCCGCTTTGCACACGTGGAATTGATTTTGAGATGGGCATGGGACATGTAGCAGAGCCCTCCTATGTGTTTTCATAACACCCTTTGCATACCTCTATTATAGCAAACACTAGACTGTACTGTATTGTAAGTACTTGTTTCTGTGTGTTTTTCCTATACCACTGTAAGCCTGTCAGAAGTAAAGAGAAGTTAGCCAGTGAGCTAGTGAGATAGCCAGGAGGAAATGTGGAAAAAGAAGAGGAACGGGATAGAATTTAATGAATGGACAGAAGAGAAGGAACTTAAATGACAGCTGAGAAAAGGTAGCAGAGGTAGAAAATGGAAGGAAAAAGAAGCGTTTCAGAATAAGAAAATGGTCAGTATTTTCATTTATTTCAGCTGGTAGAAGTAAGATGAGAACAGAAAAGAACTCTTTTGGCTTTGAAATTGTGTTGTTGATTTTTAGAAGAGGTTCATGAGAGTGAGAGGAGGGTGGGCAGATTTTTGAGAGGGACTGCTCAGTTTGTGTGGGGAATACCTTTGAAGTGGTAGAGCTGGAGGCAGTCAATACTATTCCTTTACGAAGAAAGAGTTTCAAGAAAACTAAAGGAATAAAGATAAGTCTGAGCCCTGGACTAGTGGCTGGACTAGCACAGTTAGTCTCAAGCATGTCAAGTTCAGTTACAAGTACCACTCATACCTTTTTTATCAAGTTAAGTAGGTCATTGGGTTCACATTTTGGCTTTGCCTCTAAGCAGTTACATTGCAACCCTAACCTTGAATAAGTTACACCATATCTTTAAGCCTCAATTTCCTCATCTGTAAAATAGATATGTAATGATTAAATTAGGCATTCACCAGCAAATTGTAATACTATATATAGGCACTATAAAAAATGTAAAATGCTGTGGGAGCAGAAATAAGGCAAATAATTCATTTGGCTTGGGGGTGAAAATGGGCAGACTATTAGAAAAGGGAGGATTAGATTCATGAATGATGAGTTGCAGTTGATGGAGCACAGAAGCAAGGAAACCACTTTAAGAAGAGTATACTATGAGTACAGATACGTGGAGGTATTGAAGTTCAGATGCTTCTCGACTTATGATGGGGTTATGTCCTGATGAACCCATCATAATTTAAAATATTGTAATTCAAAAATGCATTTAATATATCTAACCTACCGAACATCATAGCTTAGCCCAGCCTGCCTTAAATGTGCTCAGAACACGTACATTAGCCTACAGGTGGGCAAAATTATTTAACAGAGACTATTTTATGCTAAAGTGTTGAGTATCTCAGGTAATTTATCATGTGTATCGCTTTTGCACCATCATAAAGTTGTACCATCATAACTTAGGGATTGTCTGTACACAGGGTGTCCCCAAAAATGTTTACACATCTTGATTATAAAGTCAGTGTTTATTAACATAAAGTTCATTTTCAAAATTTAAAAGAATCTACAGAAATGAATTTATTTTTTTTGTCAACACATGTTTTCAAACTGATGATCATTCTGGTCCAAGCACTGCTGATAATGAAAAACAATGGAATTGCAAACATCAAAGAAAGAATAATTTCGTTCTGTATTTGTGCACCCTCAATTCATCGACTGTTGCTGGTTTTGTACTGTAACTTTATCTTTGATGGATCCCTATAGGATACATTTTCTTCAGAGCTTCATCTGGCTTCATCCATTCTTTCAAATAAGTTATACCTGAAAAGGAATGAAAATTGAGTTATCAGCTGTTACTTAAAGTGTGTGTACATTTTTGGGGTACACCCTATATGTCCTTAGCAAAGACATTATTACCACCTCTAATACATATCTTAGCTCCATATCTAAGCGCCTCTCTGAACATGTTCCCATAGTAGTAGTTTTTGTTTTGTTTTTACCCTAAATCAGTACCTATTCAGTATTCTCAACTAAACTATAAACTCTTTGGGGGCGAGAATCTAATCTGTTCTTCAGACACTAGACACTCAGTAAGTATTCATTGACTGGATGAAGCAGAACTACAATAAAAAAAAGTTTTCAAAAGTACATTCTGGAGCATGCATTTAGATTTTGTGCTATGAAATGTAGAGCTGTGATTTCCTGGAAGCAAAGAAATTTAAGTAGAAAGCAGCAAAGAGTTCTCGATTAGAGCCTTAGTTATAGCTAGTTAAATGATCCTTTCTTGGAGTTGCCATTTCCTTATTTGTTTAATATTATTTATGATTTCTAAGTTTTCTTTCAGCTATATTATTTAGAGATTGTGTGACTCATGCTGCCAGGTGGTTATCTAGGTGTGAACCTTTGAAGGAAAAATAGTGCGAGGCATGTGGTATATGTTCAATTAATATATGTTCAATTAAAAATCCAAAGAATAAATCAGAATTTCTTAATTGGAAAGATTAAACAGACTCTCAGAACCTTTACTTAGAGGTACAAGATGAGCATAGAGCTGGAGTTACTCCCGCTAATTGGTTAAAGCTTTCTGACTATATTATAACATTGTATTTGTTCTGTTGCTGTTTTGGCAACCAAATGAGAACATTGCCACAAAGTATGCAGAACCAGGTTTTTAAATGGTAGATGAATTTGAGTTTTATTTTAGGAGTCAATAAATAATTGAATGGCTTTTCATAAGTGACACATTTTTATACTTCCTGTTGGGAATTTATGGCTTAAAACACTTTTATTGGTAATGTTCATATTGAGTAGAGTTCTAAGAAACTGTGAAATGGGGAGGTTAAGTTTTTAATGGACTTCTGATTCCTTGCTACATAAGGTATTTCCCAATTGTAGAATTTATGATTGCCCTGACTTTAATTTATTTCTCTTGGAGGTTAATGTAGAATTTTCTTTCTTAAAAACACATGTTAGTTCAATAATGGTAGGAAAACCTTAGTGATTTACTTGAGTGCCTTCAATATAATTTATTTGTACATCTTTACAAATTAAAGGATAGAAAACAGAAGTGTAGTACTGTTATAATTTTAAAGGCCAAGAACAGAGTTGCAACATGTGCCAAATAAATTACTGTAGATAGAGTTGTTCTCAAGGGAATATGTTTTATTTATTTGAAATCTGAAATATCTTGGCTCTGAATAGCATTAAATTCCCTTATTATCTAGATTAGAAAACCTAAACTGTAAGTGATGAAAGTCTTGGGAAAATATTTTGGAAGTGTTTTTTAAATAGTTTTTCCATTTGTATTTTGTAAGAATTAGAGCATAAATGAATATCTGGTAGACATTCTTTTTGAGTATCTTTATGGTTTTTGTTTTTCAGGCATTTTAAAAATATTTAATCATTCATGAGTTGAGCTTCATTCTTGAGTCATGGATGACAAGGCTTCTGTTGGAAAAATCAGTGTGTCCTCAGACTCAGTATCCACTCTTAATAGTGAAGATTTTGTCTTGGTTTCCAGGCAAGGAGATGAGACACCATCTACAAATAATGGGAGTGATGACGAGAAAACAGGACTCAAGGTAAAACTCCATAACCTAAGTTTCTTCTGTTTAACCTTGCTAAGCCCATTGCAAAATTTGGCCTTAATGGGAAGGTATATGGAGTGCAAGTGAGAACATGGAAATAATATCCTTTCTTTTTTAATACTAAAAAGTTTTATTTACAATTAGTGATAGTGACACATTTATATTTGATTAAAAATTTTTAATTTGATTACTCCTAAACTTCTATTACTCCTAACTGTCAAAATTAGCAGTCGTGTAAACATTTGTAATTTTAGTGTTGTTTTCACTTTCTCATTGAATTTGAAGTGATTGTTTTGGTGTATGTAGTGTAAGGGCAGTGGCAGGTCAGCAGTGCTATTTATAAAAAAGAATTTTAGTATTATTGAAGTGGACCTTTAAACTCCTGGCTTTTGGCCACTTCTGTTTGTTCATATTTTCTCAGCCAAACAATTATTACTTCTTTTCCCATACTCTGTTATTGTTTTGCTCTTTATGGATATAAATATAAAGTTTACCTGTTAGCATCATTTAAAATGTAAGTAGCTTTAGAAACATTTCTATTCCTGTTTACATATTTTCATTTAACAAGTCTTTCTTATTATCAACTGTGTGCCAAGTACTATCCTATATAATAAAAGCCTAATATGTAAGTTGTCCCCTCGACCTGGAGTTTGACTGCTCGCTATGACATGTGCTCACCACCAGGGGGTGGTGTGGAACATGGCGGGTGTCGGTGATGCGGTGCTGCCGGCCCCGATGGGCCCCCACGAGAGTGGGACCGTGGCGGGATGGTGGAGCGGGTGAGTGGGTGGTGCCAGGCCAAGATGGGTGCAAGTGGGGCCTGATCAACCTGCAGACGACTAGTGGCAGAAGTGGGGCCGCCACCTGGCTCCCAGGTGCTAAGGGAGCCAGGCGGGGCCCAGGTGCTGCCTAGGGCCCAGCGGTCAGCTGGGACCTTCCCTTCCATGCCAGACGCTTGTGCTTCGATTGCCAGCCAGGCCTAGGGACCGTGCCTGTGCACTAATTTTGTGCATCAGGACTCTAGTTCTAAATACTTGAGATACAGTGGTGAATAAGATAGGTAAAGAAAGCCCTGTGTCCTTCTTGGAGGAAACAGACTACAAGCAAATAAGAAAGCAAATATAAGTAAATTTAAGTGCTTTGAAGAAAATCAAAGTAGGATATGTGGATAATGAGTGAAGGAGGTACTATTTTAGAGAATGTCTTGAAATGACATGTGAGCAGAGACCTGAATGAAATGAGGAAGAAGATCAAGGAGAAATCAGGGAAAAGAGCTTTCCACAGGGGATAGAAAACAGACCCTGAAGAGGCTTCCCCTTATTAGGACAGAGATAGAACAGAATGAATGAAGTAAGTAAGTGCTAGAAGATGAGATCCAATGACAGGTAGGGCTGGTTTAATTAGAACTTTTTAGAGTTTAGTAGGAATTTGGGCTTCGTTACAGATGTGAAAGAAATTTTTGGAGAGTTTTGAATGGGGCATGATATATTTTTCACTTTTACAAAGCTCACTGGCTGGGCACCTCCAGCATAACAGCATGGAAGTTCTGTGGAACTGTTCCCCAGCAGCAGTGGTAATAGTTATTAAAAAACAACCTCTGAAAGTCTGTGGAAATGTTCTAAAGGATGAAGAAACATTTATTCAAGGAAATTTACTAAAATTTGGTAAACAATTCTATGGTATTTGAACCAAGACCCGTTTTTTCCCCCTCCTCTATCCCAGCCAAACATCATGGTAATAAGTCCATTTCACATTGGTGCAATCAAGAAAATAGGGTTTCCTTCCCACCCCGCTCCCACCCCCCAGCTCACAGGTCTGAGGGCTATCTTATAGACAATAGCATTTCTCACCCTGCCTCCAGCTTTTTTTTTTTTTTTTGCTGGCCAAGTGTGACAGTGGTGGGGGGCCCAGCCCTTAACTCTGCATGGAGGCTATACATTGGGCGTAGTGCTGCTGAGTATACCAGGAGCCTGATTGCCCTTGCATGTAGAGTAGTGGTCCCCATGACTAGAGTCAAGCCAAAAGGACTTGAGACTATTCTTCCACCTCCCATACCCACCAAGTGCTCAGCTTCTGAAGATGAGGTATCACTCAAGGAGAAGCATGCCATTGTCTATACTTTCAACCTTATAGCTGTGGCTCAGAGGTTTTGCCTATAGTGAGAAGGGGGCCATAAAACAGTTCCTAATCTCTTTCCAAAGGAATTGATTTTATTTACAACAGAGTGTGGATATATTAAAGCCTAGGGGTACTCCCCAAAACAGTGGAGGTGTAGTGAAAGGTAATTGGGAAGAGATTTGTAGATTGATTGGACATACAGGTTTAACTGTAGGATTGCTAGGCGGAGACCACCTCGGATCAGAACAAAACTCAAACACTGACTTCTGGAGCTCTCCCTTCAAAGTAACCTCAATTTGGTATATTCTGTGGAGCAATTTATATTTGTTGAAAACTATACAGCAATCAGCCACAATTACTGGAGTGGTCAGAGAAGGAGACAGAGCATATTGCTAAAACCACTCTTATCCCGGGATGACTGTAGGCAAATCCTAATCTTATACCCAAAGGAGCAACATCAGCGCCTTAACACTGTGGGAATTAGGGGACTAGAATTTACTAAAATAAGCCTGCTAGGCAATAAACTAACAAGCAAGCATAAAAAATAACAAGAGTGGGGAGACCAATACTGAAAATTGATACAATATAATACCTAAAATACCTAGTTTCCAACAAACAAAAATTGTGAAAAATGCAAAGAAACAAAATACAATCCATACATCATAGAAAAGGCAGTATATACTGCCTGTGAGAATGTCATGTTGGAATTAATATACCAACTCTTCAAAGTAGCCATTATTAACATTAATGAATTGAAATAAATCATGCTTAAAGAAATAAAGTTCAGTGACAGTATTAAATTAAATAGAGAATATCATTAAGGAGATAGAAATTACAACAACAAAAAAAAAGCACCTAACTGCAATTCTGAATGGGAAAGCAAAAACTAAAATGAAAAATTCACTAGAGAAGCTCAACGGTTAATTTCAACTGGCAAAAGAAAGAGTTAACAGGAGATGATGCCATCAAAATAGCAGTACAGGAGTTTTCTACCGCTCTGCTCTCAAGGAACACTGATTTAGATAATCACTTACAGATGAGAGTACCTTTGTGAAAGTCTGGGAGTTCACCAGAGATGTTCCAGCACAGTGTTGGAGCAAAAAACATCCTAAATTAGACTCATTGAAGACTATCAAAGGACTAGTTTCACTTTACCTGTGTCACCCCTAATCCAAGGTGGCACAACGCAGTGCCAAGAGATACTTACTCAGCTAAATTGAGCAACATGTTCTCCAAATTTAAAATGTTTTCTCTATTTCCATGTAATTATAGTACACCTATACAGTATATACCATTTTTTGTGTGTGAAGACCTGGGAAGTGAAGTAGTAATAAAAGTAGATAACTCTGAGTTCTGTTATCAGAGGGAACTATAACAGGATTACTGCAAGTTTGTTGCCAGTTATGCTCACTCTTTTTGATACTTTTTCTCAGCCACTAGTAGATTTTAAAACTGCATTGAATTTAGAAAATACATTTAATATGTCTATCACTCTTCCATCTCAAAAGTTTTAATTGAGTGGTTTGTTGAATATTCAGGTGATATCTAGTAATCTACCAAGTGTTTTAGGCATTGAGGATAAGAACTCCTATTTTGAAAATAGGATGACCTAGAAAACCTTAGAATACCAGCACAAAATACTTGGGAAAGCTGGATGAAATATAACAAACACCCCTTTAATAATAGCTGTATTCATAAGACAATAAAGAAAATCCCTAAGGAACAAAAGCCAAGAGGGAACTGAAAGTTAGAACAATGCATATGAGATGACATTGGGGCTGCACTGTTCTTTACAACCAGTGGACTTTGGTTTTGATAGCAGCTACATTGGGAAAGAGAGAACGCCTTGGGTTTTACAGAGAGAGTAGTTAGAACTGAGATTTCATTATAAAGCACCCTTAAGGGCCACTCCTAACTGAAAGGATAGATTTGAAAAAACACAGGAAGAAAATAAGGAATTTTATATATCTTAGCCTGAACGCCAGTTTAGAGGAGAGCCTTGTTGAGCTTTTTGTACCCATACGCTTGCCTTCATGTATGTTTGGGATGTGAATTTACATTACGTGCATGGTCCTGGGTTGGTAATACTCCTGGGGCACATGATAGAGTAAATTGTAGAACTACTCTGGAGAAACATACTTGCCAACCGGGCTGCATGGTAGTCTCACAGATAACCCTGATAAAAAATAGTACACATTTCAAAATTTACAAATATATACAAAGGACAGTTTATCATAAGCAAGAGACAGAAATCTGAGCAGGATCAAACTCACCAAAATTCAGGCACTTGCATTAGCTGTAACCTTAAGATATACTAATTTAAATGATTAAAGATTTAAAGAAAAATTTATAAGCATTACAAAAGAACAAAATTATCAAAAAATTTAAAACAGGCAAATTTAAAATAGAACTGCAAATGAAACTTAGAGGCAGTGAAATTAAAGATTCAGCATTAATCAGCAGAATAGACATGGCTAAAGAGAGAATCAAATTTTTGTAATGTAAATCTTAGGAAATTACCCAGAAGATAGCACTGAAAGATTATAAAGTATGAAAAGTCAGTTAAGAGACATGGAGACGTGGATGAGAAGGATCAACATACTTATATCTATATACACTGAATGGCCAGATTATTATGACCACCTGACGTTTGTAGGCAAATTAGCCGTACACTGCATCATATGGGATATGGAAGCCGAAGGCCTGCTCGAACACCTTTGCTGTCTGCAGTTACCAAGATAAAATGTCTCCAATTCGCACAGGAACACAAGGATTGGACAGTCAAACATTGGAAAAAAGTCATGTGGTCTGATGAATCATGTTTCCAGTTGCATCATGCAGATGGCAGGGTGAGAATTTGGCAGAAACAGCATGAAAGCATGCACCCCCACATGCATGAGTACAGCCCTTCAAGCAGGTGGGGGAAGTGTATTGGTTTTGGGCATGTTTTCCTGGCATGATTTGGGCCCTTTGCATCAGGCATTGTGTCAGATTCCTCGCATCACCTTTCAACATCTTGTGGAGTCAATGCCAAGAAGAATCGCCAAGTATTAAAGGCAAAATGTGGCCCAACAAGGTACTGATGGGGTGGTCGTAATAGTCTGGCCACTCAGTGTATATAAAAGCCTAAGTGACTGACTGGTCGCTATGATGCACACTGACCACCAGGGGGCAGATGCTCAGTGCAGGAGCTGCCTCCTGGTGGTCAGTGCGCTCCCACAGCAGGAGCGCTGCTCAGCTGACCCATTGGTGCCAGATGCCAGGCTCATGCCCGGAGAGCACAGTTGTGGCAATGCACGCCTCTCCCGCGCAGGAGCTGCCAAGCAACAGCAACTTTGCAGAGTGCCCTCTCGCACTCCAAGACCCCCTCGGGATGTCGGACTGCCAGTTTCAGCCCGATCCCCGCAGGCCACACCAAGGGACCCCACTGGTGCACAAATTTGTGCTCCTTTGTTGAGCATCTGCTCCCTGGGGTTCAGTGCATGTCATAGCTACCAGACATTCGTGTGGTCATCTGGTTGCTTAGGCTTTTACATATACAGGCAGTCCTTGGGTTAAGTTGGACTCGACGTACGTCGTTTTGAGGTTATGTTGCCATCTCCCATTTACAGTATTTATTCAAAAAAAAATTCCATCATTTCGATGTATGTACATATGTGCTTTATGTTTTTTTAAATTTACCACAAGTAAAGGTCAGGAATTACTATCTTTTAAATTTTTTTTTACTGTTTGACTTCATTACTGCTATGTATCTAACCATGTGAATGATGTAGGTCCTTATGTAGGTGGGTTCCGACTTACAGGGAAATCAAGTTTCGTCTCACCGTAGGAACGGATCTCCAATGTAACCCGAGGACTGCCTGTATAGAATATATATACTTAAGTTTTCCTTTAGAATGGTGAAGGAAATACTTGAGATAATAGCTGAATATTTTCCAGAAGTGATGAAAGACAAATCCTCAGCTTTAAAAAGCAGTAAGTCTCAAGCAGAACGACTGTGAAACTGCAGAATATCACAGCCAAAGAAAGTCTCTACAAAGGCTGAATGATAGTAGAGATGAATTGAACCCGGTTCCTAATAGCTTAGGGTAGATGACAGTTGTTAAAAATCTTGTTAACAGCTGTTTCTCCTAATCTTTACTTCATAACTATCTATCTCATAAATCAGTGGTTTAAAACAATTTATTGTTTCTCATGATTTGGTGGATTGACTGGGCAGTTTTGCTGCTTTTCTTTAAACTCACACAACTTTATTCATCTTGCGTGTTGGCTGGGGACTGGGCTTCACTGGAGTGGCTGGGTCTCTTTCCATGTGGTCTTTCATTTTAGGCTTCTTCACAGCATGATGGTCTTAGGGCAAATGTGGAATCTGTAGGCCCTTTTAAAGACTAATGTTAAGAAATTACATGGTGTCACCTCTAGCATATTCTTTTGGCCAAAGCAAGTCACAAACGTAATCCAGATTCATGGATTTAGGGAAATAGACTATACCAGGCGTCCTCAAACCATGGCCCACGGGCCACATGCAAATACAAATATTGTATTTGTTCCCGTTTTGTTTTTTTACTTCAAAATAAGATATGTGCAGTGTGCATAGGAATTTGTTCATAGTTTTTTTTTAAACTATAGTCCGGCCCTCCAACGGTCTGAGGGACAGTGAACTGGCCCCCTGTTTAAAAAGTTTGAGGACCCCTGGACTATATCTTATGATGAAGGAGCTGTAGAAATTTTGTGGCCATATTTAATTTTTAACATCAATATAGTTAGATAAATGCTATGATAGAGGTTAACAAAAGGTGTTATAGAGTAGAGGGGATGGAAACCTACCTCGGCTTGAGTGGGGAGTCAAGAAAGACTTCTTGGAGAGGATAATGCTTTAGTTATGTCTTTTACAGAAAAGCTTTATATGATGGTATAGTTATAAAAAACACAGCTATATTTTTTAAAATGTATTTTACTGATTTTTTACAGAGAGGAAAGGAGAGGGATAGAGAGTTAGAAACATCGATCAGCTGCCTCCTGCACACCCCCTACTGGGGATGTGCCTGCAGCCAAGGTACATGCCCTTGACCGGAATCGAACCTGGGACTCTTCAGTCCGCAGGCCAACGCTCTATCCACTGAGCCAGACCAGCTAGGGCAAAAAAACAAAGCTATTTTTATTCAAATATTTTGACAACTCACATTAGAATCTGAGAACTTTCCATAAAAATTTAGAACATGTTGTGTTTTCACTGCTTGACTCCTTTGGTGTAGGAATCTTACACCTTTAGTTAGCTCTTAGCCAAAGATATTCTATAAATGTTGATTGAGTTACATTGATGAGCTAGTACTTCTTAGGTGGAAAGTTTAGTTAGAGAATTTTTAAAACATTTTAATCTTCATAGTTTTCTTTTTGACAAATCCAGTTAACATTATTTTAGTTGGAAAAAAGTTGCCAAGTTTTATTAAAATAGCAGATAACAAAAATTACTCCTCACTTATTATTGCCTAAACTAATCTTCTGACTCAGTTTCTGATATTGTTTTAGAATTAGGTGATCTTGTCCTCTGTAATGCTGAGCTTTTATTCAGAAAGCAAAGATACTGAACCCTGAATGCACAGTTGAATTTAGAGGATCAGGGTGGTGGTGGGGAAGACACACAAGTAAATTTGTCATAAAATTCATCAAGTGCTAGAATATAGATATGATAAGAATTACATGGGAACATAATTGTTACTTAAAGAAAAGTTTCATAGAACAGACAGCAGTTCAGCAAAGCCTTAAAGAATGATCAATAATTTCCCAAGGAAGTGAGTCTGTTGACATGTGGAAAGATCGAAGGTTTGAAAGGGTCTGGAGTCAGGACCACCACATACAGTAGAATTGTATGTACTTTTCTTTTTCTCCCAAGGTGCAAATAGCCTTTTTGTCAGTTGTTTTCTCTAATTAAAAGAAGATATGCTTAATACAGGAAATTCAGATAATTAGAAAAGTAAAACCCAGTCATAATTCCATTATTTAGCAAAAATGACCATACATTTTTGAGGTGTTTCTTCAGTTCCCTTTTAGGATGAATTCACAAGGTGTTCTGTTCCTCCCCCTTTTCTTTTTATTTTACTTTTTAAAATTGATCTGAGAGAGAGGAAGGGAGAGAGGGGGAGAAAGGAAAACAGAGGGAGAGAGAGTGAGAACATCAGTGTGAGAGTCAGTCAGTTGCCTCCTGCATGCGCCCCAACCAGAGGTGGAACCTGCAACCTGGGTATGTGCCCTGACTGGGAATTAAACCCACCATGACACTCCAACTGAGCCACTCCAGCCTGGGCCCTTTCTTAAAAAAATTATTTATATATTTATTTCGTTGTTGTTGGTAATCCTCATTAGAGGACATTTTTCCATTTATTCTTAGAGAGACTGGTAGGGAGGGGGAGAGACAGAGAGAAACATCAATGTGAGAGAGACACATTGATTGGTTGCCTTCCACAAATCACCCAGAACTGGGGATAGCCTCAACCGAGGTACATGCCCTTGACTGAAATATAATCTGTGATCCTTCAGTTCTCCGGCTGACGCTCCATCCACTGAGCCAAACAGGCTAGGGCCCTTTTTTGTTTTAAATTAATGTTAATAATTCCTAATGGTAATTTTAGGTATTTTCTCTGGTCCTTCCTTCATGCAGTTAAGATAAAAAAAATGAATAATCAAAACAGCTACAGTTTATAAATGAGGTACAAAGAGATTTAAGGTTTTATTAAAGATCCCAGAAGGAGTATGTGAGGTGGATTTGAGATTAGTAACTATTCCTTCCAGTATCCAGATTGGGCTTCTGGTTATTTTGTGCCTTGCTTTCTGATAAAACTAATTTATGTACTTGTTTTGAAATGACTTAGCTTTTACACTGAAGCTGAGCAAAATTACTCAGTTTGAACCATTTTGGTTTATATTTTCTTGCAATATGACACAAGTAGTGGGAAGTGTAGGTCAGGAATTTGTAATTTTTTGATCACCTATGGATTTCTCAAACACACATTTCATTTCCTAAGCATGCTTCTTTGAAGACATACAGTTTCCACTAACAGCGGGTCCCAAACTGCCTAAAGCAAGGTGGCTTTGTATAACTGGCAAGTTGAGAGGGGCCTCATTGGTATTGTTGCAGTGAAGGGAAATAAGCTATACAGTGAGAAGTAGAAAATAGAGGAAATGACTCTGCTAGGTATTGCCTTTAGAACACTTTGTCCTTTGGTCCATAAGTGCAGTTTTTTCTCAATGACCAATTCTTTTTTTTTTTTTAATTATATCTTTATTGTTCAGATTAGTACATTTGTTCCTCTTTTTCCCCCCCATAACTCCCCTCCTCCCAGTTCCCACCCCACCCTCCGCCCTCACTCCCCACCCACTGTCCTCATCCATAGGTGCACAATT
>NW_006294400.1:4933488-4939756 GCF_000327345.1 Myotis davidii | reverse complement strand
GGGCCAGGGCATTCATATGCAAAAGCCTCTGCACACAGCTTGGGTGGGGCGGGGTCTCAGGGAATCAACAGGGCAGAGCAAGCAGCTATTGCTGATCCTCAGCCCTGCCCTAAGAGGCCCCACGTCTCAGTGTCCTGGTAATCGCTGCAAGCACCTCTGAGAGAAAGCGGCCCTCGAGTCTGAGTTCTGCCTGCTGCCAGTCAGTCCAGTTTCTCCCCGTATTAGTCTGGGTCCCCAGAGACTCACCCAGAACTGGAGCTCAGAGCAGTCGGGAGCTTGTGTCTCCCTCTGATTGAAAAAGACAACCGTGTCCTCAGCTGCTAGCCCTTTCCACATGCACCTTCATACCTCTGCACTTTACTTCCACCCCGCACCTCCTTTGAATTTCAGTGTGCTTTTCTCTTTCCTTCTAGTTGTAGAATTTCCACTTGGCCAGCCTTCCTGTGGTTCTGGGTGATGTCCGTTTTGTCTTTTAGTTGTTTTTTTGAAGTGGTTGTGCGAGGCAGCAATCTCCAGTGTTTACCTATGCTGCCATCTTGGTTCTCCCTCTCAATGACCAATTCTATCATAAGTTGTTATCTTTTATATATTTACAAAAAAACACACACACAGATGTTCTTCCAGTAATGCTTCTTTTGCACCTGAATAGTAAGTGTGCTTTTAGTTTTCTCTGGATCATGGAAAGTGGAAGAACTACTTTTTAAAAAAGTTACTTGCTTTTCTAAACCTTAACTCCCATACATAGATCAGAGTTTACTTAGAAATAGCTGAAAATGGTGATACTAATTGGATGCCTACTGATGACGGGTACTGTGAAGAAATGAGGTAACCTGTAAAAATCACAGGGCCTGAAATAAATAACTGCCCAGTGGTCATATTATTGTATCATTGATCCCTAATGACAATCATGTGCGATAGACATGAATGTCATAATTTTAGAGATGAGACAGTTATGGCTCCCAGAGTTAATTTGTTCACAACCAACAGAGTTAGTGTCAGAGCCATGTCCCAAATTCAGGTCTGTCTTACTGTGGAGCCCAAGTAGGGCTACTAAGGAC
This sequence comes from Myotis davidii, assembly GCF_000327345.1. Classification (NCBI taxonomy): domain Eukaryota; kingdom Metazoa; phylum Chordata; class Mammalia; order Chiroptera; family Vespertilionidae; genus Myotis; species Myotis davidii. The sequence continues at coordinate 4,938,698 of NW_006294400.1, read as the reverse complement.
AGGTGCGTAGGGTATACGCTGTGCAACCCCAGAGGGTGCTGTTCTCATAGTCCATGATGTGAATGGTGCCTCCTGGAGTTCTGCCACAAGCTAGCTTGTTTCCAGTATTTTTTCTACCACCTGCTTTATAAACAATTATGCATAAATCACTCACCATGCAGTCTCTGTCCTTGTAAATATTTATGTCTGTGTTTACAGTACCTACTAAATTGGCTACTTTATACTTGTTTTTTTCTCATTCAAGACTGTTTCCTAAAGAACTCTCCCTTCCTCTTCATGTATATAGCATGAAGAGGAACACAAATGTAAATGTTACTTTATTTGTATTATTTGTACATGTTTGCTTTGCTTTTTTATTTTTATATTGTGCTAAATAACTGGGAAGTCTTTGGACTTCAAAGTTTATTGTTTGTGAATTGCAGCATGCTATTTGGTCCTATAAATAAATAGATAGATAGATAGATAGATAGATATTTTTTAAAATTTATTTAATTTTTTGGTTAATCCTCACCCGAGGATATTTTTGCATTGATTTTTAGGGAGAGTGGAAGAGAGAGGAAAAGACAGAGAGAAACATCGATGTGAGAGAAACACATTGATTGGTTGCCTCCTGCATGAGCCCCGACCAGGGCCGGGGCCTGAGGAGCCTACAACCAAGTTATGTGCCCTTGACCGGAATCAAACCCAGGACCCTTTGGTCCGCAGGCCGATGCTCTATCCACTGAGCCAAACCAGCTAGGTCCTGTATTTTTTATTGTAAATGTTAAACCTTAATGCACTCTCAGGATAATAGGAAAAGATGATATTTGTTTTTGTTTTTAAAACAAAGCTAAAATAAAGCATTCAGATTAGATTTTATTTTCTGTAAACCAAAATCATATCCAAATTGGATAAAATCGTACTATTTTGGCTTCTTTTTTTTGCATGTATAAAATTCAGTTGAGTAAACATGTATTGTGAGTGTATTCTGCACTCGTCACTTATCTTCGGGAATATAAAGTTAACTTAAACAGTCTCTGCTCTCTAATAATGATCAGTCTGGTTCAAGAGACTCACTAAACAAATATTCTCTAAAACAAGTAGCAATGCTAGAATCTTCTTTATATATGTTAAAGCCTAATATGCAAAGTGTCCCCTTAGGAATTCAACTGACCGGGAGTTTGATTGCTTGCTATGACGTGTGCTGACCACTTGGGGGCGGTGCGGAATGAAGGAAGGTCCTTGCTGGCAGCCGGCAGTTGGGGAAGGAAGGCCCCGGCCAGCAGCCACTAGGGATCCTACCCGTGCATGAATTTTGTGCACCAGGACTTTAGTAAATGTATCCTATCTAATAAAGAGGTAATATGCAAATTGACCATCACTCCAACACACAAGATGGCCACCCCCATGTGGACACAAGATGGCTGGCAGGGGATGGCAGTTGTGGGTGACCAGAGGGCAGTTAGGTGTCGATCAGGCTGGCAGGGGAATGGTTAGGGGGTGATCAGTCTGGCAGGCAGGCAATCAGGCAGGCAGGCAGGCAGGCAGGCGGGCGAGCGGTTGGGAGCCACAGTCCTGGGTTGTGAGAGGGATGTCCAACTGCCAGTTTAGGCCTGATCCCTGTGGGACAACCGGCAGTCGGACATCCCCCGAGGGGTCCCAGATTGGAGAGGGTGCAGGCTGGGCTGAGGGATCCTTCTTCCTGAGTACACGAATTTCATGCACCGGGCCTCTAGTATGCTAATATTATGGTAGCACTCCCTAAGGAGGGAGCAGTTAAACCTGGAGGAGGTAACAGAATTTAAGCTTTGTCTTAAAACAAAGGAGAAGAGGGTGGCTTTCAGGAAAGCAAAGAGTCTATGCAAAGTTTAGATGCTTGAAAGTTTATGAAGTGTCCTGGGAAAGTTGAGTAGTTTGATATGACTGATACGAGATGGAAAGGTAGATTGGGCAGAGTTGTGAAAAACTCGTAGAATATAGATATGAATTTGAGCTTTACATTATGGGTTTAAAAAATAAGGCAATGCTAGATCAGAACTAGAATTTGCAATTATAACTTGAATGACACTAAGAAAGGCCACAGCAGAGAGAAAGAGGCATGGAAACTACTACCTTTGCAGTATGCTTGTGTAAAATGAAAGACACTGTCATATAGTTTAGCTGTGCAGAGAGAGAGAAGGAAAATCTGCACAATTGAGCAAGGATCAGGAGGATGTGAGTAGTGTGGGAATGACAGGAGTCAAGGATGATCATGATCTTTCATTTGGCCACTGAGTGGATAGTAGTGCAATTCATTGATCTGTTTTAAAAAAATTGATACAGGAGGGCAATCAAATAGTAAGTTAAGTTTTTTAAAAAATATATATTTTAATGATTTTTACATAGAAGAAGGGAGAGGGATAGAGAGAAACATTGATGAGAGAGAACATCAATCAGCTGCCTACTGCACACCCCTACTGGGGATTGAGCCCGAAACCAAGGTACATGCCCTTGACCAGAATCGAACCCAGGACCCTTCAGTCTGCAGGCCAACACTCTATCCACTAGGCCAGTGATGGCGAACCTATAATATGTGTGTCAGAGGTGACACGTGAACTCATTTATATATCCTGGGGAGGTGAGATGGCATAGGAGAGTCTATAAAATGAGGTTATTACCAAAAACAGAAACCTGGAAGAACACCTATTGAATAGCAGATAAAGAAAAGGAACAGTTGTATCCTTTAATTGCATTGTTAGTAGAAACCACATTTTTTTTTCTTTTTTCTTTCTATTTTGTAGAGCTGTTTTAGATTTATGGTAAAATTGAGAGGAAGGCACAGAGATTTCCCATATAATGCCTGCCTCCACATATGCATAGCCTCCCACACTATCAATATATATATTTTCATTTTGAGAGTGTTTATTAAAGCTGGGGACAGTGAAGCAAGGAAGGGCCTAGGATAGAAAAAGCAACAGGAGAGAGACTAGGCCTGGCTGCTTTGGCTCACTGAGAAGTCAGAGAAAAGGGAGCCTTGGAGCCAGGTTCAGAGGGTTAGCCCTGGATGAAGTGCGACTGCCCATTGTTCCCGTTAGAAGACTTGCGTCCCTTAGGGTTTAGGCCAGGGGCGGGCAAACTTTTTGACTGAGGGCCACAACGGGCTCTTAAACTGGACCGGAGTGCCGGAACAAAAGCATGGATGGAGTGTTTGTGTGAACTAATATTAATTCAAAGTAAACATCATTACATAAAAGGGTAAGGTCTTTTTTTTTTTATTCATTTCAAACTGGCTGGATCAGGCCCCCAGGCCGTAGTTTACCCACGGGGCTGGTTTAGGCGATGCCTTAAGAGGGGGAAGGAAAGGCACGGGTATGCTCCTGGGAGGGAGAGCGTGATCAATATATTCTTTTTAAAAAAAATCTTTATTGTTGAAAGTATTACGTATGTTCCCTTTTTCCCTATTGACCTCTCCCATCCCGCTCCTACCCCCTACCTCGATATATTCTTTCTGTTCTATTTTAAGTCAAGTTTATTAAGGTAAAATTTATACATAGTAAAACTCAACCCTTTTAGATGTATAGTTAGTTATGAGACCTTGAATGAATGTAAACTTTTTATCACCACCACCATCACAGTCAAAATGCAGAATATTTTCAGCACCCCAAAAGTCCCTTTATGCCTCTTTTTAGTCAATCCTCTTCCCTCCTTCATAGCCCTTGGCAACCAACGGTCTGATTTCTGTCCCTATAGTTTTGCCTTTTCCAGAATGCCATATAAATGGAATCATACAGTATATAGCCTTTTGTGTCTGGCTTATTTTACTTAGAATAATGCCTTTGAGATTCATCCTTGTTTTTGTGTGTATTAGTAATTTATTACTTTTCATTGCTGAGATGTATTCTATTGTATAGAGGCCATAGGCATTTGTTTATCCATTCACCAGTCGATAAATTCTACTTTTTATTCAGTTTTTTTGTGATTATGCTTAGTACTGCTATAAACATTTGTACACAGGTCTTTCTGTAGACTTATGTTTTTAGCCTTCTTCAGTAAATACCTAGGAGGGAGTCATATGGTGAGTATATAAACTTTATAAAATTTTACAAAAAACAAGCTAAAGTGATTGTACCATTTTGCCTTCCCACCAGCAATACATGAGCATTTTTCAGTTGCTCCAATCCTTGCCAGCCCTAGGTATTGTCAGGATTGTTTTGTTTTAATTTTAGCCATTCTTACAGGTGTACAGAGGCATACTATTGTGGTTTTGATTTTTTCAAATGGCTAATGATACTGAGTTTCTTTTATATGTTTATTTGTCATTCATGTATCTTCGGTGAAATGTCTATTTTTTTAATTGGGTTGCCTGTTTTCTTATTATTGGCTTATACGAATTTTCTATAGATTCTGGATATAAATTCTTCATAGCATATATAGTTTGCAAATATTTTCTCCAAGTCTGTGGCTTCTCTTTTCATTGTCTTAACAGTAACTTTTGAGCAGACATTTATAGTTTTGACAAAACCCATTTTATCAATTTTTTTATGCATACTTTTTGTGCCCTAAGAAATTGTGTCCCAAGATTGCAAAGATTTTCTCCTATTTTTTCTATAAGTTTTATAGTTTTAGAATTTATGTTTAGATCTGTGATCCATTTTGTATTAATTTTTGTATATGATATGAAGTATTGATTGTGATTCATGTTTTTACATGTGTATAGGTGTCAAATTATTGTTCTAGCACCATTTGTTTTATTACCTTTCTCCCTTGATTTACCTTGCCAACTTTGCTGAAACCAATTGGCCATATAGGTGTGGATCTATTTCTGGATTCTATTTAAAGATGATTGTGTTATCTGTTAGGAATGCTTTTGACAGCACAGAACGGAAGGCCCTATTAATTGTGGGTTTATTTCCTGTTATAGCAAAAAGTTTAGAGATAAGCAGTTGCTGGTTTGTTTAAGCTGTTCATCTATACCAAGCATCAAGAAACTACAAGTCTGCTGGCTTAATCTAACCTGTTATCTATTTTGTAAATCACCTGTGGAATTTCTTAAACATGCATATGCCCAGGCTCTACTTCTGAGACTAATGAGTTGTCAGAGTGGGAAGTGAGGGGACAAAGGGAGGAGCAGGTGTTTGAATTTAACATGGTCCCTGGTACTATTGGTAATTGTGTTATGTAGTCACTAGAGGCCTGGTGCGCGAATTCGTGCACGGGTGGGGCCTGATCATGCCAGGCCTGCGGGGGGGCGG
>NW_006294400.1:4931303-4933350 GCF_000327345.1 Myotis davidii | reverse complement strand
CGCCCCCAGGGTAGGGGGGCCGATCTGGGATGGGGCCAGCCGCGGGCGGTTGGCCAGCTGGCCCTGCCCCCAATCAGGCCTGTTGGCCAGCCACACTGCGTCATAGTGACCATTCATTCCGGTGTTCCAGTCGCCGGTTTTTTATATATATAGATGGTTAAAGAACCGTTAATCTAAGGTTGGTGATTAGAGTCTGGTCCCCACACCAGCAGCATCACCATCTCCTGGGAACTTATAAAATGCAAATTATCGAGCCCACCCCAGACTTAACTGATTTGGAATTCTGTTAGGGCCCAACAGTTTGTGTTTTAACAAGTTCTCTAGGTGACGGATGCAGGCCAGCATTTGAAACCTTGAAAGGCTGTTTCCCTGTATACCTAGGAAAGATTAATGGACTATGTTTAAAAAAACACCTTAATTGATTTAAGTATGTATATTATAAATATGTATATTATAATTTTACAGATAGTAATTTTGAAATTGAATTAAAGGTTGACAAGTGATAAAACATGACAATTGTTGAGTACTGTATTGGACCTAATTATTAAGGCATATGTTAGGTTGCTATTTTTAAGCAGCTTTTAAAAACCAAATTTCGTGTGTACATTACTTATTCTTAGCCTTTAAAAATGAGTTAAGGTAATAGAAGGCAGTTCTTAATGTTTATATACTTTATAAACGAGGCAAGAATGCAAAATATACATGTTTAAACACAAAAGATAAACATATAAATATTTTCTTTCAGGGTTAGGTATATTTTCATGATTGGCGAATGTATTACAATATAGGCAGCCAGTGTAACAGAAAACTTGAGTTTTACTCATAGTATATCCTATATTGAAAAGAACAAAATACTTCATAGCATGTAAAATGTCTTCTTTCTAATTAGGTTGTTCTTTTAATGATTGCCTCCTGAGTTATAATTACTAATTTCTTAAACATGGAATCTAATATCTTCATCTGTTTTTAGGAAGCTCTGAACTGTTCTTTTATTATTATTATTGATTTTAGAGAGAGAAAGGAGAGAGAAACATTGATTTGTTGTTCCAATTATTTATGCGTTGATTGGTTGATTCTTGTATATGCTCTGACTGGGGATTGGACCCACAACCTTGGCATATTGAGACGATGCTCTGACCAACTGAGCTACCTGTCCAGGGCTTAACTGTCCTTCGATGTTAGTTCTCCTTCCCTTAGAAAACAGTGTGGATGCAATTTGGTTATCTTTTATTTACTTCTGGTGATTCAGTATTTCTGAAAGTATAAGAGGTTAATTGGAACTAATTTCTAGTTTGTTTTCTAGGTGCTTTTGAAAACACAATTTCTGAAAAAAGAATTTTGATTGCAGTTGTGAAGGAGTAGGATCAGACATAAGCAAAAATTAAAATTACTTGGCTTGAACCACTTGTAGTTCCATTAGCAGTGACTGTAAACATAAAATGAAGTTCACAGGAACAGACCTGTGTGTAATTGAAGCTAAGAGGCTGAACATCTGTCTGGCTCTTATTTCCAAGGCAGGAGTGGCTGATACGTTAGAATTTCCTTGCGAAAATGTCAGCAAAAAGGACTTAAGACTGTTTCTCAATCATAATTTACAGCCAAAGGGACTTGAAGTTTGTAAGTTATGAAAGATGTTTGAACTGGGTTCCTCGATAGTCCAGAGGTACCTCTGTTAACTGAAATTTTGCTTCCCAACTTCTGTGTTGATTCTACTGGGGAGACCTCATTCTCTAACAGTCTCTTAGTCCCACCTCTTTTAACATTTTGTCAGGGTTTAATCTTCAGAAAGCCTCCAAATTAGCCACCTTGATTTCATCATGACTTTCCTTTTCCTAAATTAATTCTTTAAAATTTTTTCTTGAATAAGCATTTAATGTCCATACTGGGTTTTGTCACTTTGGTTTTCTTTAGCATTGGGTAAGCTCCACTTGATTTTGTTCTTGTTTGCTTCCTTGTTGAGAAACTAATAATAAACCATCATGATTCTAGAAAAATACTTGACCTTATTAAAATGGATTGCTTCTGTTTCTCAGGAACTTTATACATA
>NW_006294400.1:4926007-4931253 GCF_000327345.1 Myotis davidii | reverse complement strand
AGGGAAAGAAAGATTGCTTTATTCAAGTGTCTCATAACTTTAAGAACTTGTTTATATCAGAGAAGTCTTCCTCAGAAATATAAGAGATGTACTTACAGCAGGAGTGGTAAAATACATGGGAAATTTTATTACCTAATAAGTGATGTGTCTATTGATAACTTCTGGAAGCAAACACAGTTTACTTTTTCTTAACAATAAGGGGAGCTGCTAAGGATATTCCTCTTAACAGCATTGTTTTTCACCAGACAGTAAAATTAGAAATCTTTTCATTGTTAGTTTAGGACATTGTAGAAAAAATTTAATAACATTAATAGACTATTCACATGTATTTCAGGGTATTAGTCTCAAAGTCATTAAACTTTTTCATGAAAAAAATTATGAATTAAGAGGGCAGTTGCAGCTTTTATTTATTGCAGATCTTGATTTATTCTATTAAAAAATATTTCAGAAAATATCTTTGTATCAAAAGAAAAGCTGATTTTTCTCTAGATGCAGACCCATTTGAATCAGACCTGGCCTCTCTCTCACTTCGCTGATTGCATGTATTTGTGACCCTTAGATTATAGGGAATGGAAGTGAGCAGCAGCTGCAAAAAGAGTTGGCAGATGTGCTAATGGATCCTCCAATGGACGACCAGCCAGGGGAAAAGGAGCTTGTGGAAAGGTCGCAACTGGATGGCGAAGGAGATGGGCCTCTTTCTAATCCGCTCTCAGCTTCGTCCACCATTAACCCTGTGCCATTAGTAGGGCTCCAAAAACCAGAGATGAGCCTGCCAGTGCAACCTGGACAAGGAGGTTAGGATTGCTGCATTGCTTACATTACTGAAGGTTATTGTTTTTAATATTTGAGCGTCTACCCTGTTCTAGGTTTGATTCAGAGTGAGCAAAAACCATTATCTGTGTTCTCTAGAATTCCGATTCAAGATTAGGGGAATATGAAGGAAGTAATTAGATGTACCATTCTGTCATTTATACCAAAGAAAGGGAAATAGTTAAATGACATTAGGGAATCTTACTTCAGGAGGATTAAAAGAGGCGTTTGTGTACAGTGTTGAACAAATGGAGGAGTAAAGCTTGGTGAGAGATGTTTGCTGTAGGCCTATGTTATAGCTCTGTGGGAATAGCTGCCAAGTTGGAAAAAAAGCTGCAGGAGGAAAAGGGCAATTAGAAAGGTGCATTGGTGTTAAAACTGCAGATGTTTATTGGGAAAGGGAGAGTAAAGGGATTGAGAGAATTTAATAAAGTGGCTAAGATGATGAATGAGAGATAATTATAACAGTGAAGATTAGAAAGGATTTTTCAGAGGGGTATATTAAAGGGTTATTTTGTTTGTTTGTTTTGTTTTCTCCTAAGTGTAAACAACAAAGTCAAAACAAATGCGAAGCAGAAAGTTAAATTGGATCTGAATCTCAGGTCACCTTTTAGACTCGGGATCGACAATACAGCAATACCTGAAAATTTTGGTGTTAGTGACAGTTCTAGTGTGAGATTTCTGGCTTTAATGGGCACTTCTGGAGCAATGGGATATTATCTCATTAGTACTTAATTTTCGAACCTAAATATAACTTGTAGATTTTTACTTGAATTTCATATTCAACAAAATATCAAACAAAATTAACCACCTTATTATCATTTCTTTCAGATTCTGAAGGGTCAAGTCCTTTCACACCAGTGGCTGATGAGGACAGTGTGGTCTTTAGCAAGCTAACTTACTTAGGCTGTGCCTCAGTCAATGCTCCCCGGAGTGAAGTGGAAGCCTTAAGGATGATGTCCATCTTAAGAAGCCAGTGTCAGATTTCACTGGATGTAACCCTATCAGTGCCAAATGTGTCTGAGGGAACTGTGAGGTAAGACCAGCCTCTTGAAGTATTTGTAACAGTTGATCAGATTTCTGACCTGTAGTTTTAGAAATAAGCAGTCGAGCCGAAACCGGTTTGGCTCAGTGGATAGAGCGTCGGCCTGCGGACTGAAAGGTCCCAGGTTCGATTCCTGTCAAGGGCATGTACCTGGGTTGCAGGCACATCCCCAGTAGGAGGTGTGCAGGAGCGGCTGATTGATGTCTCTCTCTCATCGATGTTTCTGACTCTCTATCTCTCTCCCTTCCTCTCTGTAAAAAATCAATAAAATATATTTAAAAAAAAAAAAAGAAAGAAATAAGCAGTCGAAAGACAAGAACATTTATTCATGTATTGTTCAGTTCTCTGGCACTTAAGTTATCATGTCTTCCAAGTATTGTGACCCTTACAAAAAATAGTCACTTGTTTGAACAGTATTTTTATACTCTTCTCTACTCCAATTGTGTGTAGCAGCGGTCGCCAACCGGTGGTCCGTGGACTACTGGTGGTCCGTGAGGTCTGAAAGGTTGGCGACCACTAGTGTGTAGCACATTAGAAATGTAAATGTTTGTAGGTTAATTGAAATATATTGACATGAGAGTCTGCCTAACAATTTGTTTTCCGTGTTCCCCCAGTACAAATACTAGCTTGACACATTAGTTCAATAGGGAGTTTAATGCTGATTTTGGAAATTGCAAAAACCTGTTGGTAAATATTAACTATTCCAGTACAGTTTCTTAATTTAAAAAAAATATTTTTATTGATATCAGAGAGGAAGGGAGAGATAGGAACATCAATGATGAGAGAGAATCATTGATTGGCTGTCTGCACGCCCCACACTGGAGATCGAGCCTATAACCCAGGCATGTGCCCTGACTGGGAATTGAACGGTAACCTCCTGATTCATAGGTCAATGCTCAATCACTGAGCCACACTGGCTGGGCCAGTTTTTTAATTTTTACGATGATGAAACTGAGGGCCAGAAAAGTCTCTAGAAACGGCTATTTTTATACTAACTATATTCTACATTTTTATAGAATCAATAACAACAAATATCTATAGAAACTAGCTAAATGCAGAATTCTAAATAATCAGATGAACACAGCTAAAGTAAAATAACCTTTCCCCCTGATTTCAGAAAAATCAGAAAACATAAATAGGCAAAAATTCAGGAAAATGCTCAATTCTATCTATTTTTTTAAAAATATATTTTATTGATTTTTTACAGAGAGGAAGGGAGAGAGACAGAGAGCCAGAAACATCGATGAGAGAGAAACATCGATCAGCTGCCTCCTGCACATCTCCTACTGGGGATGTGCCCGCAACCCAGGTACATGCCCCTGACTGGAATCGAACCTAGGACCCTTCAGTCTGCAGGCCGATGCTCTATCCACTGAGCCAAACCGGTTTCGGCCTCAATTCTATCTATTAATAAACACAGTTACATCTTAGTTTATCAAGACCCTCTTTGTGTATATGTTTATATATTTGTGTATATAACTACATATATATGCATGTATACTTAATAGAACTATTAGAATCAAACTTTTTAAGAATAGACGTATACATACCATCTTGTAACATGCTTTCTTCACTTTGTTTTATATCATGACCCTCAGAAGCATTTTGGCTTTTCATGTTAGTAGAGTTGTAGTTGTATGGGGATAGAAGTAAGTTAATTATTCAAAATTTCAAAAATCTGCATATGTAATTTTTCTTGGAGTATTTAAAGAACGAGTTCACAAATCCTAATTTTAATTATATTTATTAATGTGGAACTTTTGTTGTTGTTAATCTTCACCCAAGGACATTTTTTCATTGATACATATATTTTTTAGAGAGAGTAGAAGGGAGGGAGGAAGAGATAGAGACAGAAAAAGAAACTTTGATGTGAGAGAAACATGGATTATTGCCTCCTGCACGCCCTGACCAGCACCAGGGGTCAAACTTACAACCTGGTATGTGCCCGTGACCAGAAATCTAACCCACAACCCTTGGGTGCACCAGCCGACACTCCAACCACTGAGCTGTGCTGACCAGGGCTGACGTAAAACTTTTCTTTTTCTTCTTAAGTTTTAAAAAAATTTTAAATTTCATTGTTGAAAGTATTACAGATGTCCCTGTTTTTCCCTCATTGACTCCTTCTAAAGCACCCCTGGCTCAGGCCTTCACCACACTATTGTCTGTGTCCATCGGTTATGCATATGTGTGCATATAAGTTCTTTGGTTAATTTCTTCCCACCCAACCACCCCTGCCTTCTCTGTCAGATTCACCTGTCTGTTCCCTGTTTCTGTGTCTCTGGATCTATTTTGTTCATCAGTTTATTTTGTTCTTTAGATTCCGCATATGAGTGAGGTCATGTGATACTTGTCTTTCTCTGACTGGCTTATTTCTCTTAGCATAATACTCTCCTAGTCTTTTAATAAAATTTCTTTAGCACTCATTTCTATATGCTTCTAAGTCTGTAGTCGTTTCCCTGACTGAAGTTACGCTTTGTTCTATTTTAATTCTGTAAAGATATAAGAAAACGAGTTTCTCTTGTCCTGTTTTTCAGAGTTTAAAAATGTTTTTTAATTGATTTTAGAGAGGGAGAGGAAGGGAGGGGAAGAGACAGAAAAAACCGGAAACACATTAATTTGTTGCTCTACTTATTTTTCATTCATTGGTTGCTTCTTGTATGTGCCCGACCAGAGATTGAGCCTGCAGCCTTGGCATATCAGGACAATGCCCTAACTAACTGAGCTATTCAGCCAGAGTTAGAGTTTTATCAAAGTGCCTTTTGTTAAAAATATATTTTATTGATTTTTTACAGAGAGGAAGGGGAGAGATAGAGAGTTAGAAACATCGATGAGAGAGAAACATCGATCAGCTGCCTTCTGCACATCTCCGACTGGGGATGTGCCCGCAACCCAGGCACACGTCCTTGACCAGAATCGAACCTGGGACCTTTTCAGTCCACAGACGGACGCTCTATCCAGTGAGCCAAAGCGGCCTTGGCTCAAAGTGCCTTTGAACTTGGATTAGTTCCCCTTTTACAGATTTCCATTATGCACAGGCCTTCCCCATAGAAGCCCCTGCATATTGTTGAAGTGGCATAGTTTCTTCTTAGTCCTTTTTTTTTCATTTCAATTAAATCTTTATTGTTCAGATTATTACATTTGTTCCTCTTCCCCCCCAACCCCCATAACTCCCCTCCTCCCAGTTCCCACCCCACCCTCCGCCCTCACTCCCCACCCACTGTCCTCATCCCTAGGTGCACGATTTTTGTCCAATCTCTTCCCTCACCCCCACACTCCTTCCCCCCCGCCCCCAAGAATAGTCCGTCCATTCCCTTTCTATGTCCTTGATTCTATTACAATCACCAGTTCATACTGTTAATCAGATTATTTATTCACTTGGTTTTTAAGAACC